>NC_135809.1:1363588-1669986 GCF_964213995.1 Mustelus asterias
TATACCCATCCCCACACCGTTACTGTATACCCATCCCCACACAATTACTGTATACCCATCCCCACACTGTTACTGTATACCCATCCCCACACCGTTACTGTATACCCATCCCCACACTGTTACTGTATACCCATCCCCACACCATTACTGTATACCCATCCCCACACTGTTACTGTATACCCATCCCCACACTGTTACTGTATACCCATCCCCACACCGTTACTGTATACCCATCCCCACACCGTTACTGTATACCCATCCCCACACCATTACTGTATACCCATCCCCACACTGTTACTGTATACCCATCCCCACACTGTTACTGTATACCCATCCCCACACTGTTACTGTATACCCATCCCCACACCGTTACTGTATACCCATCCCTGCACCGTTACTGTATACCCATCCCCACACTATTACTGTATACCCATCCCCACACCGTTACTGTATACCCATCCCCACACTGTTACTGTATACCCATCCCCACACCGTTACTGTATACCCATCCCCACACCGTTACTGTATACCCATCCCCACACTGTTACTGTATACCCATCCCCACACTGTTACTGTATACCCATCCCCACACTGTTACTGTATACCCATCCCCACACCATTACTGTATACCCATCCCCACACCGTTACTGTATACCCATCCCTGCACCGTTACTGTATACCCATCCCCGCACTGTTACTGTATACCCATCCCCACACCATTACTGTATACCCATCCCTGCACCGTTACTGTATACCCATCCCCACACTGTTACTGTATACCCATCCCCACACCGTTACTGTATACCCATCCCCACACCGTTACTGTATACCCATCCCCACACTGTTACTGTATACCCATCCCCACACCGTTACTGTATACCCATCCCCACACCATTACTGTATACCCATCCCCACACCGTTACTGTATACCCATCCCCACACCGTTACTTTATACCCATCCCCACACTGTTACTGTATACCCATCCCCACACTGTTACTGTATACCCATCCCCGCACTGTTACTGTATACCCATCCCCACACCGTTACTGTATACCCATCCCCACACCGTTACTGTATACCCATCCCCACACTGTTACTGTATACCCATCCCCACACTGTTACTGTATACCCATCCCCACACCGTTACTGTATACCCATCCCCACACCGTTACTGTATACCCATCCCTGCACCGTTACTGTATACCCATCCCTGCACCGTTACTGTATACCCATCCCCACACCGTTACTGTATACTCATCTGCACAATTGCTGTATACCCATCTCCGTATCATTACTGTAGATCCATCGCCGCACTGTTACAGTATACCCATCCCAGCACTGTTACTGTATACCCATCTCAGCACCATTACTATATTCCCACCCGCACTGTTACTGTATACCCATCTCCATATCGCTACTGTATACCCATCTCTGCATCGTCACTCATCCCCTGGGCCTGATGAAATATGTCCTAGGATTCTTTGGGAGGCAAGGGATGAGATTGCAGAGCCTTTGGCTTTGATCTTTGGGTCCTCACTGTCCACGGGGATGGTGCCAGAGGACTGGAGAATGGCGAATGTTGTTCCTCTGTTTAAGAAAGGGAATAGAAATGACCCTGGTAATTATAGACCGGTTAGTCTTACTTCAGTGGTTGGTAAATTGATGGAAAAGGTCCTTAGGGATGGGATTTACGACCATTTAGAAAGATGCGGATTAATCCGGGATTGTCAGCACGGATTCGTGAAGGGCAAGTCGTGCCTCACAAATTTGATTGAATTTTTTGAGGAGGTAACTAAGTGTGTTGGTGAAGGTAGGGCGGTTGATGTCATATACATGGATTTTAGTAAGGCGTTTGATAAGGTCCGCCATGGTTGGCTTATGATGAAAGTGAGGAGGTGTGGGATAGAGGGAAAGTTGGCCGATTGGATAGGTAACTGGCTATCTGATCGAAGACAGAGGGTGGTGGTGGATGGAAAATTTTCGGACAGGAGGCAGGTTGCTAGCGGAGTGCCACAGGGGTCAGTGCTTGGTCCTCTGCTCTTGGTGATTTTTATTAATGACTTAGAGGAGGGGGCTGAAGGGTGGATCAGTAAATTTGCTGATGACACCAAGATTGGTGGAGTAGTGGATGAGGTGGAGGGCTGTTGTAGGCTGCAAAGAGACATAGATAGGATGCAAAGCTGGGCTGAAAAATGGCAAATGGAGTTTAACCCTGATAAATGTGAGGTGATTCATTTTGGTAGGACTAATTTAAATGTGGATTACAGGGTCAAAGGTAGGGTTCTGAAGACTGTGGAGGAACAGAGAGATCTTGGGGTCCATATCCACAGATCTCTAAAGGTTGCCACTCAAGATCTGCACACCGTTACTGTATACCCATCCTCGCACTGTTACTGTATATATATCTTTTTGCACAGTCTCCAGTGTTACAGTCTCCATACTTTTACTTTTTTTACTCGGCACTTTCGGCTGAAGATTGCTGCAAATACTTCAGCCTTAGGTTTTGCACTGCTGTGCTGGGCTCCTCCATCATTGAGGACGGGGATATTTGTGGAACCTCCTCCTCCAGTGAGTTGTTTAATTGTCCACCACCCTTCCCGGCTGGATGTGGTAGGGCTGGTGGTGGAGGAGGGGGTGTGGTATTGGTAATCAGTAGGAGGTTTCCTTGCCCATGTTTGACCTGGTGCCATGAGGCTTCATGGAGTCCAGAGCCAATGATGAGGGAGTTTAATTAGGTGGAAAGACTGGAGAAGCTGTGGTTGCTTTCCTTAGAGCAGAGAAGATTAAGGGGAGAATTAGTGGGGGTGTTAAACGTTATAGGGAGTCTTGGTAGAGTAAATAAGGAGAAGCTGTTGCCAGGGGCAGGAGTGCCGGGAACCATAGGGACACAGATTGAGGTGAAAGAACGGGAGTGGGAATGAGGAGTGTTGTTCACACAGCGAGTCGCTGTGATTTGGAATGTTCTGAGTGAAACAGGAGCCGAGGCAGATTGGGCAAATTCTAAATGAATTGAGTCAATACTTGAAAAGGAGAGACTTGCAGGGCTATGGGGAGTGGGACTGATTGGGTGTGTCTTTCAAAGAACTAGTGAGGACAGAATGGGCCAAATAGCCTCCTTGTGTTCTGTTAGACTCTATGAATTACGTGGAGATACACTTTGCGAGCTGGTTCCAGTATTGCAATGGGATGGTTAGTGTGGGAGGACAGGGAATAATGCCCATTGCACAGTTCAGAAAGAATCTGGCACAAAGCGTTTGCTCAGAGACTGAAGTGATTAGTTTTATAGTTGGTTCTGAGAAAATAAATAACATTTTCTTTGTTTTGGAACAAAGAACAAAGAAAATTCCAGCACAGGAACAGGCCCTTCGGCCCTCCAAGCCTGCACCGACCATGCTGCCCGACTGAACTAAAACCCCCTACCCTTCCGGGGCCCATATCCCTCTATTCCCATCCTATTCATGTATTTAATATGTTTATACACGAGATTTTTGTGTAACTCTTGTGCATATACATATTAATATTTTTCTTCAGTGTTCACCAAGGAGAGGGGCCATGTTTTTGAGGAAGAGAAGGTGTTACAGGCTAATAGGCTGGAGGAAATAGATGTTCGGAGGGAGGATGTATTGGCAGTTTTGAATAAACTGAAGGTCGATAAGTCCCCTGGGCCTGATGAAATGTATCCTAGGATTCTTTGGGAGGCGAGGGATGAGATTGCAGAGCCTTTGGCTTTGATCTTTGGGTCCTCGCTGTCCACGGGGATGGTGCCAGAGGACTGGAGAGTGGCAAATGTTGTTCCTCTGTTTAAGAAAGGGAATAGAAATGACCCTGGTAATTATAGACCGGTTAGTCTGACTTCGGTGGTTGGTAAATTGATGGAAAAGGTCCTTAGGGATGGGATTTACGACCATTTAGAAAGATGCGGATTAATCCGGGATAGTCAGCACGGATTTGTGAAGGGAAAATCGTGCCTCACAAATTTGATAGAATTTTTTGAGGAGGTAACTAAGTGTGTTGGTGAAGGTAGGGCAGTTGATGTCATATACATGGATTTTAGTAAGGCGTTTGATAAGGTCCGCCATGGTTGGCTTATGATGAAAGTGAGGAGGTGTGGGATAGAGGGAAAGTTGGCCGATTGGATAGGTAACTGGCTGTCTGATCGAAGACAGAGGGTGGTGGTGGATGGAAAATTTTCGGACTGGAGGCAGGTTGCTAGCGGAGTGCCGCAGGGATCGGTGCTTGGTCCTCTGCTCTTTGTGATTTTTATTAATGACTTAGAGGAGGGGGCTGAAGGGTGGATCAGTAAATTTGCTGATGACACCAAGATTGGTGGAGTAGTGGATGAGGTGGAGGGGTGTTGTAGGCTGCAAAGAGACATAGATAGGATGCAAAGCTGGGCTGAAAAATGGCAAATGGAGTTTAACCCTGATAAATGTGAGGTGATTCATTTTGGTCGGACTAATTTAAATGTGGATTACAGGGTCAAAGGTAGGGTTCTGAAGACTGTGGAGGAACAGAGAGATCTTGGGGTCCATATCCACAGATCTCTAAAGGTTGCCACTCAAGTGGATAGAGCTGTGAAGAAGGCATATAGTGTGTTAGCTTTTATTAACAGGGGGTTGGAGTTTAAGAGCCGTGGGGTTATGCTGCAACTGTACAGGACCTTGGTGAGACCGCATTTGGAATATTGCGTGCAGTTCTGGTCACCTCACTATAAGAAGGATGTGGAAGCGCTGGAAAGAGTGCAGAGGAGATTTACCAGGATGCTGCCTGGTTTGGAGTGTCGGCCTTATGAGGAAAGGTTGAGGGAGCTAGGGCTGTTCTCTCTGGAGCGGAGGAGATTGAGGGGAGACTTAATAGAGGTTTATAAAATGATGAAGGGGATAGATCGAGTGAACGTTCAAAGACTATTTCCTCGGGTGGATGGAGCTATTACGAGGGGGCATAACTATAGGGTTCATGGTGGGAGATATAGGAAGGATATCAGAGGTAGGTTCTTCATGCAGAGAGTGGTTGGGGTGTGGAATGGACTGCCTGCAGTGATAGTGGAGTCAGACACTTTAGGAACATTTAAGCGGTTATTGGATAGGCACATGGAGCACACCAGGATGGTAGGGAGTGGGATAGCTTGATCTTGGTTTCAGATGAAGGTCGGCACAACATCGTGGGCCGAAGGGCCTGTTCTGTGCTGTACTGTTCTATGTTCTATGTTCTATGTTTAAAGTCGGCCTGTTTTGAATAAAACTGGGCTGAGAACACTGGGCACGACTGTGTCAGCGGCGAGACAGAGTTCAAGCAACGTTTATGGTAAAACTTGGAACAAACACATTCAATTCGACAGCCGAGTCTATTTAAAGAATAACCTACATCAAACAATACGATTCCCTTAAGAACATAAGAAATAGGAACAGCAGGAGGCCATTCGGCCCCTCGAGCCTGCTGTGCCATTCAATCAAACCATGGCAGATCTGGCCCAGAATTTTCCGGCCTCGCCCACGGCTGGGATTCTCCTGTCCCGCTGCAGTGAATGGAGATTTGGCTGAGTGCCAATGCCTCCCCAGCCTCAATGGCAGCGGGAGTGGGAGTGGGGGTGTACGAGACTGGAGAATTCCGGCCCTGATTTTGTCCCTAAATTCACTTTCCTGCCTCGCCCCAACTAAACAGAATCATGGAATCAGGAACTGTCTTCCTCCAAAGGCGGTGGGAGCAGAGTCTTTGAATAATCTGAAGGTCGAGCCAGATAGATTCTTGATAAACCAGGGGGTGAAAGGTTATTGAGGGTCGGCGGGAGGTTATTATCAGATCAGCCGTGATCTTATTGAATGGTGGAGCAGGCTTGAGGGGCCGAATGGCCTCCTCCTGTTCCTAAATTATATGTTCATTTGGATTGAGGAGCTGGGGAGAAATTGCTCCGACTTGTGAAAGAATTGAGAATGAGAGGAAAGATTAAAAATACATTGAAAAAGAAGCAAAAGCAACGTGAGGAAATGGCAGAGGAGTTAAACAGATATTTTGCATCAGTCTTCACGGTGAAAGATACTTCGAACATCCCGTTAACACAAAAGAATACAAGGGCGGAATCAAGTACCATCACCACCACTGGAGAAGTAGTATTGTGGGTAAAGGCATGGAACCCCGTGTTACAGAGAGGTGTGGGGAGAGGAGCCCCTAAGACTGACATAGATGGATTTTTGATCAGTAAGGGAACCAAGGGTTACAGAGCAAGGAGTTCCCAAGACTCACAACCCTCTGAGAAGAAATTCCTCCTCATCTCAGTCTTGAATTGACATCCTTTTATTCTGAGACAATGCCCTCTGGTCCAAGACTCTCCCATGAGGGGAAACATCCTCTCAGCATTTACCCTGTCAACCCCCCTCAGAATCCTGTATGTTTCAATGAGATCTGGGTGCTCCAGTTTTCTCCTACACTTAAAGATGTGTGGGTTAGGTTGATTGGCCTTGCTCAATTGCCAGGGGGGTTAGCATAGTGTCAGGGGTGTTAGTATAGAAATATATGGCATTACGGGGATAGGGCCTGGGTGGGATTGTTGATGGTGCAGGCTCGATGGGCCAAATGGCCTCCTTTCGTACAGTAGGAAGTTTAACAACACCAGGTTAAAGTCCAACAGGTTTATTTGGTAGCAAAAACCACACAAGCTTTCGGAGCTCCAAGCCCCTTCTTCAGGTGAGTGGGAATTCTGTTCACAAACAGGGCATATAAAGACACAAACTCAATTTACATGAATAATGGTTGGAATGCGTATACTTACAACTAATCAAGTCACAGAATAATCATATCATAGAAACCCTACAGTACAGAAAGAGGCCATTCGGCCCATCGGGTCTGCACCGACCACAATCCCACCCAGGCCCTACCCCCATATCTACCCACTAATCCCTCCAACCTACGCATCTCAGGACACTCAGGGCAATTTTTAGCATAGCCAATCAACCTAACCCGCACATCTTTGGACTGTGGGAGGAAACCGGAGCACCCGGAGGAAACCCACGCAGACACGAGGAGAATGTGCAAACTCCACACAGACAGTGACCCAAGCCGGGAATCGAAGCAGCAGTGCTAACCACCGTGCTACCGTGCCGCCGTGTCTTTAAGAAACAAAACAACGTGAGTGGAGAGAGCATCAAGACAGGCTAAAAAGATGTGTATTGTCTCCAGACAAGACAGCCAGTGAAACTCTGCAGGTCCAGGCAACTGTGAGCGTTACAAATAGTGTGACATGAACCCAATATCCCGGTTTAGGCCGTCCTCGTGTGTGCGGAACTTGGCTATCAGTTTCTGCTCAGCGACTCTGCGCCGTCGTGTGTCGTGAAGGCCGCCTTGGAGAACGCTTACCCGAATATCAGAGGCTGAATGCCCGTGGCCGCTGAAGTGCTCCCCAACAGGAAGAGAACAGTCTTGCCTGGTGATTGTCGAGTGGTGTTCATTCATCCGTTTTCGCAGCGTCTGCATAGTGCATAGAAGGGGCTTGGAGCTCCGAAAGCTTGTGTGGCTTTTGCTACCAAATAACCTGTTGGACTTTAACCTGGTGTTGTTAAACGTCTTACTGTGTTTACCCCAGTCCAACGCCGGCATCTCCACATCTCCTTTCGTGCTACAGGGATTCTATGATTCTATTATTTGTCGCTTATATTAATGATTTGGATGAGAATATAGGAGGTATGGTTAGTAAGTTTGCAGATGACACCAAGATTGGTGGCATGGTGGACAGTGAGGAAGGTTATCTCCAATTGCAGCGGGATCTTGATCAATTGGGCCAGTGGGCTGACGAATGGCAGATGGAGTTTAATTTAGACAAATGCGAGGTGATGCATTTTGGTAGATTGAACCAGAGCAGGACTTACTCAGTTAATGGTAGGGCGTTGGGGAGAGTTATAGAACAAAGAGATCCAGGGGTACATGCTCATAACTCCTTGAAAGTGGAGTCACAGGTGGACAGAGTGGTGAAGAAGGCATTCGGCATGCTTGGTTTCATTGGTCAGAACATTGAATACAGGAGTTGGGACGTCTTGTTGAAGTTGTACAACTCATTGGTAAGGCCACACTTGGAATACTGTGTGCAATTCTGGTCACCCTATTATAGAAAGGATATTATTAAACTAGAAAGAGTGCAGAAAAGATTTACGAGGTTGCTACCGGAACTTGATAGATTGAGTTACAAGGAGAGGCTGAATAGACTGGGACTTTTTTCTCTGGAGCGTAGGAGGCTGAGGGGTAACCTTATAGATGTCTACAAAATAATGAGGGGCATAGACAAGGTAGATAGTCAATATCTTTTCCCAAAGGTAGGGGAGTCTAAAACTAGAGGGCATAAGTTTAAGGTGAGAGGGGAGAGATACAAAAGTGTCCAGAGGGGCAATTTTTTCACACAGAGGATGGTGAGTGTCTGGAACAAGCTGCCAGAGGTAGTAGTAGAGGTGGGTAAAATTTTATCTTTTAAAAAGCATTTAGACAGTTACATGGGTACGATGGGTATAGAGGGATATGGGCCAAATGCGGGCAATTGGGATTAGCTTAGGGGTTTTAAAAAATATAAGGGCGGCATGGACAAGTTGGGCCGAAGGGCCTGTTTCGATGCTGTAAACCTCTATGACTCATTGGAGTTTGATTTTGATAAATGCGAGGTGATGCATTTTGGTAGATTAAACCAGGGCAGGACTTACTCAGTTAATGGTAGGGCGTTGGGGAGAGTTATAGAACAAAGAGATCTAGGGGTACATGTTCATAGTTCTTTGAAAGTGGAGTTACAGGTGGACAGATTGGTGAAGGAGGCATTCGGCATGCTTGGTTTCATCGGTCAGAACATTGAATACAGGAGTTGGGACGTCTTGTTGAAGTTGTACAAGACATTGGTAAGGCACACTTGAAATACTGTGTACAGTTCTGGTCACCCTATTATAGAAAGGATATTATTAAACTAGAAAGAGTGCAGAAGAGATTTACTAGGGTGCTACCAGGACTTGGTGGTTTGAATTATAAGGAGAGGCTGGATAGACTGGGACTTTTTCTCTGGAGCATAGGAGGCTGAGGGGTGATCTTATAGAGGTCTATAAAATAATGAGGGGCACAGGTCAGTTAGATAGTCAATATCTTTTCCCAAAGGTAGGGGAGTCTAAAACTAGAGGGCATAGGTTTAAGGTGAGAGGGGAGAGATACAAAAGTGTCCAGAGGGGCAATTTTTTCACACAGAGGATGGTGAGTGTCTGGAACAAGCTGCCAGAGGTATCATAGAATAGAATAGAAATCATAGGTAGTAGTAGAGACGGGTACAATTTTGTCTTTTAAAAAGCATTTAGACAGTTACATGGGTGAGATGGGTATAGAGGGATATGGGCCAAATGCGGGCAATTGGGATTAGCTTGGGGGTTTAAAAAAAAAAGGCAGCATGGACAAGTTGGGCCGAAGGGCCTGTTTCCATGCTGTAAACCTCTATGAAAGGTCAGGAAAGTGGACATGAGGAATGTTGGATCACCATGATCCTATTGAACGGTGGAGCAGGCTCGAGGGGCCAAATGGCCTATTCCTGTTCCTATTCCTCATGGTCTTAAGTTCTTAAAACCTTTCTCATGCAGTGAGTGGTAAAGGTCAGGAATTCCCTGACCCGGCAATGTGGTGGAGACAGGTTTGATCGAGGGATTCAAAAAGGGAAGGAGAGAGTTATCGAAAAAGGAAGGATGTGCAGGGTTAGGGGGAGAAGGAAGGAGGATGCCGGTTTGAGTGGCAGCGGGTCTGAGAGGCAGCGGGTCTGAGTGAGAGTGGCAGCGGGTGTGAGAGGCAGCGGGTCTGAGTGAGAGTGGCAGCGGGTGTGAGAGGCAGCGGGTCTGAGTGAGAGTGGCAGCGGGTCTGAGAGGCAGCGGGTCTGAGTGAGATTGGCAGCGGGTGTGAGAGGCAGCGGGTCTGAGAGTGGCAGCGGGTTTGAGAGGCAGCGGGTCTGAGAGTGGCAGTGGGTTTGAGTGGCAGCGGGTCTGAGAGTGGCGGCGGGTTTGAGTGGCAACAGGTCTGAGTGAGAGTGGCAGCGGGTTTGAGTGGCAGCGGGTCTGAGAGTGGCAGCGGGTTTGAGTGGCAGCGGGTTTGAGTGAGAGTGGCAGCCGGTTTGAGTGGCAGCCGGTTTGAGTGGCAGTGGGTTTGAGTGAGAGTGGCAGCCGGTTTGAGTGAGAATGGCAGCCGGTTTGAGTGAGAATGGCAGCTGGTTTGAGTGAGAATCGCAGCCGGTCTGAGTGGCAGCCGGTCTGAGTGGCAGCCGGTTTGAGTGGCAGCGGGTTTGAGTGGCAACCGGTCTGAGTGAGAGTGGCAGCGGGTTTGAGTGGCAGCCGGTTTGAGTGGCAACCGGTCTGAGTGAGAGTGGCAGCCGGTTTGAGTGGCAGTGGGTTTGAGTGACAGCCGGTTTGAGTGGTAGCGGGTTTGAGTGGCAGCCAGTTTGAGTGGTAGCCGGTTTGAGTGGTAGCCGGTTTGAGTGGTAGCGGGTTTGAGTGGTAGCCGGTTTGAGTGGTAGCGGGTTTGAGTGGTAGCGGGTTTGAGTGGTAGCGGGTTTGAGTGGTAGCCGGTTTGAGTGGTAGCGGGTTTGAGTGGTAGCCGGTTTGAGTGGTAGCGGGTTTGAGTGGTAGCGGGTTTGAGTGGTAGCGGGTTTGAGTGGTAGCCGGTTTGAGTGGTAGCGGGTTTGAGTGGTAGCCGGTTTGAGTGGTAGCCGGTTTGAGTGGTAGCGGGTTTGAGTGGTAGCCGGTTTGAGTGGTAGCGGGTTTGAGTGGTAGCGGGTTTGAGTGGTAGCGGGTTTGAGTGGTAGCCGGTTTGAGTGAGAGTTTTGTGAGTTGTTGAGGGATTAGGGATTTTTCCAAATGGAGTTTAAATGGTTTGTTTATTTGGACAATTTCTCGCATCTGAAAGACTTCCTGATATTATTACAGAGCGTAAGAGCTCTGTGCCTATTCTGCCCGTGGCGATATTCAGACAGCAACAAAGGGGAATTCTCCCAAATCCTTCACCAACTTCAGTGGCTTTTCTAACTGCACTGAAATAGGAATAGTCTCGCCTCGTTAACACGTTGCTATTGGTGGCAGCTGTTTGCAGTCTGTGCTGGGGCGATTCTCCCATCCGGCTGCACTGATTATTTAGCGCAGCAAGCCGGGAGATTCAAGCGGCGTTGGATTAGCACGATCTGTACTGGGCGCTTGGGCCTGAGCTCGTCTCCAGAGTTCTGGCACCGTCAGCTCTGTGACGGAAATAGTCACAGAGCTGCTTTATATATATACATATCATTTAAATATCATTTAAATATCATTTAAATGCAATTAGAGGACCCGGGACTGATGTCTCCGCACCCCCCCCCCCCCTTCCCCGGCAGGAGCGTTTCACTCCAGCGGGGTTTACAGTAGCTCCCAACTTTCGGGGAGCTGGCAGACCAGAGTGGGCCACTGCGCATGCGCCGAACTCAGTGCTGACACATCCGCGCGTGTGCAGTGGCCCGCTCAAAAAAAACGGGATTGATTCCAGTTTTTACGCAAATTCGTCACTTAGAATGTTTTTGGGAGATATTAATGATGTTAAAGTTACCCATTGAATCGATTGCCTGAGAAATGTGATAAAATATTTCATAAATGTGACTGCTTCCAACTTAAAAAGCAATCGTTGACAGTTTAAAAGCCTCGGTGACTCCCGTTTGATGAAATGCTGGAATAAATTATCTTGCTCTTTTGGCAACTTGCCAAAATTGTGTGTTGATAGAGTTCCATTTTCTCTCAATTCGAAATTCATTTGACAAAACCAATCAATGCGACATGGAGTTTATAACGAGCTCTTCCACCCACAGCTTTTAGTTTGTCTCGGGTTTTGCAGGGAATGTGCTGAGGGAATTGCGGGAAAATATTCCAGATCTCGTAAAGGTGAACTGCATTTATCATTCACAAATTCTGGAAAATGTAAAAAACATTCCTGATGATTACTCCTTGTTAATTGTATGGAATTAATGAGCCAGTGTTGAGAGTACGCGGGCAATTGGCACAATGAGTGGGAAAGGCAGAATGAGGGTAAAGTCCAACAGGTTTATTTGGAATCACGAGCTTTCGGAGCGCTGCTCCTTCATCAGGTGAGTGGAGATAGGTTCAGAAACATGGCGTAATCTCGACACAGACTCAACTGTAAGATAATTACAGATTGGAATGTGAAAAATGGTTGGAATGTGAGTCTTTACAGATAATCAAATCTTCACAGGTCTGAACAGTGTGCGTGGGGAGAGGGATAATCACAGGTTAAAGAGGTATGAATTGTCTCAAGCCAGGCCAGTTAGTAGAATTTTGCAAACCCAGGCAGTAGAGTGGGGAGTTACCAATAGTGTGACATGAACCCAAGATCCTGTGGGCTTTTTGAAAAGCAGTCACAGTTGTCATTTATGTAAATATGGCAAATTCGCCAAACTCCCTCGATGTGAAAATGAGATGAATAACCTGGTGATATTCACTGATATTCAGACCCGGCCAATCATCTCTCAGGCCTGTCGTTTACCTGCTTCTGTTGTGTGTTATCCGTGTTATCCGTGTTATCAGATGGTTTTTCAGGAAGGTCACATGTCGATGTGAAATAGGAGGGTGCCATGAGCAGATCCTTAGTGGGATTCTGGGGGTAATTGTGTGGGGGGCTGGGGTAGAAATGGAAGTCATGATGTGGAGATGCTGGTGTTGGACTGAGGTAAACACAGTAAGAAGTCTCACAACACCGGGTTAAAGTCCAACAGGTTTATTTGGTAGCAAAAGCCACAAGCTTTCGGAGCGCCGCTCTTTCATCAGGTAACTTACCTGACGAAGGAGCGGCGCTCCGAAAGCTAGTGGCTTTTGCTACTAAATAAACCTGTTGGACTTTAACCCGGTGTTGTGAGACTTCTTACTGTGGAAATGGAAGCCATTCCGGAAGATTCTCTGGCTGTGACTGGATCAGTAAGAGTGGAACTGAAGGCTATTCCATTCAGCTAGACAATGGGGAAGGGGCATTGGAGGAGAATGGTGTGGAAAACAATGTTAAAGTAAGGCACAGTATAACTGAAGTAGGTTATCCAGCCCCTTGAGCCTTTCCACCATTCAATTAAACCCTGGCTGATTTCATTTATCAGCATTTGCTCTATTTCTGTAACTCCCCTCTCCTAATAAACATCCCCCCATCTTCGTCTCAAATATTTAAACTGACCCATAAACCACAACCAATTAATGGAGAGAGTTCCATATTAACAGAACCATTGTGTGAAAACAAGCCCCTGGACTGCACTCCTATCTGACTTTGTTCTGATTTTAAGATGATGTTCCCTTCCTCTGGATTTCTATTCTCAGAGTTTGACCTCCTTCGTTTTTAACAGTGGGTTTGACCCTGTTCGGGATCCTGACCCCTGACCCTTAGGAGGTTCAGCCGCCTGTGTGATCATCCCAGAGGTAGCCAATCACCACGCGGCCTTCAGGAACCCTGTCCAATTAGAAATGATGCACAGGCAAGAGGGCCAATAGGAGTAGCCGAGGCTCCGATCGGAGCCACAAACTGCACACATGCTGGAAAAGCGGAAAAACAAGGCTGGAACGCAGGTGGTCCTCCAGGGCTGGCAGTGCCAGGTGACGCCGGAGCTTCTGGGGCTCACTGCACACCCCACAGGAACCCCAAGGGAGGAGGAAGGGCTCGAGCCCATGCCAGGGCCTTCCAGCCAGGAAACTGTGTCTATGGCTACACCTTCTGACTCCCCCTTTCCTGACACCGGGGCATCTCAGGGGCAGCGGGATGAAGAGGCTGTCATGGAAACATCCCAGACACCTGGAAGCAGACCAGTTCCCTCAAGGTCCAGGGCCTCCAGAAGACGTCCGCCACGTGCATCACAGGCCACGGGGCGAGGTCGGCAGCTGGCCTGCTCTGCCTCCGATGTACATTCTGGGGAGTCACCGAGACGTAGTGGTAGGCCACATCAAGTTAGGAAGCTGCAGCCGCGCTAAGATGGCACGGGTGAAGGAGAACACTAATTAGATAGAATATTTAGGCACTTTAATGTCTCACGTTCACATTATCACTTATTTTGAAAGCACTTTTATTGGTGACAATAAATGTTATTTCACCCCACACCTGTGGCCAACTTGTCTCTAATTAGCCTTGAACAGGGATGTTTTTAATGTTTATTTGTTAGTGTCACAAGTTGGCTTACATTGACACTGCAATGGAGTTACTGTGAAAATCCCCGAGTCGCCACACCCTGGTGCCTGTTCGGGTACACTGAGGAACAATTTAGCACGGCCAATGCACCCTAACTAGCACGTCTTTCAGACTATGGGAAGAAACCGGAGCACCCGGAGGAAACCCACGCAGACACGGGGAGAATGTGCAGACTCTACGCGGACAGTGACCCAAGCCAGGAATTGAACCCGGGTCCCTGGCGCTGTGAGGCGGCAGTGCTAACCACTGTGCCAGTGTGCTGCTCTTACTTCTGTACTTCCCCTGACGGTCGCTGAAGGGACCCTGCACATTGATGTGCTGTGAAAATGAAGGCACTCAAATAGCCCACTGGCTACAGCGGGTGGCATGCATTGGCAGCGATTTACAGCAGTTGCCATGGCATCCCCAGAACCCACAAGAGATTCCCTCCTCCCCTCCCCCACCCATCTCTCCCCCACCCCACCCCCGCCCCACTGGTGAAAAGCTTTAAAGAACATTCCCTCCCAGATCAGGGAACAACTCTGGAATGTGAACGTCCCAGAATCTACATTGAGCTTGCAGAGTAATTGCGGCACTGAATGTGAATGACAGCTAGATTTCTGTTCCAATCATTCTCTTAGCAGTAAAACCTTAACATTTTGACAGTGTGTGTGATTGCATTTGTGTGATATTATCAGCATTCTTGGTGCTGGGAAGAACACGCTGTGAACATGTGTCAACGGACTTGAGTGATGACAAAACAGTCATAAATAGATGATGCACAGGAAGGAGCTGCGGAATTCCTCACTCACTCAACAGGCAACACCTACATCTCGTGATGTGAAAGGACAACTCGATTTCCAGACCAACGGATGTGAAGATGGACTTTTGCTTTCACATCAAACATTTAATTTTGAGGAAATGTTATTGCCTTGAGAAATACAAAAGGTCAAATTCAATGTCCCATTCAGCCAGGACAAAGCAGCCCGTTTAATTAGAACATAAGAACATAAGAAATAGGAGCAGGAGTAGGCCATCTAGCCCCTCGAGCCTGCCCCGCCATTCAATAAGATCATGGCTGATCTGACGTGGATCAGTACCACTTACCCGCCTGATCCCCATAACCCTTAATTCCCTTACCGATCAGGAATCCATCCATCCGCGCCTTAAACATATTCAGTGAGGTAACCTCCACCACCTCAGTGGGCAGAGAATTCCAGAGATTCACCACCCTCTGGGAGAAGAAGTTCCTCCTCAACTCTGTCTTAAACCGACCCCCCTTTATTTTGAGGCTGTGTCCTCTAGTTTTAACTTCCTTACTCAGTGGAAAGAATCTCTCCGCCTCCACCCTATCCAGCCCCCGCATTATCTTATAAGTCTCCATAAGATCCCCCCTCATCCTTCTAAACTCCAACGAGTACAAACCCAATCTCCTCAGCCTCTCCTCATAATCCAAACCCCTCATCTCCGGTATCAACCTGGTGAACCTTCTCTGCACTCCCTCCAATGCCAATATATCCTTCCTCATATAAGGGGACCAATACTGCACACAGTATTCCAGCTGCGGCCTCACCAATGCCCTGTACAGGTGCATCAAGACATCCCTGCTTTTATATTCTATCCCCCTCGCAATATAGGCCAACATCCCATTTGCCTTCTTGATCACCTGTTGTACCTGCAGACTGGGCTTTTGCGTCTCATGCACAAGGACCCCCAGGTCCCTTTGCACGGTAGCATGTTTTAATTTGTTTCCATTGAGATAGTAATCCCATTTGTTATTATTTCCTCCAAAGTGTATAACCTCGCATTTCTCAACGTTATATCCATTTGCCATATCCTTGCCCACTCACTCAGCCTGTCCAAATCTCTCTGCAGATCTTCTCCGTCCTCCACACGATTCACTTTTCCACTTGGGACCTATTCACCATCTTTACGCATTTACTCTCTCCACCACCGATGCTCAGTGGCAGCAGTGTGTACCATCTACAAGATGCACTGCAGCAACTCACCAAGGCTCCTTCCAAACGCACAATCTCTACTCGCTGCCAGGACAGCAGATGAGGGGGAACACCTCCACCTGCCAATTCCACTCCAACTCCTCACTATCTCACCGTCTCTTCAGTCGCTGGGTCAAAATCCTGGAACTTCCTCTCTAACAGCAGTGTGGGTGTACCTACACCACATGGACTGTGGCTGTTGAAGAAAGTGTTCACACTACCCACTCAATGGGCGATTAGGGATAGGGAATAACTGCTGGCCTAGCGAGTGACACACACATCCCTGGAATGAAAAAAGCAAGACATGAATTTATAAAATACTATGAATGATATCAGAATATCCCAAAACACTTTGCAGACAATTAGACCCCATAAAAAAAAAGGAACAAAGGAGCAAGTCATTATTTGAATGTTGTTGTTTCAGGAATAGATCCTGGTCAGGTGACCAGCGAGAAGATCCCAGTACTTCCATGAAATACCATCATGGGATCTTTAATATTCATCTCGGACTGTAGATAAGGCTTCAGTTCAACACTTCACCTGAAAGATTGCACCTCTAACAGTGTGGCAATCTCTCAGCACTGACCCTCTGACAGTGTGGCAATCTCTCAGCACTGACCCTCTGACAGTGTGGCACTCTCTCAGTACTGACCCTCTGACAGTGCGGCACTCCCTCAGCACTGACCCTCTGAGAGTGTGGGACTCTCTCAGTACTGACCCTCTGACAGTGCGGCACTCCCTCAGTACTGACCCTCTGACAGTGCGGCACTCCCTCAGCACTGACCCTCTGACAGTGCAGCATTCCCTCAGTACTGACCCTCTGACAGTGTGGCACTCCCTCAGAACTGACCCTCTGACAGTGCGGCACTCCCTCAGCACTGACCCTCTGACAGTGCAGCACTCCCTCAGTACTGACCCACTGACAGTGCGGCACTCCCTCAGCACTGACCCTCTGACAGTGCGGCACTCCCTCAGTGCTGACCCTCTGACAGTGCGGCACTCCCTCAGCACTGACCCTCTGACAGTGCGGCACTCCCTCAGCACTGACCCTCTGACAGTGCGGCACTCCCTCAGTACTGACCCTCTGACAGTGCGGCACTCCCTCAGTACTGACCCTCTGACAGTGCGGCACTCCCTCAGTGCTGACCCTCTGACAGTGCGACACTCCCTCAGTACTGACCCTCTGACAGTGCGGCACTCCCTCAGTACTGACCCTCTGACAGTGCGGCACTCCCTCAGTACTGACCCTCTGACAGTGCGGCACTCACTCAGTACTGACCCTCTGACAGTGCGGCACTCCCTCAGTACTGACCCTCTGACAGTGCGGCACTCCCTCAGCACTGACCCTCTGACAGTGCGGCACTCCCTCACCACTGACCCTCTGACAGTGCGGCACTCCCTCAGTGCTGACCCTCTGACAGTGCGGCACTCCCTCAGCACTGACCCTCTGACAGTGCGGCACTCCCTCAGTGCTGACCCTCTGACAGTGCGGCACTCCCTCAGCACTGACCCTCTGACAGTGCGGCACTCCCTCAGCACTGACCCTCTGACAGTGCGGCACTCCCTCAGCACTGACCCTCTGACAGTGCGGCACTCCCTCAGTGCTGACCCTCTGACAGTGCGGCACTCCCTCAGCACTGACCCTCTGACAGTGCAGCACTCCCTCAGCACTGACCCTCTGACAGTGCAGCACTCCCTCAGTACTGACCCTCTGACAGTGCAGCACTCCCTCAGCACTGACCCTCTGACAGTGCAGCACTCCCTCAGTACTGACCCTCTAACAGTGCAGCACTCCCTCAGCACTGACCCTCTGACAGTGCGGCACTCCCTCAGTACTGACCCACTGACAGTGCGGCACTCCCTCAGCACTGACCCTCTGACAGTGCGGCACTCCCTCAGTGCTGACCCTCTGACAGTGCGGCACTCCCTCCATGCTGACCCTCTGACAGTGCAGCACTCCCTCAGCACTGACCCTCTGACAGTGCGGCACTCCCTCAGCACTGACCCTCTGACAGTGCAGCACTCTCTCAGTACTGACCCTCTGACAGTGCGGCACTCCCTCAGCACTGACCCTCTGACAGTGTGACACCTACCAACAGTCAGTCAAGGGCATTCTTCGGGTACGCGTTCTCCAAGGCGGCCTTCACAACACACGACAACGCAGAATCGCTGAGCAGAAACTGATAGGCAAGTTCCGCACACATGAGGACGGCCTCAACCGGGTTCTTGGATTCATGTCACACGATCAGTAACCCCCCCGACCTGCCTGGGCTTGCAAAATCTCACTAACGGTCCTGCCTTTAGACAATTCTGACCTCTTTAACCTGTTATTATCCCTCTCTCCGCTCACACTGTCTGTACCTGTAAAGACGTGATTACCTGTAAGGCCTCGCATTCCAACATTATCTTGTCGTTGTGTCTCTGTCTATTTATGCCGTGTTGTGAACCCACCTCTCCACTCACCTGGTGGAGGGGCAGCGCTCCGAACACTCATGCTACCAAATAAACCTGTTGAACTTTAACGTGGTGTTGTGTGATTCCTTACGGAGTTGTACAGTGTGTGTTGGAGATGGTACAGAGTGTGTTGGAGATGGTACAGAGTGTGTTGGAGATGGTACAGAGTGTGTTGGGATTGGTACAGAGTGTGTTGGGATTGGTACGGTGTGTCTGGGTTGGTACAGAATGTGTTGTGATTGGTACAGAGTGTGTTGGGATTGGTACAGAATGTGTTGTGATTGGTACAGAGTGTGTTGGGATTGGTACAGAATGTGTTGTGATTGGTACAGAGTGTGTTGGGATTGGTACAGAGCGTGTTGGGATTGGTACAGAGCGTGTTGGGATTGGTACAGAGCGTGTTGGGATTGGTACAGAGCGTGTTGGGATTGGTACAGAGCGTGTTGGGATTGGTACAGAGCGTGTTGGAGATGGTACAGAGTGTGTTGGGATTGATACAGAGTGTGTTGGGATTGGTACAGAGCGTGTTGGGATTGGTACAGAGCGTGTTGGGATTGGTACAGAGTGTGTTGGGATTGGTACAGAGCGTGTTGGAGATGGTACAGAGTGTGTTGGGATTGATACAGAGTGTGTTGGGATTGGTACAGAGTGTGTTGGGATTGGTACAGTGTGTGTTGGAGATGGTACAGAGTGTGTTGGGATTGGTACAGAGTGTGTTGGGATTGGTACAGAGTGTGTTGGGGTTGGTACAGAGTGTATCGGGATTCGTACAGTGTGTTGGGATTGGTACAGTTTGTTGCTACTGAACGTGATGGGATTCCTGCTTGGGAAGTTGATTTCCCTCCAGTTCAGTGACAGTAAATCCTGGCATTGTGATTTTCTGCTGCTTTCTCTGGCTGGATCGAGCAGGTTTGAGCTGATTTGCTTCACAAATCGTGTTAAGGCAATCCAATTTGCTTCCAGACGATGAAGCTGCGTACAGAGTGGCTATGTTATATTTAGTGTCACTCATTGCTGCGTCCGTCTGCTGCAGGGTTTTGGTAGTTCTTGCTCTGCAATCTTGTTAATCAGAGCCAGTGTTTTACTGAGGATTATGTAGTATTGAGGGCACAGAAATAGGCCATTCAGCCCATCTAACTCATGCTGTGATTTGTGCTCCACATAATCCTGCTCTCACATACAGCATCTCATCCTATCAGCATCGATTATTCCTTTCTCCCTCGTGTTTATCCAGATTCCCTTTCAGTATATCTGTACGTAATGAGTTAAAGCTTAAAACCAACTCATTGACTGAGCTTGAGGTCATCTGTCTTGCCAAGTGCACTGGAAGCTCTGGTTCTTGTGTACTGTAGAACCATAGAATCCCTACAGTGCAGAAGGATGCCATTCAGCCCATCAGGTTTGCACCAACTCTTCGAAAGAGCACCTTACCCAGGCCCTATCCCTGTAACCCTGTGCATTTAGCATGGCCAATCCCCCTAACCTACACAGCTTGGGACACCAAAAGGCAATTTAGCTTAGCCAATCCACCTGACCCGCACATCAGGGCAGCACGGTGGCAGAGTGGTTAACACTGCTGCCTCACAGCACCAGGGACCCGGGTTTGATTCCCAGTGTGGAGTTTGTACGTTCTCCCTGCATCTGCGTGGGTTTCCTCTGGGTGCTCCGGTTTCCTCTCTCAGTCCAAAGATGTGCGGGTAAGGTTGATTGGCCATGCTAAATTGCCCCTTAGCTTCAGGGAGATTGATGTGGAGATGTCGACGTTGGACTGGGGTAAACACAGTAAGAAGTCTCACAACACCAGGTTAAAGTCCAACAGGTTTATTTGGTAGCAAAAGTCACTTGCTTTCGGGAGATTATCAGGGTAAACACATGGGGTTACGGGTATAGGGACTGGGTGGGATTGTTGTCATGCTGGCTAGATGGGCCCAATGGCCTCCTGCACTGTACGGATTCTATGATCTTTGAGAGGAAACTATGATCTAAAATCTTTGAACTGTGGGAAGAAACTGGAGCACTCGGAGCACCAGCTTTAGGAAGAAGATGAAGTGAGGGGTTGGGGTTGGGGGAAGGACGTGATAAGATCAATGAACTCGGGGAGAGGGTTCGAGCAGCTGACAACAGACCCATGGGTCAGAGACTGAGATGTGGGTGTTGGGGGGTCAGAGAGAACTGGGGTTCAGGAAACCTGGGGAGCTTTCTTCGGGATCTGGAGCCTGGGAGATCAGGACCGGGGATCTGAGGTCAGGAGTTGGTTTTGGGACTGTTGGTCAGGAAGGTGGAGATGTCAGGAATGTCACTGACTGCCTCGAGCCAATCCTGTGTGTGCGATCTTCAGGCTGGGAAATGTATCCATCTCGGTTTGCTTCCCTCTCTCCCTGTGTCTGCCCACGCACTCTCTTCTCTCTGTCTGGGTGAATTCTGCTCAGTGTGAAGTAAACTTTATACCAGGCATTTCACCTCAGCCATCACCATTTCCATCATCCTCCTGACAGCTCCTCCCTTTAGGAATAGATTTGGAAGTTTTGTCCTAAATTCTGCCATGCTGGCAAATTGAAGAATGAAGAATGTTGTGATTAGTTAGAGCAGGAATCAGGAGCTAATAAATCCTGTAAACAGGAAACAAGTCACTCGCATCCCTACTGTACAGGCTGCAATAATCTGAGGAATCACAGAGAGGCCATTCAGCCCACCAATGGTGCTGGTCTTCATACATGCATTTCCTCCCATCTCAACTCAAAGCACTTTGACCTTTGAAGGAGCGGAGTAAGGAACCTTTGTAATTTTTAAATATTGTCTGTGGAATCTGTATTTAACGTTATTGAAAAGGACTCTGAAGAGTTTGTTTTATTTGTGCAGGGATCAGTTGTAATTTTTGAGAATAATAAGAAAGAGTGATCAATGCGGCCCGGACATCTCTGAACCAGGGAGCTGCACCCCACCAGCAGGAGGTTAACCTGTGACCAGACAAAGGAGATCTGCAGCAGAGGGAGGAACACTGAAGGCACGATAACAAGGAGTTGTGTGTGTGCAATAGTTAAACAGTGCAGAAAGCGGAAGGCAGGATTCGAGCTGAGATGGTTAATTGGACAATTTTTGGGATGCTTCTTCCAATCATTTGGGTGCTGCTGATTTTCTGGGTGAGTGACCTGACATTCAGGTTATGCTTGTCCTGACTTGGAGTTTGGAAGGCAATCGCTGAGCCAGGGCTCACAATATAAAGGTCCACTGGGATCTTTAAAGCCTAAATGATCAGAAATCCTGACGCCCAAAGGACGGGCGGCTCACATCAAATCCTACAACCAGTCAAAGCCGCTTGAAATCAGACAGATGTGGTTAAATTTCCTCAATGCAAAGCTCACGCTTGCGGCAGCTGCAAGGCCCGTGGACTGGATAAGATACCGTGTAATCCTTTAGAAATGAATAAGGAAATCACACAGACTCTGTTTAGATTCTCACTTGCTCTGTAGCTCAAGGGCTGTGACAGTTAACTGGATAATGGCTCATGAAATTTACATGATTTTTCTTTTTTAAAAAGAAACACAAGGGAATTTCTGTCTCCTGGGGCAGCATTTGCATTGGCGAAATATTTACATTCGATCTGACCAGATAGTGAGATTCACAGTTACTTGCCCTGATTCCATACCCCACAAAGCTCTCTCCTTCAGCCCCCAACACAGTTTAATCTGCCTCCAACATTAACACAGCCTCAGAGTTCTCTGCAATGCAAGGAGGTTTCTCCTGGATCCTGTTCTCAATCTCTGGGATCCATTCTGCCAATCGGCAGCCACTTAATCTGTCTGCTTCTCAGCTCCTCATAACATTGAACCTTGCTGTTTATCCCCCACTGCCAACCTCTAACACTCTAGTCTTTGTGGGAATAAATATTTCCAGATTTCACTTTATAACCCTTATCTTGTAGACTTGTTTTAACTCAAACTTGTACTGAGGATAACCTGTTGCTATTTTGCTTTTTATTTTCCACCTCCATATCATAGACTCATATAATGATATAACGCAGAACAGGCCATTCAACCCATCATGCCCGTGCTGGCTCTTTGAAGGAGTTTTTCAAGTAATCCCAGCCCCTTTGTTCTTTTCCTTTTCATAGCATCCATACAGTGCAGGAGAGGCCATTCAGCCCATCAAGTCCACACCAACTCTCTGACAGAGAATCTTACCCAGACCGCATACATTTACCATGGTTAATCCATCTAACCTACACATCTTGGGACACTAAGGGGCAACTTGGCATGGAAATCCACTTCACCTGCACATAGAACATAGAACATAGAAAAGCTACAACACAAACAGGCCCTTTGGCCCACATGTTGCGCCGAACAATTTCCTTACCTTCTAGGCTCATCTATAACCCTCTATCTTACTAACCTCCATGAACCTATCCAAAAGTCTCTTAAAAGACTCAATCGAATCCGCTTCCACCACCACTACCGGCAGCCGATTCCACGCACCCACCACATCTTTGGACTTTAGATTTTTATCCAGTTCCCTTTTGAAAGTTCCTATTGAATCTGCTTCCACCGCCCTTTCAGACAGTATGTTGCAGGTCACCATCCATTGAGTTAAGCTTTGAATAACATCAACAAAAAACCTTTTCTTTTATCCACTAAAATCCCCTCGTTCCACTCAGCTGCCTCGAGCTCAGTGAGGAATTGCAGGGTTTGTTAAAAAGAAGGAATCTTATTCTGGAGTTTCCTCTACTTTTGTGTCCAGGTGGTTCCGGTAATACAAAGAACAAAGAACAATACAGCACAGGAACAGGCCCTTCGGCCCAACAAGCCTGCGCCACTCCCTGGTCCCAACTAGACCATTCTTTTGTATCCCTCCGTTCATGTGGCTATCTGTATAAGTCTTAAACGTTCCCAGTGTGTCCGCCTCCACCACCTTGCCCGGCAGCGCATTCCAGGCCCCCACCACCCTCTGTGTAAAATACGTCCTTCTGATATCCGTGTTAAACCTCCCCCCCCCCCCCCCCCTCACCTTGAACCTATGACCCCTCGTGAACGTCACCACCGACCTGGAAAAAAGCTTCCCACCATTCACCCTATCTATGCCTTTCATAATTTTATGCACCTCTATTAGGTCACCCCTCATCCTCCGTCTTTCCAGTGAGAACAACCCCAGTTTTCCCAATCTCTCCTCATAACTAAACCCTTCCATACCAGGCAACATCCTGGTAAACCTCCTCTGTACTCTCTCTAAAGCCTCCACGTCCTTCTGGTAGTGTGGCGACCAGAACTGGGCGCAGTATTCCAAATGCGGCCGAACCAACGTTCTATACAACTGCAACATCAGACCCCAACGTTTATACTCTATGCCCCGTCCTATAAAGGCAGGCATGCCATATGCCTTATTCACTACCTTCTCCATCTGTGACGTCACCTTCAAGGATCTGTGGACTTGCACACCCAGGTCCCTCTGCGTATCTACACCCTTTATGGTTCTGCCATTTATCGTATAGCTCCCCCGTACGTTAGTTCTACCAAAATGCATCACTTCGCATTTATCTGGATTGAACTCCATCTGCCATTTCTTTGCCCAAATTTCCAGCCTATCTATATCCTTCTGTCGCCTCTGACAATGTTCCTCACTATCTACAAGTCCAGCCATTTTCGTGTCGTCCGCAAACTTACTGATCACCCCAGTTACACCTTCTTCCAGATCGTTTATATAAATCACAAACAGCAGAGCTCCCAATACAGAGCCCTGCGGAACACCACTAGTCACAGGCATCCAGCCGGAAAAAGACCCTTCCACAACCACCCTCTGTCTTCTGTGACCAAGCCAGTTCTCCACCCATCTAGCCACCTCCCCCTTTATCCCATGAGATCCAACCTTTTGCACCAACCTACCGTGAGGGACTTTATCAAACGCCTTACTAAAGTCCATATAGACGACATCCACGGCCCTTCCCTCGTCAACCATTCTAGTCACTTCTTCAAAAAACTCCACCTGTATGATGCGATTAGGCGAGATTTAGCTGGCATAGGTTGGGGAAGGAAACTGCAGGGGATGGGCACAATTGTAATGTGGAACTTGTTCAAGGAACAGCTACTACGCGTCCTTGATAAATATGTACCTGTCAGGCAGGGAGGAAGCAGACGTGTGAGGGAACCGTGGTTTACTAAGGAGGTTGAATCTCTTGTGAAGAGGAAGAAGGAGACTTATGTTAAGACGAGACGTGAAGGCTCAGTTAGGGCGCTTGAGAGTTACAAGTTAGCCAGGAAGGACCTAAAGAAAGAGTTAAGAAGAGCCAGGAGGGACATGAGAAGTCTTTGGCAGGTAGGATCAAGGACAACCCTAAAGCTTTCTATAGGTATGTCAGGAGTAAAAGAATGACTCGGGTAAGATTAGGGCCAGTCAATGACAGGAGTGGGAAGTTGTGCGTGGAGTCTGAAGAGATAGGAGAGGCACTAAATGAATATTTTTCGTCGGTATTCACACTGGAGAGGGACAGTGTTGTTGAGGGGAGTACTGAGATGCAGGCTGTTGGACTGGATGGGATTGATGTTCATAAGGAGGAGAAGGTAGCAATTCTGGAAAGGGTAAAAATAGATAAGTCCCCTGGGCCGGATGGGATTTATCCTAGGTTTCTCTGGGAGGCTAGAGAGGAGATTGCAGAGCCTTTGGCTTTGATCTTTGTGTTGTCATTGTCTACAGGAACAGTGCCAGAAGACTGGAGGATAGCAAATATTGTCCCCTTGTTCAAGAAGGAGAGTAGGGACAACCCTGGTAATTATAGACCGGTGAGCCTTACTTCTGTTGTGGGCAAAGTATTGGAAAGGATTATAAGAGATAGGATTTATAATCACCTAGAAAGGAACAATTTGATTAGGGATAGTCAGCACGGTTTTGTGAAGGGTAGGTCGTGCCTCACAAACCTTATTGAGTTCTTTGAGAAGGTGACCAAAGAGGTGGATGAGGGTAAAGCGGTTGATGTGGTGTATATGGATTTCAGCAAAGCGTTTGATAAGGTCCCCCATGGTAAGCTTCTGCAGAAAATACGGACACATGGGATTGAGGGTGATTTAGTGGTTTGGATCAGGAATTGGCGAGATGTAAGAAAACAAAGGGTGGTGGTTGATGGGAAATATTCATCCTGGAGTTCAGTTACTAGTGGTGTACCGCAAGGATCTGTTTTGGGGCCACTGCTGTTTGTCATTTTTATTAATGACTTGGATGAGGGCGTGGAAGGATGGATTAGTAAATTTGCGGATGACACTAAAGTCGGTGGAGTTGTAGACAGTGCGGAGGGAAGTGGCAGGTTACAGAGGGACATAGATAAGCTGCAGAGCTGGGCTGAGAGGTGGCAAATGGAGTTTAATGCGGAAAAGTGTGAGGTGATTCACTTTGGAAGGAGGAACAGGAATACAGAGTACTGGGCTAATGGTAAGATACTTGGTAGTGTGGATGAACAGAGGGATCTGGGTGTCCATGTGCATAGATCCCTGAAAGTTGGCACCCAGGTTGATAGGGTTGTTAAGAAGGCATACGGTGTGTTAGCTTTTATTGGTAGAGGGATTGAGTTTCAGAGCCAGGAGGTCATGCTGCAACTGTACAAAACTCTGGTGCGGCCGCATTTGGAGTATTGCATACAGTTCTGGTCGCCATATTATAGGAAAGATGTGGAAGTGTTGGAAAGGGTGCAGAGGAGATTTACCAGGATGTTGCCTGGTATGGTGGGAAAATCATACGAGGAAAGGCTGAGGGGCTTGAGGTTGTTTTCGTTAGAGAGAAGTAGGTTAAGAGGTGACTTAATAGAGGCATACAAGATGATCAGAGGATTAGATAGGGTGGATAGTGAGAGCCTTTTTCCTTGGATAGTGTTGGCTAGCACGAGGGGACATAGCTTTAAATTGAGGGGTGAGAGATATAGGACAGATGTTAGAGGTAGGTTCTTTACTCAGAGAGTAGTAAGGGCGTGGAATGCCCTGCCTGCAGCAGTGGTGGACTCGTCAACGTTGAGAGCATTCAAATGGTTATTGGATGAACATATGGATGATATTGGAATAGTGTAGATTAGAGGGGCTTTAGATTGGTTCCACTGGTCGGCGCAACATCGAGGGCCGAAGGGCCTGTACTGCGCTGCAATGTTCTATGTTCTTTGTTCTAGGTTAGTGAGGCATGACCTCCCTCTCACAAAACCATGCTGACTATCGTTAATGAGTTTATTCCTTTCTAAATGCTCAATCTCGACATGGTCATGGGATTTTGGGGCAGCAGTGAGTTATCACCAGTAACTACAAACCCAAATCTCCTCAGCTGTGTCTACCCATGAGTCAAACCCTCCATCCAAAAACTGGCCACATCCCCAACACCAGAACACTCCGATTGTACTTGCCCAGAGAGGGAATCTCTCAACATGGCAGCTAGGGGAAAATAGCCATAATCTCACTGAATGGCCAACAGCTGCAGGGGGGCTGAATGGCCTCCTCCTGTCCCATGATCAGTTCTCAGGTGTAGCAGGAAACCAGACCATCTTCCTGGTCCTTTTATTTACAACTTTCTGAAAGTTCCTTTTGGAAAAATATTCTCACTAAGTTATGTTCGGGATTTCTGTTTCATTCAATATGTTTTCATAACGAAGAATAAACCACAATGAACATTGAAAAGCTTCCCCTACTGCAGGCCCTTCAGCAAGTCTATAAAATAATGAGGGGCACAGACCAGCTAGATAGTCAATATCTTGTCCCAAACTAGTCTAAAACTAGAGGGCATAGGTTTAAGGTGAGAGGGGAGAGATACAAAAGTGTCCAGAGGGGCAATTTCTTCACACAGAGGGTGGTGAGTGTCTGGAACAAGCTGCCAGAGGTAGTAGTAGAGACGGGTACAATTTTGTCTTTTAAAAAGCATTTAGACAGTTACATGGGTAAGATGGGTATAGAGGGATATGGGCCAAATGGGGGCAATTGGGACTAGCTTAGGGGTTTAAAAAAAAGGGCGGCATGGAGAAGTTGGGCCAAAGGGCCTGTTTCCATGCTGTAAACCTCTATGACTCTATGACTCTAAGTCACGCGTAAATTACAGAGAAATGGGCTGAAGCTTCAAATGTAAAAGTTCAGTAAAAATATGATCCTTGAAGTCTGGACCAGTCCGAGTTCCTTTCTGCCGAGTTCTGTCCATTTCTGACCATTTTAAGTTTGCGTGTATTTGAATCGGATTGGGAGGATACTCAACCTTAAATTGAATCTGTAAATAGGTTTGATTTTGATTATAATATCAGGGCTAATCTTGATGAGGAAACAATAACTTGCATTTGCATAAACCATCAACAGAATAAAACATCCCGAGACAGGTGTAATTCTCAAACCAACTTTGACACAGACATGAGGTGATGTCAGATCAATGTTTAGTTTAGGAGGAATGTTGAAAGAATGCTTTACAATGGTAACATCAGGTGGAGAGGCAGAGATGTTTAGGGAGGGAATTCTGCAGCTGAACATCCAGATGTTTTTTATTTTATTTATTAGTCATAAGTGCACTTACATTAACACTGCAATGAAGTTACTGTGAAAATCCCCCAGTCGCCACACTCCGGCACCTGTTCAGGTACACTGAGGGAGAATTTAGCATGGCCAATGCACCTAACCAGCACGTCTTTCAGACTGTGGGAGGAAACCAGAGCACCCGGAGGAAACGCACGCAGACATGGAGAGAACATGCAAACTCTGCACAGACAGTGACCCAAGGCTGGAATCGAACCTGGGTTCCTGGCGCTGTGAGGCAGCAGTGCTAACCACTGTGCCACCCTGCCACCCAGTAAAAGCAGAATGGGAATTGGTGGAGTGATAAAAATCAGGATGTTTCAGATGCCAGAATTCCAGAAGAACAGAGCTGTGCGGAGGTTTAGGGCTGGAGGAGAGATTGCAAACAGGCAAAAATAAATGTGTTTAAAAACAAGGAGTGGAGTTTTTAAACTGATTGGTTTTGAGAACAGGATCCAATGTCAGTCAGTGAGCACAGGGACGATCTTTACTCATTCATGGGTCGCTGGCTAGGCCACCATTTATTGCCCATCCCTAATTGCCCCTTTAGAAGGTGGTGGTGAGCTGCTTTCTTGAATCACCGCAGTCCATGTGGTGTTCCCAGGTATTTGCCGCCCTTGTCCTTCTAGATGGAAGTTTGGAAGGCGCTGCCGAAGGAACCTTGGTGAATTCCTGCAGAGCATCTTGTAGATGGTACACACTGCTGCCACTGTGAATCAGTGATGGAGGGTGTGAGTGTTTGTGGAAGGGGTAGCAATCAAGCGGGGCTGCTTTGTCCTGGGTGGTGTCGAGCTTCTTGAGTGTTGTTGGAGCTGCACCCATCCAGGCAAGTGGGGAGAATTCCATCACACTCCTGACTTGTGCCTTGTAGGTGGTGGACAGGCTTTGTGGAGTCAGGAGGTGAGTTACTCACCACAGTATTCATAGCCTCTGACCTGCTCTTGTAGCCACAGTATTTATATGGCTGGTTCAGTTCAGTTTCTGGTCAATGGTAACCCCCCCAGGAGATGATAGTGGGGGATTCAGTGATAATAAAGCCAATCAATGTCAAGGGGAGGTGGCCAGATCCTCTCTTGTTGAAGATGGCCATCGCCTGACACTTGTGTGGCACGAATGTTATTTATCACTGTTTAGTCCAAGCCTGGATGTTAATATAAAGTAAGGTAAAGTCGTCACAGTCCCAGATGACCATAGGCTGCTCTCCCATTTGAGGGGGAGAGCTGAGTGGTGATGATTTAACCTGAGGCACACCTCAGGCAAGGGGCAAGGTTGAGGAAGCGGGACCTTCATGAATAACCTCAGTTGGTACGGGAATTGAACCTGTGCTGTTGGCATCGCTCTGCATCACTAACCAGCCTAGCTGAGGCCCTAGCACTGACCTTTGTAGCTTCATTACTCATTGCCTGCCAACTTGAAAGAAACTCCGTTTCTGCCCACTCTCTTTTTTCTATCCATTGACCAATCCTCTGTCCACAAGTAGATATCCTCTCCAACTCTGTAAGCCCTTATTTTGCCTATTAACCTTTTGTGTTGCACCTTATTGAATGCTTTTTGGAAATCCAGATATATGACATCTACTAGGTCCCTTTTATCTACCCTATTGGCTACATTGTCAAAAAACTCTAATAAGTTTGTCAATCAGAATTCCCTTTAGTAAACCCATCTTGACTTGTTCTAATCATACTCTGCTTTTTGAAATGAATTATTAAGACCTAATAATAGATTCCAGCATTTTCCAAATCCAATGATTGGTGAACTGGCCGGCAGTCCACTGTTTCCCACCCTCTTCTTTCTTGAAAAGCTTCGCAATATTTGCCAACTTCCAATTTAATGGGACCATTTCCAAATCGGAGGAATTTTAGAAAATCACAGCTAGCACATCCTGCTATCGCTGCAGCTTTTTCCTTTCGAACCCTGGGCTGTAGCCATCAGGCCCTGGGTTATAATTTATTAGATTATAGTGCTTTAAATTTCTTCAATACTTTTTCTCATTCTTTCGGTCCGTAGTTACCCTTGATTTCTGGTACGGAATCGACAGCTGCTGCTGTGGAGACACACACAAAATATCCATTCATTGCCTCCGCATCTCCTCATTCCCCATGATAATTTCTATTGTCTCAAACACCAACAGACCAATGTTTACTTTAGCTACTCTCTTCCTTTTTATATCCATCTAGAAACTCTTACCATCTGCTTTATTTATATTCCTGACTCGTTTACTCTCGTTCTATTTGTTCCATTTTATTTTGGTTTGCTGGTTTCTAACCAATCCCAGTCCTCAGACTCGGCACTGTAACTTCCAGCATTGTAAGTTTATTTTCTTTAATGGAATAATACCGCTAACTTCCTGAATGAGTCACGGATCAGTCCTTCTTGCTGAGTTCTTGAATCAATATGCCAAAGATATATGCACGAAATGGACGGCATGATGGCTCGGGTCACTGTCTGTGTAGAGTTTGCACATTCTCCCCGTGTCTGCGTGGGTTTCCTCCGGGTGCTCCGGTTTCCTCCCACAGTCTGAAAGACATGCTGGTTAGGGGCATTGGCCTGAACAGGCGCTGGATTGTGGTGACTAGGGAGATTTCACAGTAACTTCATTGCAGTGTTAATGTAAGCCTTACTTGTGACTAATAAATTAACTTTAAGAAATAGCAAGGCTGCAAAGCACCATCTCAAGACAGAATCTAAATGTTGTAATCTACTAATTTGTACAGAAAGAATAAATATATAAATGTGTCCAAGAGAACATCCCCATTTAACAAGAACTATCTCAGGTGATGTTAGATGGCGATAGTTACAGCGTTACAGATTTGTTGATTGACATTTTCAGGTTTTCAGCTTTGGAGTTGAATAAATTTGAAGTTAATGTGTTTGCTTTTGCTATTTCTCAATCTTCATCTCTAACAATTACAAAGGCAAGTGTTGTTGAATTGTTCAATCATTGTTTTCCATCACCCATTAACTGAATCCATGACACTGTATCTCATTAAATTATTCTCTCAATTCATGTGGACAGGCTGTTGGGAATTATCTGGACAGAGACAGCTTTTGGATCAGAGCGAATTCCTGACCAAGGAGTACCTCATTCGTGTAACACAGAGGGATCCAGCTTGCTTTGTCTCACTGTATCAAATGGGATAAGTTGGGCCCTGCAGGTTTTCTCTTGTATAATTCATAACAAAGACCGCAATCTCGTTTGGCGGAGAATCGCGTTGCTTGGTTCCTCCACTGTCCCTGCAATTAGAGAATTCAGACACTGCTTGGTTTGTTCTGATTCATTCACTTTGAATCTGCCTGAGGACTGCACGCATTGTAATAGGCAATGTAATTGCAACTGAGTTCCCTCTCCAAACTCTGTCCCAACCCCTCCCCACCATCTCTCTCTTCCTTTAAGATGCTGCTTAAAACCTACTTCTGTGAGCGAGCTTTTGGTCATCTGTCCCAGTGGATCATTCTTTGGCATTGTGTCAATTTTTATGTCAGATTCTGTTTCAGTGAAGAGCAAGGGGACAGTGCGCAGCATCGATGGTGTTCCAGAACTAAAATGTGTTGCACATTGTTTATATTTTGCCTAACTGCTCACATTTGGAATAGTTTGATAATTGAGCCCATTATATTTTGAATAGTGTCTGACATTCTCCATCTCTTCCCATTTGCCAATGGGACTTGGATTTGGGAGCACAGATTTTGGTCAAGGAATATAGGGGAATGTGAGGAAGAAGGTTTTTATGCAGAGACTGGTGATGACCTGAAACTCGCTGCCCACGAGGCTGGCGGAAGCAGAGACAACAACTTGAAAAAAAATGACAGGAGTTCAAGGAATGCTGCAGGGAGAATGTGGACCTAATCGGAATGCTGCAGGGAGAATGTGGATCTAATCGGTACCAGAGGAGGAGACTTGGATTAACAATGCATTTGGAATAATTAGCTCATAAAAGGAGGAGTGTAGCTTTCTTTATAAAAGGATTGAGATATGAAGAGGATCTGAGATGAGTAAAAAGATTTTGTGTGTTGCTGGGGAGGTCACAAGGTGACAACCGGTGTCCATTGTAAGGAAGAGGACAAGGGAGCATTACAAACGCAGACAAATCCAATTGACTAGTGAGATTTCAAATCTTCATCTCATGGATGGAGGAAGTTCAGATACCCACTCGATGTGTGTGTGGGGAGAGGTCAGGGTTCAATTATCAGTCAACTGTCGTTTCGTAATGGGACAGGAAATGGAGAAAATAATTTAGGAATGTGGGCGTCGCTGGCATTTATTGCCCATCCCTAGATGGAGTATTGCTCATTGCTCAGCCAATGGTATAGGGGGAGGCAGGTAGCATTTCCGAGATTTACACGTTTGATCTCAGAGGCTGAGATGTAACTAGGTCTTGGTGCAGATGAATATCTGGATAATAGTGATCATTGTGGTATTAGCGATAGGTGAAGGAGCGAGTGTAACACAGGAATAACGGGGAGGAACATTTATACAGGAAAGAAAGATTTGGGTGCATAGAGAGAGAGTTAATTCTATAGTTTGAGATGCTGAATGAACGAGCAGCGTTCTTGTGTTGATGAACCCAAGCGACAGATAAAAGTGAGGCTGAAATGAAATTTGAATAAGGAAATTTTGTCGTAAGTAAGTTTGAAAAAGGATACTGCTCAACCAGCAAAAGGTCAAATATTTTAATAGATAACAGAAAATAAATTGAACATGAACTAAAAGCAGAATAAGAAAAGCTAAGATAAAATGTTGGGTTTAATGATAAAGTATTTTTCAGTGACGAGCAGGAGACAACTATTAATCTAGAACCAGAATATAGAAACGAGAAGCAGGAGGAGGCCATTCAGCTCTTCGAGACTGCTCCACCATTCATTTTGATCATGGCTGATCATTCAATTCAATATCCTGATCCCCCCTTCCCCCATATCCCTTGATCTCTTTAGCCCCAAGAGCGAAATCTAATTTCTTCTTGAAATCACACGTTTTGGCCTCAACTACTTTCTGTGGGAGTGAATTCCACACATTCACCACCCTCTGGGTGAAGAAATTTCTCCTCACTTCAGTTCTAAAAGGTTTACCCCTTATCCTCAAACTATGACACCCTAGTTCTGAGCTCCCCCACCATCGGGAACATTTTTTCTGAATCTACCCTGTCTAACCCTGTTCGAATTTTATAAGTTTCAATGAGATCCCCTCTCACTCCAGTGAATATAATCCTAACCTATTTAGTCTCTCCTCATATGACAGACCTGTCATCCCAGGAATCAGTCTGGTAAACCTTCTCTGTACTCCCTCTATAGCAAGGACATCCTTCCTCAGATAAGGACACCAAAACTGCACACAATACTCCAGATGTGGCCTCACCAATGCCCTGTACAATTGCAGCAAAACATCCCTATCCCGATACTCAAATCCTCTCACTATGAAGGCCAACATACCATTTGCCTTCTTTACTGCCTGCTGTACCTGCACGTTTTCAGTGACTGATGCACGAGGACACCAAGGTCTCGTTGCACTAGATTACAAAACACAGGAGGAAATGATAGCTGAGTTAAATAAATATTTGAATCTATCGTAGGCAATAAAACAATTCTAGTTTGATAGATATTTAGTCGAAATTAGTCAATTCTAAGTGCAACACATGAGAGGCTGTTAAAACATTGGGATGTCTTGTGTTAAATATTCTATTAAAGAACAAACTATTATAAACATTGCTGCAGAATCTTGTTATATCCTTCCTGGAATGATGGCCTCAGCTGGAGTATTTTGTCCAGTTCTATTCACTATACAGTAAGAAGCATGTTAAGGGTGAAAATGCAAAGGAGACTTGTTGAAATGGTACCGGGGCGAGGGACTTTAGCTAAATTCATAAACTAGGATTGATTTGATTCATTTTTTAAAATTTGATTTGATTTACTATTGTCACATGTATTAACATACAGTGAAAAGTATTGTTCCTTGCATGCTGTACAGACAAAGCATACCGTTCATAGAGAAGGAGAGGAGAGAGTGCAGAATGTAGTGTCAAAGTCATAGCTAGGGTATAGAGAAAGATCAACTTAATATAAGGTAGGTCCATTCAAAAGTCTGATGGCAGCAGGAAAGAAGCTGCTCTTGAGTCGGTTGGTACATGGTCTCAGACTTTCGTATCTTTTTCCTGATGGAAGAAGGTGGAAGAGAGAATGTCCGGGGTCTGCGGGGTCCTTAATTATGCTGGTTGCTTTTCTGAGGCAGCGGGAAGCGTAGACAGAGTCAATGGATGGGAGGCTGCTTTGCGTGATGGATTGGGCTACATTCACGACCTTTTGTAGTTTCTTGTGGTCTTGGGCAGAGCAGGAGCCATACCAAGCTGTGATACAACCAGAAAGAATGCTTTCTATGGTGCATCTATAAAAGTTGGTGAGAGTCGTAGCTGACATGCCAAATTTCCTCAGTCTTAATAAGAACTTAAGAACATAAGAACTAGGAGCAGGAGTAGGCCATCTAGCCCCTTGAGCCTGCGCCATCATTCAATAAGATCATTGCTGATCTTTTCGTGGACTCAGCTCCACTTACCCGCCCGCTCACCATAAACCCTAATTCCTTTACTGTTCAAAAATATATGTATCCTTGCCTTAAAAACATTCAATGAGGGAGCCTCAACTGCTTCACTGGGCAGGGAATTCCACAGATTCACAACCCTTTGTGTGAAGAAGTTCCTCCTCAACTCAGTCCTAAATCTGCTCCCCTTATTTTGAGGCTATGCCCCCTAGTTCTAGTTTCACCCGCCAGTGGAAACAACTTCCCTGCTTCTATCTTATCTATTCCCTTCAGAATCTTAAATGTTTCTATAAGATCGCCCCTCATTCTTCTGAATTCCAATGAGTATAGTCCCAATCTACTCAGTCTCTCCTCATAAGCCAACCCTCTCAACTCCAGTATCAACCCAGTGAATCTCCTCTGCACCCCCTCCAGTGCCAGTATATCCTTTCTCAAGTAAGGAGACCAAAACTGTACACAGTACTCCAGGTGTGGCCTCACCAGCATCTTATACAGCTGCAACATAACCTCGCTGTTTTTAAACTCCATCCCTCTAGCAATGAAGGACAAAATTCCATTTGCCTTCTTAATTACCTGCTCGACCTAAAAACCAACTCCTTGTGATTCTTGCACAAGGACACCCAGGTCCCTCTGCACAGCAGCATGCTGCAATTTTTTACCATTTAAATAACAGTCCATTTTACTGTTATTCCTACCAAAATGGATGACCTCACAATTTACCAACATTGTACTCCATCTGCCAGACCCTTGCCCACTCACTTAAGCTATCTATATCCCTTTGCAGACTTTCAGCGTCCTCTGCACACTTTGCTCTGCCACTCATCTTAGTGCCATCTGCAAATGCTGACACACTACACTTGGTCCCCAACTCCAAATCATCTATGTAAATCGTAAACAATTGTGGACCCAATACTGATCCCTGAAGCACACCACTAGTCACTGATCGCCAACCAGAAAAACACCCATTTACCCCCACTCTTTGCTTTCTGTTAGTTAACCAATCCTCTATCCATGCTAATACATTACCCGTAACACCGTGCACCTTTATCTTATGTAGCAGTCTTTGGTGTGGCACCTTGTCAAATGCCTTCTGGAAATCCAGATACACCACATCCACAGGTTCCTCATTGTCCACTGCACATGTAATGTTCTCAAAGAATTCCACCAAATTAGTCAAACATGAACCCATCCCTTCATGAACCCATGCTGCGTCTTACCAATGGGACAATTTATATCCAGATGTCTCGCTATTTCTTCCTTGATGATATATTCAAGCATTTTCCCTACTACAGAAGTTAAGCTAACCGGCCTATAGTTACCCGCCTTTTGTCTACCTCCTTTTTTAAACAGTGGCGTCACATTTGCTGTTTTCCAATCTGCGGGAACCACCCCAGAGTCCAGTGAATTTTGGTAAATTACCACTAGTGCATTTGCTATTTCTCCCGCCATTTCTTTTAGTACCCTGGGATTCATTCCGCACTGTGAAAGATCGCTTTGAAAGTTCTCCACTGTTCCTCAATTTTGTCCCACCTTAAAGTATTTGCTCCCAGTCTACCTTAGCCAACTCCTCCCTCATCCCATTGTAGTCTCCTTTGTTTAAGCACAAGACACTGGTATTGGATTTTACCTTCTCACGCTCCATCTATATTTTAAATTCAACCATACTGCGATCGCTTCTTCCGAGAGGATCCCTAACTGTAAGATCATTAATTATTCCTGTCTCATTACACAGGACCAGATCTAGGATAGCTTGCTCCCTTGTCGGTTCCATTACATACTGTTCAAGGAAGCTATTGTGAATATGTTCTATGAACTCCTCCTTAAGGCTGCCTTGATCGACCTGGTTTGACCAATTGATATGTAGATTAAAATTCCCCATGATAATTGCTGTACCAGTTTTACATGCATCAGTTATTTCTTTGTTTATTTCTCGCCCCACCATGATGTCATTATTTGGTGGCCTAGAGACTACGCCTATCAGTGACTTTTTCTCCTTACTATTTCTAATTTCCACCCAAATGGATTCAACCTTTTTTTCCACAGAACCGATATCATCTCTCACTGCCGCCCTGATGTCATCCTTAAATATCAGAGCTACACCACCTCCCTTACCTTCCTGTCAGTCCCTCCGAACAGTTTGATACCCCTGGATATTTAACTCCCAGTCGTGACCATCCTGCAACCATGTCTCTGTAATGGCCACCAAATCATACTCATCTGCAATGATTTGTGCCGTCAACTCAGTTACCTTGTTTCGAATGCTAAGAGCATTCAGATAAAGTGCCCTTATGCTAGTTTTTGGACCTTCTTTTTGAATTCTAACACTTCCATTAATAACATCTACTGAGTTCTCCTTTCTTTTAACTTTGTTCCTGATTTTTGATTTAGTTGGAACCTTCTTCCCACATTTTATCCTTGCTCCCTCCTTCTCTGACTCTTTACATAGGTTCCCATCCCCCTGGATATTAGTTAAAACCCTCTCCAACCGCTCTCACAAACACTCCCCCTTGGACATCAGTCCCAGTCCTGCCCACGTGTAACCTGTCCAATTTTTACAGGTCCCACCTCCCCCAGAACCGGTCCCAATGCCCCAGGAATCTGAAACCCTCCCTCTGACACCATCTCTTCAGCCACGTATTTATCCGATATATCCTCTCATTTCCATTCTGACTGGCGTGTGGCACCGGTAGTGATCCTGAGGTCACTACTTTTGAGGTCCGATTTCTTAACTTTCTTCCTCGCTCCCTGGATTCTGCTTTTAGGACCTCATCCCTTTTTTTACCCATGTCGTTTGTACCGATGTGACCACGACCTCTGGCTGTTCGCCCTCTCCCTTCAGAATGTCCTGCAGCCGCTCTGAGACATCCTTGACCCTCGCACCAGGGGGCAATATACCATCCTGGAGTCTCGTTTGCGGCCACAGAAACACCTGTCTATTCCCCTTACAATTGAATCCCCTATAACTATTGCACTGACACACTTTTTACCCTCCCTTCTGCAGAAGAACTAACCGTGGTGCAACGCATTTGGCTGCTGCTGCTTTCCCCAGAGAGGTCATTCCCCTCAACAGTATCCAAAGCGGTATATCTGTTTTGCAGGGGAATGGCCACAGGAGATTCCTGCACTACCTGCCTATCTCTCTTGCTCTGTCTGGTGGTCACCCATTCCCTTCCTGCCAGCGGAGTCTGAGCCTGCGGTGTGACCACCTCTGTATCCGTGCTATCCACGATACTCTCTGATTCACGGATGCTCCACAGTGTCTCCAGCCACCGCTCCAGCTCTGAAACTCGAGCTTCCAGGAGCTGTAGCTGGAGACACATCCCGCACACATGCTGACCCAGGGGACTGGAACTGTCCCCAACCTCCCACATGGAGCATGAGGAGCAAACCACAGCTTGGAGCTCTCCTGTCATATCTTACCCCTTTAAACTAAACTTTTGAAAGATGTTTTGTTTCAGATTATATCCAATTTTCTAGGGCCCTTCTTTCCTGCTCCTTGTTACTACCGAGTATAACCTTTACAAACTCTAAACCACAGAAATTACACAGAAACACTATTGTAGTGTACAACAACTACAATGCCAAGAGCAAAAAGAAAATAATAACACTGACTGACCAATCAGCACTCTCCCTTGTAGCCTCTGTTGCCTGTTTCATCTGACTTCCTGTTTTCACCCAACTCCGAAAGCACTCCTCACAGTCAGGCAGCACTAACAGTGCAGTCAGAGCAGCACTCACCGTGCAGACAGAGCAGCACTCACCATACAGACAGAGCAGCACTCACCGTGCAGTCAGAGCAGCACTCACAGTGCAGTCAGAGCAGCACTCACCGTACAGACAGAGCAGCACTCACCGTACAGACAGAGCAGCACTCACCGTGCAGGGAGAGCAGCACTGACCGTGCAGTCAGAGCAGCACTCACAGTGCAGTCAGAGCAGCACTCACCGTGCAGTCAGAGCAGCACTCACAGTGCAGTCAGAGCAGAACTCACCGTGCAGACAGAGCAGCACTCACAGTGCAGACAGAGCAGCACTCACAGTGCAGTCAGAGCAGCACTCACCGTGCAGTCGGAGCAGCACTCACCGTGCAGACAGAGCAGCACTCACAGTGCAGTCAGAGCAGCACTCACCAGCAGGCAGGCAGCACTCACCGTGCAGACGGAGCAGCACTCACCGTGCAGTCAGAGCAGCACTCACAGTTCAGTCAGAGCAGCACTCACCATGCAGGGAGAGCAGCACCCACCGTGCCGACAGAGCAGCACTCACCGTGCAGTCAGAGCAGTACTCACTGTGCAGTCAGAGCAGCACTCACCGTGCAGACAGAGCAGCACTCACAGTGCAGCCAGAGCAGCACTCACCGTGCAGCCAGAGCAGCACTCACCGTGCAGTCGGAGCAGCACACACTGTGCAGACAGAGCAGCACTCACCGTGCAGACAGAGCAGCACTCACCGTGCAGACAGAGCAGCACTCACCGTGCAGACAGGGCAGCACTCACCGTGCAGTCAGAGCAGCACTCACCGTGCAGCCAGAGCAGCACTCACCGTGCAGACAGAGCAGCACTCACTGTGCAGTCAGAGCAGCACTCACCATGCAGACAGAGCAGCACTCACCGTGCAGACAGAGCAGTACTCACTGTGCAGACAGAGCAGCACTCACCGTGCAGACAGAGCAGCACTCACAGTGCAGACAGAGCAGCACTCTCAGTGCAGTCAGAGCAGCACGCACCGTGCAGTCGGAGCAGCACTCACCGTGCAGACAGAGCAGCACTCACAGTGCAGTCAGAGCAGCACTCACCAGCAGGCAGGCAGCACTCACCGTGCAGACAGAGCAGCACTCACCGTGTAGTCAGAGCAGCACTCACCGTGCAGCCAGAGCAGCACTCACAGTGCAGTCAGAGCAGCACTCACCATGCAGGGAGAGCAGCACCCACCATGCCGACAGAGCAGCACTCACCGTGCAGTCAGAGCAGTACTCACTGTGCAGTCAGAGCAGCACTCACCGTGCAGTCAGGGTAGCACTCACCGTGCAGTCAGAGCAGCACTCACCGTGCAGGCAGAGCAGCACTCACCGTGCAGGCAGAGCAGCACTCACCGTGCAGTCAGGGTAGCACTCACAGTGCAGTCAGAGCAGCACTCACCGTGCAGACAGAGCAGCACCCACCGTGCAGTCAGAGCAGCACTCACCGTGCAGACAGAGCAGCACTCACCGTGCAGACAGAGCAGCACTCACAGTGCAGACAGAGCAGCACTCACAGTGCAGACAGAGCAGCACTCACCGTGCAGACAGAGGAGTACTCACAGTGCAGACAGAGCAGCACTCACCGTGCAGACAGAGCAGCACTCACCGTGCAGACAGAGCAGCACTCACCGTGCAGATAGAGCAGCACTCACAGTGCAGGCAGAGCTGCACTCTCCGTGCAGACAGAGCAGCACTCTCAGTGCAGACAGAGCAGCACTCACCATGCAGTCAGATCAGCACTCACCGTGCAGACAGAGCAGCACTCACTGTGCAGTCAGAGCAGCACTCACAGTGCAGTCAGAGCAGCACACACCGTACAGACAGAGCAGCACTCACCGTGCAGACAGAGGAGCACTCACAGTGCAGACAGAGCAGCACTCACCGTGCAGACAGAGCAGCACTCACCGTGCAGACAGAGCAGCACTCACAGTGCAGGCAGAGCAGCACTCTCCGTGCAGACAGAGCAGCACTCTCAGTGCAGACAGAGCAGCACTCACCATGCAGTCAGGTCAGCACTCACCGTGCAGACAGAGCAGCACTCACTGTGCAGTCAGAGCAGCACTCACAGTGCAGTCAGAGCAGCACTCACCGTACAGACAGAGCAGCACTCACCGTACAGACAGAGCAGCACTCACCGTGCAGGGAGAGCAGCACTCACCGTGCAGTCAGAGCAGCACTCACAGTGCAGTCAGAGCAGCACTCACCGTGCAGTCAGAGCAGCACTCACAGTGCAGTCGGAGCAGAACTCACCGTGCAGACAGAGCAGCACTCACAGAGCAGACAGAGCAGCACTCACAGTGCAGTCAGAGCAGCACTCACCGTGCAGTCAGAGCAGCACTCACCGTGCAGACAGAGCAGCACTCACAGTGCAGTCAGAGCAGCACTCACCAGCAGGCAGGCAGCACTCACCGTGCAGACGGAGCAGCACTCACCGTGTAGTCAGAGCAGCACTCACCGTGCAGTCAGAGCAGCACTCACAGTTCAGTCAGACCAGCACTCACCATGCAGGGAGAGCAGCACCCACCGTGCCGACAGAGCAGCACTCACCGTGCAGTCAGAGCAGTACTCACTGTGCAGTCAGAGCAGCACTCACCGTGCAGACAGAGCAGCACTCACAGTGCAGCCAGAGCAGCACTCACCGTGCAGCCAGAGCAGCACTCACCGTGCAGTCGGAGCAGCACTCACTGTGCAGACAGAGCAGCATTCACCGTGCAGACAGAGCAGCACTCACCATGCAGACAGGGCAGCACTCACCGTGCAGTCAGAGCAGCACTCACCGTGCAGCCAGAGCAGCACTCACCGTGCAGACAGAGCAGCACTCACTGTGCAGTCAGAGCAGCACTCACCATGCAGACAGAGCAGCACTCACCGTGCAGACAGAGCAGTACTCACTGTGCAGACAGAGCAGCACTCACCGTGCAGACAGAGCAGCACTCACAGTGCAGACAGAGCAGCACTCACAGTGCAGTCAGAGCAGCACGCACCGTGCAGTCGGAGCAGCACTCACCGTGCAGACAGAGCAGCACTCACAGTGCAGTCAGAGCAGCACTCACCAGCAGGCAGGCAGCACTCACCATGCAGACAGAGCAGCACTCACCGTGTAGTCAGAGCAGCACTCACCGTGTAGTCAGAGCAGCACTCACCGTGCAGTCAGAGCAGCACTCACAGTGCAGTCAGAGCAGCACTCACCATGCAGGGAGAGCAGCACCCACCGTGCCGACAGAGCAGCACTCACCGTGCAGTCAGAGCAGTACTCACTGTGCAGTCAGAGCAGCACTCACCGTGCAGTCAGGGTAGCACTCACCGTGCAGTCAGAGCAGCACTCACCGTGCAGGCAGAGCAGCACTCACCGTGCAGGCAGAGCAGCACTCACCGTGCAGTCAGGGTAGCACTCACAGTGCAGTCAGAGCAGCACTCACCGTGCAGACAGAGCAGCACCCAACGTGCAGTCAGAGCAGCACTCACCGTGCAGACAGAGCAGCACTCACCGTGCAGACAGAGCAGCACTCACAGTGCAGACAGAGCAGAACTCACAGTGCAGACAGAGCAGCACTCACCATGCAGACAGAGGAGCACTCACAGTGCAGACAGAGCAGCACTCACCGTGCAGACAGAGCAGCACTCACCGTGCAGACAGAGCAGCACTCACCGTGCAGACAGAGCAGCACTCACAGTGCAGGCAGAGCAGCACTCTCCGTGCAGACAGAGCAGCACTCTCAGTGCAGACAGAGCAGCACTCACCGTGCAGTCAGAGCAGCACTCACCATGCAGACAGAGCAGCACACACCGTGCAGACAGAGCAGCACTCACCGTGCAGACAGAGCAGCACTCACCGTGCAGTCAGAGCAGCACTCACCGTGCAGTCAGAGCAGCACTCACCGTGCAGACAGAGCAGCACTCACCGTGCAGACAGAGCAGCACTCACAGTGCAGACAGAGCAGCACTCACAGTGCAGACAGAGCAGCACTCACCGTGCAGACAGAGGAGTACTCACAGTGCAGACAGAGCAGCACTCACCGTGCAGACAGAGCAGCACTCACCGTGCAGACAGAGCAGCACTCACCGTGCAGATAGAGCAGCACTCACAGTGCAGGCAGAGCTGCACTCTCCGTGCAGACAGAGCAGCACTCTCAGTGCAGACAGAGCAGCACTCACCATGCAGTCAGATCAGCACTCACCGTGCAGACAGAGCAGCACTCACTGTGCAGTCAGAGCAGCACTCACAGTGCAGTCAGAGCAGCACACACCGTACAGACAGAGCAGCACTCACCGTGCAGACAGAGGAGCACTCACAGTGCAGACAGAGCAGCACTCACCGTGCAGACAGAGCAGCACTCACCGTGCAGACAGAGCAGCACTCACAGTGCAGGCAGAGCAGCACTCTCCGTGCAGACAGAGCAGCACTCTCAGTGCAGACAGAGCAGCACTCACCATGCAGTCAGGTCAGCACTCACCGTGCAGACAGAGCAGCACTCACTGTGCAGTCAGAGCAGCACTCACAGTGCAGTCAGAGCAGCACTCACCGTACAGACAGAGCAGCACTCACCGTACAGACAGAGCAGCACTCACCGTGCAGGGAGAGCAGCACTCACCGTGCAGTCAGAGCAGCACTCACAGTGCAGTCAGAGCAGCACTCACCGTGCAGTCAGAGCAGCACTCACAGTGCAGTCGGAGCAGAACTCACCGTGCAGACAGAGCAGCACTCACAGAGCAGACAGAGCAGCACTCACAGTGCAGTCAGAGCAGCACTCACCGTGCAGTCAGAGCAGCACTCACCGTGCAGACAGAGCAGCACTCACAGTGCAGTCAGAGCAGCACTCACCAGCAGGCAGGCAGCACTCACCGTGCAGACGGAGCAGCACTCACCGTGTAGTCAGAGCAGCACTCACCGTGCAGTCAGAGCAGCACTCACAGTTCAGTCAGACCAGCACTCACCATGCAGGGAGAGCAGCACCCACCGTGCCGACAGAGCAGCACTCACCGTGCAGTCAGAGCAGTACTCACTGTGCAGTCAGAGCAGCACTCACCGTGCAGACAGAGCAGCACTCACAGTGCAGCCAGAGCAGCACTCACCGTGCAGCCAGAGCAGCACTCACCGTGCAGTCGGAGCAGCACTCACTGTGCAGACAGAGCAGCATTCACCGTGCAGACAGAGCAGCACTCACCATGCAGACAGGGCAGCACTCACCGTGCAGTCAGAGCAGCACTCACCGTGCAGCCAGAGCAGCACTCACCGTGCAGACAGAGCAGCACTCACTGTGCAGTCAGAGCAGCACTCACCATGCAGACAGAGCAGCACTCACCGTGCAGACAGAGCAGTACTCACTGTGCAGACAGAGCAGCACTCACCGTGCAGACAGAGCAGCACTCACAGTGCAGACAGAGCAGCACTCACAGTGCAGTCAGAGCAGCACGCACCGTGCAGTCGGAGCAGCACTCACCGTGCAGACAGAGCAGCACTCACAGTGCAGTCAGAGCAGCACTCACCAGCAGGCAGGCAGCACTCACCATGCAGACAGAGCAGCACTCACCGTGTAGTCAGAGCAGCACTCACCGTGTAGTCAGAGCAGCACTCACCGTGCAGTCAGAGCAGCACTCACAGTGCAGTCAGAGCAGCACTCACCATGCAGGGAGAGCAGCACCCACCGTGCCGACAGAGCAGCACTCACCGTGCAGTCAGAGCAGTACTCACTGTGCAGTCAGAGCAGCACTCACCGTGCAGTCAGGGTAGCACTCACCGTGCAGTCAGAGCAGCACTCACCGTGCAGGCAGAGCAGCACTCACCGTGCAGGCAGAGCAGCACTCACCGTGCAGTCAGGGTAGCACTCACAGTGCAGTCAGAGCAGCACTCACCGTGCAGACAGAGCAGCACCCAACGTGCAGTCAGAGCAGCACTCACCGTGCAGACAGAGCAGCACTCACCGTGCAGACAGAGCAGCACTCACAGTGCAGACAGAGCAGAACTCACAGTGCAGACAGAGCAGCACTCACCATGCAGACAGAGGAGCACTCACAGTGCAGACAGAGCAGCACTCACCGTGCAGACAGAGCAGCACTCACCGTGCAGACAGAGCAGCACTCACCGTGCAGACAGAGCAGCACTCACAGTGCAGGCAGAGCAGCACTCTCCGTGCAGACAGAGCAGCACTCTCAGTGCCGACAGAGCAGCACTCACCGTGCAGTCAGAGCAGCACTCACCATGCAGACAGAGCAGCACACACCGTGCAGACAGAGCAGCACTCACCGTGCAGACAGAGCAGCACTCACCGTGCAGTCAGAGCAGCACTCACCGTGCAGTTAGAGCAGCACTCACCGTGCAGTCAGAGCAGTACTCACCGTGCAGTCAGAGCAGCACTCACCGTGCAGTCAGAGCAGCACTCACCGTGCAGTCAGAGCAGCACTCACCGTGCAGTCAGAGCAGCACTCACCGTGCAGACAGAGCAGCACTCACCATACAGACAGAGCAGCACTCACCGTGCAATCAGAGCAGCACTCACCGTGCAGTCAGAGCAGCACTCACCGTGCAGACAGAGCAGCACTCACCGTGCAATCAGAGCAGCACTCACCGTGCAGTCAGAGCAGCACTCACCGTGCAGTCAGAGCAGCACTCACCGTGCAGTCAGAGCAGCACTCACCGTGCAGTCAGAGCAGCACTCACCGTGCAGACAGAGCAGCACTCACAGTGCAGCCAGAGCAGCATTCACCGTGCAGACAGAGCAGCACTCACCGTGCAGTCAGAGCAGCACTCACCGTGCAGTCAGAGCAGCACGCACCGTGCAGTCAGAGCAGCACTCACCGTGCAGTCAGAGCAGCACTCAGCGTGCAGTCAGAGCAGCACTCATCGTGCAGTCAGAGCAGCACTCACCGTGCAGTCAGAGCAGCACTCACAGTGCAGCCAGAGCAGCACCTACCGTGCAGCCAGAGCAGCACTCACCGTGCAGACGGAGCAGCACTCACCGTGCAGACGGCGCAGCACTCACCGTGCAGACAGAGCAGCGCTCACCGTGCAGTCAGAGCAGCACTCACAGTGCAGCCAGAGCAGCACTCACCGTGCAGCCAGAGCAGCACTCACCGTGCAGACGGAGCAGCACTCACCGTGCAGACGGCGCAGCACTCACCGTGCAGACAGAGCAGCGCTCACCGTGCAGTCAGAGCAGCACTCACCGTGCAGTCAGAGCAGCACTCACCGTGCAGTCAGAGCAGCACTCACCGTGCAGACAGAGCAGCACTCACAGTGCAGTCAGAGCAGCACTCACCGTGCAGTCGGAGCAGCACTCACCGTGCAGACAGAGCAGCACTCACAGTGCAGTCAGAGCAGCACTCACCAGCAGGCAGGCAGCACTCACCGTGCAGACAGAGCAGCACTCACCGTGTAGTCAGAGCAGCACTCACAGTGCAGTCAGAGCAGCACTCACCATGCCGGGAGAGCAGCACCCAACGTGCCGACAGAGCAGCACTCACCGTGCAGTCAGAGCAGTACTCACTGTGCAGTCAGAGCAGCACTCACCGTGCAGTCAGAGCAGCACTCACCGTGCAGTCAGAGCAGTACTCACTGTGCAGTCAGAGCAGCACTCACCGTGCAGGCAGAGCAGCACTCACCGTGCAGTCAGGGTAGCACTCACAGTGCAGTCAGAGCAGCACTCACCGTGCAGGCAGAGCAGCACTCACTGTGCAGTCAGAGCAGCATTCACAGTGCAGTCAGAGCAGAACACACCGTGCAGACAGAGCAGCACTCACCGTGCAGGCAGAGCAGCACTCACTGTGCAGTCAGAGCAGCATTCACAGTGCAGTCAGAGCAGAACTCACCGTGCAGACAGAGCAGCACTCACAGTGCAGACAGAGCAGCACTCACAGTGCAGTCAGAGCAGCACTCACCGTGCAGTCGGAGCAGCACTCACCGTGCAGACAGAGCAGCACTCACAGTGCAGTCGAGCAGCAGTCACAGTGCAGTCAGAGCAGCACTCACCATGCAGGGAGAGCAGCACTCACCGTGCAGTCAGAGCAGTACTCACTATGCAGTCAGAGCAGCACTCACCGTGCAGTCAGAGCAGCACTCACCGTGCAGTCAGAGCAGTACTCACTATGCAGTCAGAGCAGCACTCACCGTGCAGTCAGGGTAGCACTCACCGTGCAGTCAGAGCAGCACTCACCGTGCAGGCAGAGCAGCACTCACTGTGCAGGCAGAGCAGCACTCACCGTGCAGTCAGGGTAGCACTCACAGTGCAGTCAGAGCAGCACTCACCGTGCAGACAGAGCAGCACCCACCGTGCAGTCAGAGCAGCACTCACCGTGCAGACAGAGCAGCACTCACCGTGCAGACAGAGCAGCACTCACAGTGCAGACAGAGCAGCACTGACAGTGCAGACAGAGCAGCACTCACCGTGCAGACAGAGCAGCACTCACAGTGCAGACAGAGCAGCACTCACTGTGCCGTCAGAGCAGCACTCACCATGCAGACAGAGCAGCACACTCAGTGCAGGCAGAGCAGCACTCTCCGTGCAGACAGAGCAGCACTCTCAGTGCAGACAGAGCAGCACTCACCGTGCAGTCAGATCAGCACTCACCGTGCAGACAGAGCAGCACTCACCGTGCAGACAGCGCAGCACTCACAGTGCAGACAGAGCAGCACTCACCATGCAGACAGAGCAGCACACTCAGTGCAGGCAGAGCAGCACTCTCCGTGCAGACAGAGCAGCACTCTCAGTGCAGACAGAGCAGCACTCACCGTGCAGTCAGATCAGCCCTCACCGGGCAGTCAGATCAGCCCTCACCGTGCAGGCGGAGCAGCACTCACCGTGCGGTCAGAGCAGCACTCACTGTGCAGTCAGAGCAGCACTCACCGTGCGGTCAGAGCAGCACTCACTGTGCAATCAGAGCAGCACTCACCATGCAGTCAGAGCAGCACTCACTGTGCAGTCAGAGCAGCACTCACCGTGCAGACAGAGCAGCACTCACCGTGCAGACAGAGCAGCACTCACCGTGCAGTCAGAGCAGCACTCACCGTGCAGTCAGAGCAGCACTCACCGTGCAGTCAGAGCAGCACTCACCGTGCAGTCAGAGCAGCACTCACCATGCAGACAGAGCAGCACTCACAGTGCAGTCAGAGCAGCACTCACCGTGCAGTCAGAGCAGCACCCACCGTGCAGTCAGAGCAGCACTCACCGTGCAGTCAGAGCAGCACTCACCGTGCAGTCAGAGCAGCACTCACCATGCAGACAGAGCAGCACTCACCGTGCAGGCAGAGCAGCACTCACAGTGCAGACAGAGCAGCACTCACAGTGCAGTCAGAGCAGCACTCACCGTGCAGTCGGAGCAGCACTCACCGTGCAGACAGAGCAGCACTCACAGTGCAGTCGAGCAGCAGTCACAGTGCAGTCAGAGCAGCACTCACCATGCAGGGAGAGCAGCACTCACCGTGCAGTCAGAGCAGTACTCACTATGCAGTCAGAGCAGCCCTCACCGTGCAGTCAGAGCAGCACTCACCGTGCAGTCAGAGCAGTACTCACTATGCAGTCAGAGCAGCACTCACCGTGCAGTCAGGGTAGCACTCACCGTGCAGTCAGAGCAGCACTCACCGTGCAGGCAGAGCAGCACTCACCAGCAGGCAGGCAGCACTCACCGTGCAGACAGAGCAGCACTCACCGTGTAGTCAGAGCAGCACTCACAGTGCAGTCAGAGCAGCACTCACCATGCCGGGAGAGCAGCACCCAACGTGCCGACAGAGCAGCACTCACCGTGCAGTCAGAGCAGTACTCACTGTGCAGTCAGAGCAGCACTCACCGTGCAGTCAGAGCAGCACTCACCGTGCAGTCAGAGCAGTACTCACTGTGCAGTCAGAGCAGCACTCACCGTGCAGGCAGAGCAGCACTCACCGTGCAGTCAGGGTAGCACTCACAGTGCAGTCAGAGCAGCACTCACCGTGCAGGCAGAGCAGCACTCACTGTGCAGTCAGAGCAGCATTCACAGTGCAGTCAGAGCAGAACACACCGTGCAGACAGAGCAGCACTCACCGTGCAGGCAGAGCAGCACTCACTGTGCAGTCAGAGCAGCATTCACAGTGCAGTCAGAGCAGAACTCACCGTGCAGACAGAGCAGCACTCACAGTGCAGACAGAGCAGCACTCACAGTGCAGTCAGAGCAGCACTCACCGTGCAGTCGGAGCAGCACTCACCGTGCAGACAGAGCAGCACTCACAGTGCAGTCGAGCAGCAGTCACAGTGCAGTCAGAGCAGCACTCACCATGCAGGGAGAGCAGCACTCACCGTGCAGTCAGAGCAGTACTCACTATGCAGTCAGAGCAGCACTCACCGTGCAGTCAGAGCAGCACTCACCGTGCAGTCAGAGCAGTACTCACTATGCAGTCAGAGCAGCACTCACCGTGCAGTCAGGGTAGCACTCACCGTGCAGTCAGAGCAGCACTCACCGTGCAGGCAGAGCAGCACTCACTGTGCAGGCAGAGCAGCACTCACCGTGCAGTCAGGGTAGCACTCACAGTGCAGTCAGAGCAGCACTCACCGTGCAGACAGAGCAGCACCCACCGTGCAGTCAGAGCAGCACTCACCGTGCAGACAGAGCAGCACTCACCGTGCAGACAGAGCAGCACTCACAGTGCAGACAGAGCAGCACTCACAGTGCAGACAGAGCAGCACTCACCGTGCAGACAGAGCAGCACTCACAGTGCAGACAGAGCAGCACTCACTGTGCCGTCAGAGCAGCACTCACCATGCAGACAGAGCAGCACACTCAGTGCAGGCAGAGCAGCACTCTCCGTGCAGACAGAGCAGCACTCTCAGTGCAGACAGAGCAGCACTCACCGTGCAGTCAGATCAGCACTCACCGTGCAGACAGAGCAGCACTCACCGTGCAGACAGCGCAGCACTCACAGTGCAGACAGAGCAGCACTCACCATGCAGACAGAGCAGCACACTCAGTGCAGGCAGAGCAGCACTCTCCGTGCAGACAGAGCAGCACTCTCAGTGCAGACAGAGCAGCACTCACCGTGCAGTCAGATCAGCCCTCACCGGGCAGTCAGATCAGCCCTCACCGTGCAGGCGGAGCAGCACTCACCGTGCGGTCAGAGCAGCACTCACTGTGCAGTCAGAGCAGCACTCACCGTGCGGTCAGAGCAGCACTCACTGTGCAATCAGAGCAGCACTCACCATGCAGTCAGAGCAGCACTCACTGTGCAGTCAGAGCAGCACTCACCGTGCAGACAGAGCAGCACTCACCGTGCAGACAGAGCAGCACTCACCGTGCAGTCAGAGCAGCACTCACCGTGCAGTCAGAGCAGCACTCACCGTGCAGTCAGAGCAGCACTCACCGTGCAGTCAGAGCAGCACTCACCATGCAGACAGAGCAGCACTCACAGTGCAGTCAGAGCAGCACTCACCGTGCAGTCAGAGCAGCACCCACCGTGCAGTCAGAGCAGCACTCACCGTGCAGTCAGAGCAGCACTCACCGTGCAGTCAGAGCAGCACTCACCATGCAGACAGAGCAGCACTCACCGTGCAGGCAGAGCAGCACTCACAGTGCAGACAGAGCAGCACTCACAGTGCAGTCAGAGCAGCACTCACCGTGCAGTCGGAGCAGCACTCACCGTGCAGACAGAGCAGCACTCACAGTGCAGTCGAGCAGCAGTCACAGTGCAGTCAGAGCAGCACTCACCATGCAGGGAGAGCAGCACTCACCGTGCAGTCAGAGCAGTACTCACTATGCAGTCAGAGCAGCCCTCACCGTGCAGTCAGAGCAGCACTCACCGTGCAGTCAGAGCAGTACTCACTGTGCAGTCAGAGCAGCACTCACCGTGCAGTCAGGGTAGCACTCACCGTGCAGTCAGAGCAGCACTCACCGTGCAGGCAGAGCAGCACTCACTGTGCAGGCAGAGCAGCACTCACCGTGCAGTCACGGTAGCACTCACAGTGCAGTCAGAGCAGCACTCACCGTGCAGACAGAGCAGCACCCACCGTGCAGTCAGAGCAGCACTCACCGTGCAGACAGAGCAGCACTCACCGTGCAGACAGAGCAGCACTCACAGTGCAGACAGAGCAGCACTCACAGTGCAGACAGAGCAGCACTCACCGTGCAGACAGAGCAGCACTCACAGTGCAGACAGAGCAGCACTCACTGTGCCGTCAGAGCAGCACTCACCATGCAGACAGAGCAGCACACTCAGTGCAGGCAGAGCAGCACTCTCCGTGCAGACAGAGCAGCACTCTCAGTGCAGACAGAGCAGCACTCACCGTGCAGTCAGATCAGCACTCACCGTGCAGACAGAGCAGCACTCACCGTGCAGACAGAGCAGCACTCACAGTGCAGACAGAGCAGCACTCACCATGCAGACAGAGCAGCACACTCAGTGCAGGCAGAGCAGCACTCTCCGTGCAGACAGAGCAGCACTCTCAGTGCAGACAGAGCAGCACTCACCGTGCAGTCAGATCAGCCCTCACCGTGCAGTCAGATCAGCCCTCACCGTGCAGGCGGAGCAGCACTCACCGTGCGGTCAGAGCAGCACTCACTGTGCAGTCAGAGCAGCACTCACCGTGCGGTCAGAGCAGCACTCACTGTGCAATCAGAGCAGCACTCACCATGCAGTCAGAGCAGCACTCACTGTGCAGTCAGAGCAGCACTCACAGTGCAGTCAGAGCAGCACTCACTGTGCAGTCAGAGCAGCGCTCACCGTGCAGTCAGAGCAGCACTCACCGTGCAGTCAGAGCAGCACTCACCGTGCAGACAGAGCAGCATTCACCGTGCAGACAGAGCAGCACTCACCGTGCAGACAGAGCAGCACTCACCGTGCAGTCAGAGCAGCACTCACCGTGCAGTCAGAGCAGCACTCACCGTGCAGTCAGAGCAGCACTCACCGTGCAGTCAGAGCAGCACTCACCATGCAGACAGAGCAGCACTCACAGTGCAGTCAGAGCAGCACTCACCGTGCAGTCAGAGCAGCACCCACCGTGCAGTCAGAGCAGCACTCACCGTGCAGTCAGAGCAGCACTCACCGTGCAGTCAGAGCAGCACTCACCATGCAGACAGAGCAGCACTCACCGTGCAGGCAGAGCAGCACTCACAGTGCAGACAGAGCAGCACTCACCGTGCAGACAGAGCAGCACTCACCGTGCAGTCAGAGCGGCACTCACCGTGCAGTCAGAGCAGCACTCACCGTGCAGTCAGAGCAGCACTCACCGTGCAGGCAGAGCAGCACTCACCGTGCAGTCAGAGCAGCACTCATCGTGCAGTCAGAGCAGCACTCACCGTGCAGACAGAGCAGCACTCACCGTGCAGTCAGAGCAGCACCCACAGTGCCGACAGAGCAGCACTCACAGTGCAGCCAGAGCAGCACTCACCGTGCAGACAGAGCAGCACTCACCGTGCAGACGGAGCAGCACTCACCGTGCAGACGGAGCAGCACTCACCGTGCAGTCAGAGCAGCACTCACCGTGCCGACAGAGCAGCACTCACCGTGCAGATGGAGCAGCACTCACCGTGCAGACGGAGCAGCACTCACCGTGCAGTCAGGGTAGCACTCACCGTGCAGTCAGAGCAGCACTCACCGTGCAGTCAGAGCAGCACTCACCGTGCAGACAGAGCAGCACTCACCGTGCAGTCAGAGCAGCACTCACAGTGCAGCCAGAGCAGCACTCACCGTGCAGCCAGAGCAGCACTCACCGTGCAGACGGAGCAGCACTCACAGTGCAGTCAGAGCAGCACTCACCGTGCAGACAGAGCAGCACTCACCGTGCAGTCAGAGCAGCACTCACCGTGCAGTCAGGGTAGCACTCACCGTGCAGTCAGAGCAGCACTCACCGTGCAGACGGAGCAGCACTCACCGTGCAGACGGAGCAGCACTCACCGTGCAGACAGAGCAGCACTCACCGTGCAGTCAGAGCAGCACTCACAGTGCAGTCAGAGCAGCACTCACCGTGCAGACAGAGCAGCACTCATCGTGCAGTCAGAGCAGCACTCACAGTGCAGTCGGAGCAGCACTCACCGTGCAGACAGAGCAGCACTCACCGTGCAGACAGAGCAGCACTCACCGTGCAGTCAGAGCAGCACTCACAGTGCAGTCAGAGCAGCACTCACAGTGCAGGCAGAGCAGCACTCACCGTGCAGTCAGAGCAGCACTCACCGTGCAGACAGAGCAGCACTCACCGTGCAGACAGAGCAGCACTCACAGTGCAGTCAGAGCAGCACTCACTGTGCAGTCGGAGCAGCACCCACCGTGCAGTCAGAGCAGCACTCGCCGTGCAGTCAGAGCAGCACTCACCGTGCTGGCAGAGCAGCACTCACCGTGCAGTCAGGGTAGCACTCACCGTGCAGTCAGAGCAGCACTCACCGTGCAGACGGAGCAGCACTCACCGTGCAGACGGAGCAGCACTCACCGTGCAGACAGAGCAGCACTCACCGTGCAGTCAGAGCAGCACTCACAGTGCAGTCAGAGCAGCACTCACCGTGCAGACAGAGCAGCACTCACCGTGCAGTCGGAGCAGCACTCACCGTGCAGTCAGAGCAGCACTCACCGTGCAGTCAGAGCAGCACTCACCGTGCAGACAGAGCAGCACTCACCGTGCAGTCAGAGCAGCACTCACAGTGCAGTCAGAGCAGCACTCACCGTGCAGACAGAGCAGCACTCGCCGTGCAGTCAGAGCAGCACTCACCGTGCAGTCAGGGTAGCACTCACCGTGCAGACAGAGCAGCACTCACCGTGCAGTCAGAGCAGCACTCACAGTGCAGTCAGAGCAGCACTCACCGTGCAGACAGAGCAGCACTCACCGTGCAGTCAGAGCAGCACTCACCGTGCTGTCAGAGCAGCACTCACAGTGCAGTCAGGCAGCACTCACTGTGCAGACAGAGCAGCACTCACCGTGCAGTCAGAGCAGCACTCACAGTGCAGTCAGGCAGCACTCACTGTGCAGTCAGGCAGCACTCACAGTGCAGCCAGAGCAGCACTCACTGTGCAGTCAGAGCAGCACTCACCGTGCAGACAGAGCAGCACTCGCCGTGCAGTCAGAGCAGCACTCACAGTGCAGTCAGAGCAGCACTCACCGTGCAGACAGAGCAGCACTCGCCGTGCAGTCAGAGCAGCACTCGCTGTGCAGTCAGAGCAGCACTCACTGTGCAGTCAGAGCAGCACTCGCCGTGCAGTCAGAGCAGCACTCACCGTGCAGACAGAGCAGCACTCACCGTGCAGTCAGAGCAGCACTCACCGTGCAGTCAGGCAGCACTCACAGTGCAGTCAGGGTAGCACTGTGAGAAAGAAGATGCGTTGGTGGGGCTTTCTTGTCTATAGTGTCAGCACGGGGGGACCAGGACAGGTTGTTGGTGATCTGGACACCTAAAAACTTGAAGCTCTCGACCATTTCTACTTCGCTGATAGAGTTGATACAAACAGGTTCAAAAGTAACTTTTGAAAGGGAACCGGATAACTACTTGAAGGAGAACGAGATTTTAGTGACTGGAGAATGTACAGGTGATTGCGATGAATTGAATCGTTCTTTCAGAGCCATCCAGATAGCAATGTACCGAATGGCCTTCTGTCCTGTTTATTCATTATTAACGTGTGAGGGAGCAATTGGTTGATATTTTGATTGAGTTTGTTTCTTGTGGAACGGAACCTGCGGTGGTATAATTGAAACAAAAAGAAGTTGGACCCATAGACTTGTTAGTTGAACTTCAGTTTAGGACAGATATTAGATAAAGTATAAAATATTATTCGCAAACACTTGTAGCACAGGTTTTTGGCGGTTACCCAGTATGTTTCTGGGAAACAGAAGTCACGCCTCATTAAGTTGATTGAGTTGGGCAATTGTATAAACCCTAAGGATTTCCCCCATTACTGCAATAATCTCCTTCCTGGATTAACTGTATTTTTGTATTGTTTGCACTCTCTTAGGAAAGAGTCGAATATTAAAGAAGGGTAACAAAATCAATTCAAATATTTATTGACAATTCAATGGAACTGTGAAGCATAAATTATCTGGTAAATACTATTGAGTAGCAGCACAAGCTTTACATAATGATGTGGCCTGTAGTTGAGGGTGTTTGTACTGCTTGAGATGTAACTTTGAATAAAAATAAACCTTGAGGGTCACTTTGATTTTGACAGTTCGTGCAACAAGGGCATTCGAAAATCATTCATTGAGGTAACAGAAGAGGTTTACCAGGATGTTGCCTGGAGGGTATTAGCGATGAAGAGCGTTTGGATAAACTCGGTTTGTTCTCACTGGAACGACGGAGGTTGAGGGGTGACCAGATAGAAGTCGACAAGATTATGGGTGGCACGGACAGGGTGGATAGTCAGAAGCTTTTTCCGAGGTTAGAAAAGTCAAGTACTCGGGGACATAGGTTTAAGGTGCGCGGGGAAAAGTTTAGAGGAGATGTGCGAGGCAAGGTTTTTACACAGAGGGTGGTGAATGTCTGGAACGCGCTGCCCGGGGAGGTGGTGGGAGCAGGTACGATAGCGGCATTTAAAGGACAACTAGACGAATACATGAGTAGGATGGGAATGGAAGGATACGGACTTTGGAGGGGGTACAGAGAAGGTTCACCAGGTTGATTCCGGAGATGAGGGGGTTAGCTTATGAGGAGAGATTGAGTAGACTGGGCCTGTACTCATTGGAGTTTAGAAGGTTGAGGGGAGATCTTATAGAGACATATAAGATAATGAAGGGGCTAGACAGGATAGAGGCAGAGAGGTTATTTCCACTTACAATGGAAACAAGAACTGGGGGGCCTAGCCTCAAAATACGGGGGAGTCAATTGAGAACAGAGTTGAGGAGGAACTTCTTCGCCCAGAGGGTAGTGAATCTTTGGAATTCTCTGCCCAATGAAGCAGTAGAGGCTACCTCGTTAAATATGTTTAAGTCACAGATTGATAGATTTTTAACCATTAAGGGAATTAAGGGTTATGGGGAGTGGGCGGGAAAGTGGAACTGAACCCACTATCAGATCAGCCATGATCTTATTGAATGGCGGAGCAGGCTTGAGGGGCGAGATAGCCTACTCCTGCTCCTATTTCTTATGTTCTTATGTAAGTGTATACGGTTTTAGTTTAGGCAGGCATCATGATCGACACAGGCTTGGAGGGCCGAAGGGTCTGTTCCTGTGCTGCACTGTTCTTTGTACATTGTTGGTTAAAAGTGATCCTTTTTTCACAATTTCATTGTGAATATACATTTCATTGTATTTCTGTTTGGAGACCTTTTGCTGTCACACAAATTCAATATTTTACTGGATTAACCAACAATTCATCTTTTTGGAAGACGACAGTGACATATTCCAGGCAGACATTCCGGTGCAGTGCTGAGGGAGTGCCGCACTGTCAGAGGGTCAGTGCCGAGGGAGTGCCGCACTGTCAGAGGGTCAGTGCTGAGGGAGTGCCGCACTGTCAGAGGGTCAGTGCTGAGGGAGTGTCGCACTGTCAGAGGGTCAGTGCTGAGGGAGTGCCGCACTGTCAGAGGGTCAGTACTGAGGGAGGGCCGCACTGTCAGAGGGTCAGTACTGAGGGAGTGCCGCACTGTCAGAGGGTCAGTACTGAGGGAGTGCCGCACTGTCAGAGGGTCAGTGCTGAGGGAGTGCCGCACTGTCAGAGGGTCAGTACTGAGGGAGTGCCGCACTGTCAGAGGGTCAGTACTGAGGGAGTGCCGCACTGTCAGAGGGCCAGTACTGAGGGAGTGCTGCATTGTCAGAGGGTCAGGACTGAGGGAGTGCCGCACTGTCAGAGGGTCAGTGCTGAGGGAGTGCCGCACTGTCAGCGGGTCAGTACTGAGGGAGTGCTGCACTGTCAGAGGGTCAGTGCTGAGGGAGCGCCGCACTGTCAGAGGGTCAGTACTGAGGGAGTGCCGCACTGTCAGAGGGCCAGTACTGAGGGAGTGCTGCATTGTCAGAGGGTCAGTACTGAGGGAGTGCCGCACTGTCAGAGGGTCAGTGCTGAGGGAGTGCCGCACTGTCAGAGGGTCAGTGCTGAGGGAGTGCCGCACTGTCAGAGGGTCAGTACTGAGGGAGTGCCGCACTGTCAGAGGGTCAGTACTGAGGGAGTGCCGCACTGTCAGAGGGTCAGTGCTGAGCGAGTGCTGCACTGTCAGAGGGTCAGTACTGAGGGAGTGCCGCACTGTCAGAGGGTCAGTGCTGAGGGAGTGCCGCACTGTCAGAGGGTCAGTGCTGAGGGAGTGCCGCACTGTCAGAGGGTCAGTGCTGAGGGAGTGCCGCACTGTCAGAGGGTCAGTGCTGAGGGAGTGCCGCACTGTCAGAGGGTCAGTGCTGAGGGAGTGCCGCACTGTCAGAGGGTCAGTACTGAGGGAGTGCCGCACTGTCAGAGGGTCAGTGCTGAGGGAGTGCCGCACTGTCAGAGGGTCAGTACTGAGGGAGTGCCGCACTGTCAGAGGGTCAGTGCTGAGGGAGTGCCGCACTGTCAGAGGGTCAGTGCTGAGGGAGTGCCGCACTGTCAGAGGGTCAGTGCTGAGGGAGTGCCGCACTGTCAGAGGGTCAGTGCTGAGGGAGTGCCGCACTGTCAGAGGGTCAGTACTGAGGGAGTGCAGCACTGTCAGAGGGTCAGTACTGAGGGAGTGCCGCACAGTCAGAGGGTCAGTGCTGAGGGAGTGCCGCACTGTCAGAGGGTCAGTGCTGAGCGAGTGCAGCACTGTCAGAGGGTCAGTACTGAGGGAGTGCCGCACTGTCAGAGGGTCAGTGCTGAGGGAGTGCCGCACTGTCAGAGGGTCAGTGCTGAGCGAGTGCAGCACTGTCAGAGGGTCAGTACTGAGGGAGTGCCGCACTGTCAGAGGGTCAGTGCTGAGGGAGTGCCGCACTGTCAGAGGGTCAGTGCTGAGCGAGTGCCGCACTGTCAGCGGGTCAGTACTGAGGGAGTGCTGCACTGTCAGAGGGTCAGTGCTGAGGGAGCGCCGCACTGTCAGAGGGTCAGTACTGAGGGAGTGCCGCACTGTCAGAGGGTCAGTACTGAGGGAGTGCTGCATTGTCAGAGGGTCAGTACTGAGGGAGTGCCGCACTGTCAGAGGGTCAGTGCTGAGGGAGTGCCGCACTGTCAGAGGGTCAGTGCTGAGGGAGTGCCGCACTGTCAGAGGGTCAGTACTGAGGGAGTGCTGCACTGTCAGAGGGTCAGTGCTGAGGGAGTGCCGCACTGTCAGAGGGTCAGTGCTGAGCGAGTGCCGCACTGTCAGCGGGTCAGTACTGAGGGAGTGCTGCACTGTCAGAGGGTCAGTGCTGAGGGAGCGCCGCACTGTCAGAGGGTCAGTACTGAGGGAGTGCCGCACTGTCAGAGGGCCAGTACTGAGGGAGTGCTGCATTGTCAGAGGGTCAGTACTGAGGGAGTGCCGCACTGTCAGAGGGTCAGTGCTGAGGGAGTGCCGCACTGTCAGAGGGTCAGTGCTGAGGGAGTGCCGCACTGTCAGAGGGTCAGTACTGAGGGAGTGCCGCACTGTCAGAGGTTCAGTACTGAGGGAGTGCCGCACTGTCAGAGGGTCAGTGCTGAGGGAGTGCCGCACTGTCAGAGGGTCAGTACTGAGGGAGTGCCGCACTGTCAGAGGTTCAGTGCTGAGGGAGTGCCGCACTGTCAGAGGGTCAGTGCTGAGGGAGTGCCGCACTGTCAGAGGGTCAGTGCTGAGGGAGTGCCGCACTGTCAGAGGGTCAGTGCTGAGGGAGTGCCGCACTGTCAGAGGGTCAGTGCTGAGGGAGTGCCGCACTGTCAGAGGGTCAGTACTGAGGGAGTGCCGCACTGTCAGAGGGTCAGTGCTGAGGGAGTGCCGCACTGTCAGAGGGTCAGTACTGAGGGAGTGCCGCACTGTCAGAGGGTCAGTGCTGAGGGAGTGCCGCACTGTCAGAGGGTCAGTGCTGAGGGAGTGCCGCACTGTCAGAGGGTCAGTGCTGAGGGAGTGCCGCACTGTCAGAGGGTCAGTGCTGAGGGAGTGCCGCACTGTCAGAGGGTCAGTACTGAGGGAGTGCCGCACTGTCAGAGGGTCAGTGCTGAGGGAGTGCCGCACTGTCAGAGGGTCAGTGCTGAGGGAGTGCCGCACTGTCAGAGGGTCAGTACTGAGGGAGTGCCGCACTGTCAGAGGGTCAGTGCTGAGGGAGTGCCGCACTGTCAGAGGGTCAGTGCTGAGCGGGTGCCGCACTGTCAGAGGGTCAGTACTGAGGGAGTGCCGCACTGTCAGAGGGTCAGTGCTGAGGGAGTGCCGCACTGTCAGAGGGTCAGTGCTGAGCGAGTGCCGCACTGTCAGCGGGTCAGTACTGAGGGAGTGCTGCACTGTCAGAGGGTCAGTGCTGAGGGAGCGCCGCACTGTCAGAGGGTCAGTACTGAGGGAGTGCCGCACTGTCAGAGGGCCAGTACTGAGGGAGTGCTGCATTGTCAGAGGGTCAGTACTGAGGGAGTGCCGCACTGTCAGAGGGTCAGTGCTGAGGGAGTGCCGCACAGTCAGAGGGTCAGTGCTGAGGGAGTGCCGCACTGTCAGAGGGTCAGTACTGAGGGAGTGCCGCACTGTCAGAGGGTCAGTACTGAGGGAGTGCCGCACTGTCAGAGGGTCAGTGCTGAGGGAGTGCCGCACTGTCAGAGGGTCAGTACTGAGGGAGTGCCGCACTGTCAGAGGGTCAGTGCTGAGGGAGTGCCGCACTGTCAGAGGGTCAGTGCTGAGGGAGTGCCGTACTGTCAGAGGGTCAGTGCTGAGGGAGTGCCGCACTGTCAGAGGGTCAGTGCTGAGGGAGTGCCGCACTGTCAGAGGGTCAGTGCTGAGGGAGTGCCGCACTGTCAGAGGGTCAGTACTGAGGGAGTGCCGCACTGTCAGAGGGTCAGTGCTGAGGGAGTGCCGCACTGTCAGAGGGTCAGTACTGAGGGAGTGCCGCACTGTCAGAGGGTCAGTGCTGAGGGAGTGCCGCACTGTCAGAGGGTCAGTGCTGAGGGAGTGCCGCACTGTCAGAGGGTCAGTGCTGAGGGAGTGCCGCACTGTCAGTGGGTCAGTGCTGAGGGAGTGCCGCACTGTCAGAGGGTCAGTACTGAGGGAGTGCCGCACTGTCAGAGGGTCAGTGCTGAGGGAGTGCCGCACTGTCAGAGGGTCAGTGCTGAGGGAGTGCCGCACTGTCAGAGGGTCAGTACTGAGGGAGTGCCGCACAGTCAGAGGGTCAGTGCTGAGGGAGTGCCGCACTGTCAGAGGGTCAGTGCTGAGCGAGTGCCGCACTGTCAGAGGGTCAGTACTGAGGGAGTGCCGCACTGTCAGAGGGTCAGTGCTGAGGGAGTGCCGCACTGTCAGAGGGTCAGTGCTGAGCGAGTGCCGCACTGTCAGCGGGTCAGTACTGAGGGAGTGCTGCACTGTCAGAGGGTCAGTGCTGAGGGAGCGCCGCACTGTCAGAGGGTCAGTACTGAGGGAGTGCCGCACTGTCAGAGGGCCAGTACTGAGGGAGTGCTGCATTGTCAGAGGGTCAGTACTGAGGGAGTGCCGCACTGTCAGAGGGTCAGTGCTGAGGGAGTGCCGCACAGTCAGAGGGTCAGTGCTGAGGGAGTGCCGCACTGTCAGAGGGTCAGTACTGAGGGAGTGCCGCACTGTCAGAGGGTCAGTACTGAGGGAGTGCCGCACAGTCAGAGGGTCAGTGCTGAGCGAGTGCTGCACTGTCAGAGGGTCAGTACTGAGGGAGTGCCGCACTGTCAGAGGGTCAGTGCTGAGGGAGTGCCGCACTGTCAGAGGGTCAGTGCTGAGCGAGTGTCGCACTGTCAGAGGGTCAGTACTGAGGGAGTGCCGCACTGTCAGAGGGTCAGTACTGAGGGAGTGCCGCACTGTCAGAGGGTCAGTGCTGAGGGAGTGCCGCACTGTCAGAGGGTCTGTGCTGAGCGAGTGCCGCACTGTCAGCGGGTCAGTACTGAGGGAGTGCTGCACTGTCAGAGGGTCAGTGCTGAGGGAGTGCCGCACTGTCAGAGGGTCAGTACTGAGGGAGTGCCGCACTGTCAGAGGGCCAGTACTGAGGGAGTGCCGCACTGTCAGAGGGTCAGTGCTGAGGGAGTGCCGCACTGTCAGAGGGTCAGTGCTGAGGGAGTGCCGCACTGTCAGAGGGTCAGTACTGAGGGAGTGCCGCACTGTCAGAGGGTCAGTGCTGAGGGAGTGCCGCACTGTCAGAGGGTCAGTGCTGAGGGAGTGCCGGGTCAGTGCTGAGGGAGTGCCGCACTGTCAGAGGGTCAGTGCTGAGCGAGTGCCGCACTGTCAGAGGGTCAGTACTGAGGGAGTGCTGCACTGTCAGAGGGTCAGCACTGAGGGAGTGCTGCACTGTCAGAGGGTCAGTGTTGAGGGAGAGCCACACTGTCAGAGGGTCAGTACTGAGGGAGTGCTGCACTGTCAGAGGGACAGTACTGAGGGAGTGCCGCACTGTCAGAGGGTCAGTGTTGAGGGAGTGCTGCACTGTCAGAGGATCAGTGCTGAGGGAGTGCCGCACTGTCAGAGGGTCAGTACTGAGGGAGTGCTGCACTGTCAGAGGGTCAGTGTTGAGGGAGTGCTGCACTGTCAGAGGGTCAGTGCTGAGGGAGTGCTGCACTATCATAGAACATTGACAGGAGCTATCGGCAGGTGGTCACACCGGGACCACGGGAGGAGGGTAACTGGGTAACAGTGAGGAAGGAGAAAGCTCGGGTGATGGTGAGCACCCCGGTGGATGTGCCCCTTAATAATAAGTACTCCTGTCTGAGTACTACTGGGGTGGACAGCCCACCTGGGGGAAGCAGCGGTGGCAGTGTCTCTGGAGCTGAGCCTGGCCCAGTAGTGCAAAGGGGTAAGGAAAGGAGGGTAGTGCTAATTGGGGACTCTACGGTGAGAGGGTCAGATAGGCGTTTTTGCGGACACAGACGGGACTCTCGGATGGTGGTTTGCCTCCCTGGTGCAGGGGTCCGGGATGTCTCTGGTCGAGTCCCAGAAATCCTGAAGAGGGAGGGAGAGGAGCCCAAGGTCGTGATGCATATAGGTACTGCTGACATAGGTAGGAAGAGGGAAGGGGTCATGAAAAGAGAATATAGGGAGTTGGGTAGACAGCTGAGAAAGAGGAATGCAAAGGTAGTAATCTCGGGATTGCTGCCTGTGCCGCGGGAGAGTGAGAACAGGAATCGGTGGAGAATTAATGCGTGGCTGAGGGACTGGAGCAAGGGACAAGGATTTGGGTACTTGGATCATTGGGACCTCTTTAGGGGCAGGTGTGACCTGTTTAAAAAAGACGGGTGGCACTTGAATCCCAGGGGGACCAATATCCTGGCGGGAAGGTTGGCTAAGGCTACTGGTGAGACTTTAAACTAGAAAGGTTGGGGGGAGGGAATCGAAATGAGGGGACTGAGAGCGAGGAGGTTAGCTCGCAAATAGATAAGGAATGTAGACAGGGTAAGAGGGAGGTTAGACGAGTGAGGGAGAAGGGAAGTGCTCAGGCTGAAGGTCTGAGATGTGTCTATTTTAATGCCAGGAGTGTAGTGAATAAAGTGGATGAGCTTGGAGCGTGGATTGCTGCTTCGAATTGTGATGTGGTGGCCATTACGGAGACTTGGATGTCTCAGGGACAGGACTGGGTGCTTCAGGTGCCGGGTTTTAGATGTTTCAGGAAGGACAGGGAGGGAGGCAAGAGAGGGGGGGGAGTGGCACTGTTGATCAGGGATAGTGTCACGGCTGTAGAGAAGGTGGACGCCGTGGAGGGACTGACTACGGAATCTCTGTGGGTGGAGGTTAGGAACAGGAAGGGGTCGGTAACTTTGCTGGGTGTTTTCTATAGGCCGCCCAATAGTAACAGAGATGTTGAGGAGCAGATGGGGAAACAGATCCTGGAGAGATGTAGGAATAACAGAGTTGTCGTGATGGGAGATTTTAATTTCCCAAACATAGATTGGAATATCCCTAGGGCTAGGGGTTTGGATGGAGAGGAGTTTGTTAGGTGTGTCCAGGAGAGTTTCCTGACACAGTATGTGGATAAGCCTACTAGAGGAGAGGCTGTTCTTGATCTGGTGCTGGCTAATGAACCTGGACAGGTGGAGGATCTCTCGGTGGGTGAGCATCTTGGGGATAGCGATCATAATTCTATCTCCTTCACGATAGCATTGGAAAGAGATAGGGTCAGGCAGGCTAGGAAAGTGTTTCTCTGGAGTAAAGGGAAATACAGTGTCATCAGGGAGGAAATTAGACGGGTAAATTGGAAGGAGGCATTCTTGGGGAAAAGTACCGAAGGAAAGTGGAGGATTTTCAAGGAATGTTTGTCTGGAGCTCTGCATGACAACGTTCCGATGAGACAGGGGGGTGTTGGTAGGGTACGGGAACCGTGGTGCACGAAGGTTGTGATGAACCTGGTAAATAAGAAAAGAGAGGCGTACAGAAGGTTCAGAGAGCTAGGAGGTGTTAAGGATTTAGAGGAGTATACGCGATGTAGGAAGGAGCTTAAGAAGGAAATTAGGAGAGCGAGAAGGGGTCATGAGAAGACCTTGGCGGGTAAGATTAAGGAGAATCCCAAGGCTTTCTACAAATATGTCAAGAGTAAAAGGATGAGATGTGAAGGCATAGGACCCTTAAAAGGTGAAGGGGGAAAAGTTTGTGCGGAACCGTTAGAAATGGCGGAGGTGCTTAACGAATACTTTACCTCGGTATTCACGGTGGAAAGGGATCTGGGTGGTTGTACTGCTGGATTGCGGAGGACAGAAAGGATCGAGCATGTGGACATAAAGAAAGAGGATGTGTTGGAACTATTGAATGGCATCAAGGTTGGTAAGTCGCCGGGACCGGATGGGATGTACCCCAGGTTACTGTGGGAGGCGAGGGAGGAGATTGCGGAGCCTTTGGCGATGATCTTTGCATCGTCGATGGAGACGGGAGAGGCTCCGGAGGATTGGAGGATTGCGGATGTGGTCCCTATATTCAAGAAAGGGAACAGGGACAGCCCGGGAAATTACCGACCGGTGAGTCTAACCTCAGTGGTTGGTAAGTTGATGGAGAGGATCCTGAGAGACAGGATTTATGATCATCTAGAGAAGTTTAGTATGATCAAAAGTAGTCAGCACGGCTTTGTCAGGGGCAGGTCGTGCCTTACGAGCCTGGTTGAGTTCTTTGAAAATGTGACCAAGCACATTGACGAAGGAAGAGCGGTGGATGTGGTCTATATGGACTTCAGCAAAGCGTTCGATAAGGTCCCCCATGCAAGACTTCTTGAGAAAGTGAGAGGGCATGGGATCCAAGGGGCTGTTGCCTTGTGGATCCAGAACTGGCTTGCCTGCAGAAGGCAGAGAGTGGCTGTGGAGGGGTCTTTCTCTGCATGGAGGTCAGTGACCAGTGGAGTGCCCCAGGGATCTGTTCTGGGACCCTTGCTGTTTGTCATTTTCATAAATGACCTGGATGAGGAAGTGGAGGGATGGGTTGGTAAGTTTGCTGACGACACCAAGGTAGGTGGTGTTGTGGATAGTTTGGAGGGATGTCAGAAGTTGCAGCGAGACATAGATAGAATGCAAGACTGGGCGGAGAAGTGGCAGATGGACTTCAATCCGGATAAGTGTGTAGTGATCCATTTTGGCAGATCCAATGGGATGGAGCAGCAGTATAAAATGAAGGGTACCATTCTTAGCAGTGTAGAGGATCAGAAGGACCTTGGGGTCCGGGTCCATAGGACTCTTAAATCGGCCTCGCAGGTGGAGGATGCGGTCAAGAAGGCGTATGGCGTACTAGCCTTCATTAATCGAGGGATTGAGTTTAGGAGTCGGGAGATAATGCTGCAGCTTTATAGGACCCTGGTTAGACCCCACTTGGAGTACTGCGCGCAGTTCTGGTCACCTCATTACAGGAAAGATGTTGAAGCCATTGAAAGGGTGCAGAGGAGATTTACAAGGATGTTGCCTGGATTGGGGGGCATGCCTTATGAGGATAGGTTGAGGGAGCTTGGTCTCTTCTCCCTGGAGAGACGAAGGATGAGAGGTGACCTGATAGAGGTTTACAAGATGTTGAGGGGTCTGGATAGGGTGGACTCTCAGAGGCTATTTCCAAGGGCTGAAATGGTTGCTACGAGAGGACACAGGTTTAAGGTGCTGGGGGGTAGGTACAGGGGGGATGTCAGGGGTAAGTTTTTCACTCAGAGGGTGGTGGGTGAGTGGAATCGGCTGACGTCGGTGGTGGTGGAGGCAAACTCGTTGGGGTCTTTTAAGAGACTTCTGGATGAGTACATGGGATTTAATGGGATTGAGGGCTATAGATAGGCCTAGAGGTGGGGATGTGATCGGCGCAACTTGTGGGCCGAAGGGCCTGTTTGTGCTGTGGCTTTCTATGTTCTATGTTCTAACATAGAACATAACAGCGCAGTACAGGCCCTTCGGCCCTCGATGTTGCGCCGACCAGTGAAACCAATCTAAAGCCCATCTCACCTACACTATTCCAATATCATCCATATGTTTATCCAATGATCACTTAAATGCCCTTAATGTTAGCGAATCCACTACTGCGGCAGGCAGGGCATTCCACGCCCTTCCCAATCTCTGAGTGAAGAACCTACCTCTGACATCTGTTCTATGTCTATCACCCCTCAATTTAAAGCTATGTCCCCTCGTGCGAGCGATCTCCATCCGAGGAGAAAGGCTCTCACTATCCACCCTATCTAATCCTCTGATCATCTTGTATGCCTCTATTAAGTCACCTTCTTAACCTTGTCCAGAGGGTCAGTACTGAGGGAGTGCCACACTGTCAGAGGGTCAGTACTGAGGGAGTGCCGCACTGTCAGAGGGTCAGTGCTGAGGGAGTGCCGCACTGTCAGGGGATCAGTACTGAGGGAGTGCCACACTGTCAGAGGGTCAATGCTGAGGGAGTGCCGCACTGTCAGAGGGTCAGTGCTGAGGGAGTGCCGCACTGTCAGAGGGTCAGTGCTGAGGGAGTGCCGCACTGTCAGAGGGTCAGTACTGAGGGAGTGCCGCACTGTCAGAGGGTCAGTGCTGAGGGAGTGCCGCACTGTCAGAGGGTCAGTGCTGAGCGAGTGCCGCACTGTCAGAGGGTCAGTACTGAGGGAGTGCTGCACTGTCAGAGGGTCAGCACTGAGGGAGTGCTGCACTGTCAGAGGGTCAGTGTTGAGGGAGAGCCACACTGTCAGAGGGTCAGTACTGAGGGAGTGCTGCACTGTCAGAGGGACAGTACTGAGGGAATGCCGCACTGTCAGAGGGTCAGTACTGAGGGAGTGCTGCACTGTCAGAGGGACAGTACTGAGGGAGTGCTGCACTGTCAGAGGGTCAGTGTTGAGGGAGTGCTGCACTGTCAGAGGATCAGTACTGAGGGAGTGCTGCACTGTCCAGAGGGTCAGTACTGAGGGAGTGCCGCACTGTCAGAGGTTCAGCACTGAGAGTTCTGCACTGTCAGAGGGTCAGTGTTGAGGGAGTTCTGCACTGTCAGAGGGTCAGTGCTGAGGGAGTGCTGCACTATCATAGAACATAGAACATAACAGCGCAGTACAGGCCCTTCGGCCCTCGATGTTGCGCCGACCAGTGAAACCAATCTAAAGCCCATCTCACCTACACTATTCCAATATCATCCATATGTTTATCCAATGATCACTTAAATGCCCTTAATGTTAGCGAATCCACTACTGCGGCAGGCAGGGCATTCCACGCCCTTCCCAATCTCTGAGTGAAGAACCTACCTCTGACATCTGTTCTATGTCTATCACCCCTCAATTTAAAGCTATGTCCCCTCGTGCGAGCGATGTCCATCCGAGGAGACAGGCTCTCACTATCCACCCTATCTAATCCTCTGATCATCTTGTATGCCTCTATTAAGTCACCTTCTTAACCTTGTCCAGAGGGTCAGTACTGAGGGAGTGCCACACTGTCAGAGGGTCAGTACTGAGGGAGTGCCGCACTGTCAGAGGGTCAGTGCTGAGGGAGTGCCGCACTGTCAGGGGATCAGTACTGAGGGAGTGCCACACTGTCAGAGGGTCAATGCTGAGGGAGTGCCGCACTGTCAGACGGTCAGTACTGAGGGAATGCCGCAATGTCAGAGAGTCAGTACCGAGGGAGTGCTGCACTGTCAGAGGGTCAGTACCGAGGGAGTGCTGCACTGTCAGAGGGTCAGTACCGAGGGAGTGCCGCACTGTCAGAGGGTCAGTACCGAGGGAGTGCCGCACTGTCAGAGGGTCAGTACCGAGGGAGTGCCGCACTGTCAGAGGGTCAGTACCGAGGGAGTGCCGCACTGTCAGAGGGTCAGTACCGAGGGAGTGCCGCACTATCATAGGTATCATCTTTCAGATGAGGCATTAAATTAAGGCCAGATCTGTCCTTTCCGGTGAATATATGAGATCCTGCAGCCACTATTTTGAACAAGGGAATTATGCTCAGCGTCCTGAACACATCTGGTCATTATCACTTTGCTCTTTGTGGGATCTTGCTGTGTGTAAATGTGCTGCCAATTTCCTTCATCAGAACAGTGACTGCAAGTATTTAAATGGCAGCAAAGTGCTCAGGTTGTGAAAGGCGCTATAGGAATGCAAATCATCCTCTTGGTTTGTCCTTTAACTTAACATTTCAATCAAAATTCCATACCTTTGGCAATAAATATCCTTCAGCGCTGTACCAGCCGCAGCCAAACCTGGCCTCCAAAGTGAGAGTGAGCCACTTTGACAATTGTTCTCCTGTCGGCCCAATTCTTACTGAGTTTACAATCCTGCCATCAGGACAAGGAACCAAGTTCAGTTGGGCAAAGAAAGTGATCTCCCTAAACTCAGAAGGATAGCATGTGGGAACAGCAAGTGATAACGTCAGCAAATAGTGCGTTGGCCTTTATTACAAGAAGGATTTCTGGGTTAAAAGCAGAATTCTGCGGATGCTGGAATCTGAAATAAAAACAGAAAATGCTGGAAAATCTCAGCAGGTCTGACAGCATCTGTGCAGAGAGAATAGAGCCAACGTTTCCAGTCTGGATGACCTTTGGAAGCGTTGGCTCTGTTCTCTCTGATTCCTGGGTTCCTATGAGGAGAGGTGGAGTGGAATTCCCTGGAGTTCCCACAAACAGCAAGAGTGACTCTGCTTGATGTGGGAGATACTGAGGAGAGATACTGAGGGAGGGATACTGAGGGAGAGATACTGAGGGAGGGATACTGAGGGAGAGATACTGAGGGAGATACTGAGGTCCCCTTATTTGCGAAAGGATGTATTGGCCTTGGAGGGAGTGCAGAGAAGGTTCACCAGGTTGATACCGGAGATGAGGGGTGTAGCTTATGAGGAGAGATTAAACAGATTGGGTCTGTACTCGTTGGAGTTTAGAAGGATGAGGGGGGATCTTATAGAGACATATAAGATAATGAAGGGGCTGGATAGGGTAGAGGTGGAGAGATTCTTTCCACTTAGAAGGGAAACCAGAACTAGAGGGCACAGCCTCAAAATAAGGGGGGGCCGGTTCAGAACAGAGTTGAGGGGGAACTTCTTCTCTCAGAGGGTAGTGAATCTCTGGAATTCTCTGCCCATTGAGGTGGTGGAGGCTTCCTCGTTGAATATGTTTAAATCACGGGCAGATAGTTTTCTGATCGATAAGGGAATTAGGGGATATGGGGAGCAGGCGGGTAAGTGGAACTGATTCGCTTCAGATCAGCCATGATCTTGTTGAATGGCGGGGCAGGCTCGAAGGGCCAGATGGCCTACTCCTGCTCCTATTTCTTATGTTCTTATGAGAGCATCCAGGAGACTTGAGTGAAAAGCAGGAAAGAGAATTGGATACTACATTAGATTTCATTGCAGGCTGGAAGTGTTTCTTCTGACACCTCGCCCCCTCCCTATCTCAATCTCCTCCAGCCCTGAATCTCTGACAATCTAACCATCAAATTCTGCCCTATTGAGAATCTCTGATCCCATCACTCTACCACTGGCGGCCGTACCTTCAGCTGCCTGGGTTCCAATCTCTGAAATTCCCTCCCTGATGTGCGTTATCATACACGAGGCTCGATGCTCAGGAAATAAAGGCTTTTATTTGCTGTAACGAAGCAGCCAACAATTATATACACGATCCCAGACTGAGGGGTCCCAGCCAGAGCAGGGACCTTTATACCTCTCCAAGGAGGCGGAGCCCGACTGGGATGTACCACAACACTACAATACAAAGGTGTAACAACCCCACCCTAACCCCAACAGCTACAAGTAGCAGAACCCATCCCTAACCCAACAGCAACATATGTACATCCTTGTAGTACTGGCCAGACCCTGGCTCAGTACTATCCAGTGGGAACCAACGATGGTTCACCACACTCCGTAACCCATTTGGCCTGTCCACCTCACTTTCCTCCTTTAAGACATTCCAAAAATTGACTTCTTTGACCAACGTTGGTCATTGACTTGAAGATTTTGATTTGATTTGATTTGATTTATTATTGTCACATGTATTAACATACAGTGAAAAGTATTGTTTCTTGCGCGCTATACAGACAAAGCATACCGTTCATAGAGCTGGAAACGAGAGAGTGCAGAATGTAGTGTTACAGTCATAGCCGGGGTGCAGAGAAAGATCAACTTAATGCGAGGTAGGTCCATTCAAAAGTCTGACAGCAGCAGGGAAGAAGCTGTTCTTGAGTCGGTTGGTACGTGACCTCAGACTGTTGTATCTTTTTCAAAAAACAACGAACAAAGAAAATTACAGCACAGGAACAGGCCCTTCGGCCCTCCAAGCCTGCACCAACCATGCTGCCCGACTTAACTAAAACCCCCTACCCTTCCGGGGACCATATCCCTCTATTCCCATCCTATTCATGTATTTGTCAAGACGACCCTTAAAAATCACTATCGTATCTGCTTCCACTACCTCCCCCGGTAGCGAGTTCCAGGCACCCACCACCCTCTGTGTAAAAAATCTGCCTCGTACATCTCCTTTAAACCTTGCCCCTCACACCTTAAACCTGTGCTCCCTAGTAATTGACTCTTCCACCCTGGGAAAAAGCTTCTAACTATCCACTCTGTCCATGCCTCTCATAATCTTGTAGATTTCTATCAGGTCACCCCTCACCTCCATTGTTCCAGTGAGAACAAACCAAGTTTCTCCAACCTCTCCTCATAGCTGATGCCCTCCATACCAGGCAACATCCTGGTAAATCTTTTCTGTACCCTCTCCAAAGCCTCCACATTTTTCTGGTAGTGTGGCAACCAGAATTGAACACTATATTCCAAGTGCAGCCTAACTAAGGTTCTATAAAGCTGCAACATGACTTGCCAATTTTTAAACTCAATACCCCGGCCGATGAAGGCAAGCATACCGTATACCTTCTTGACTACCTTCTCCACCTGCATTGCCACTTTCAGTGACCTGTATACCTGTACACCCAGATCCCTTTTCCAATCAATACCCTTAAGGGTTTTCCCAAAGGAAGAAGGTGGAAGAGAGAATGTCCGAGGTGTGTGAGGGCCTTAATTATGCTGGCTGCTTTGCCGAGGCAGCGGGAAGTGTAGACAGAGTCAATGGATGGGAGGCTGGTTTGCGTGATGGACTGGGCTGCATTCACGACCTTTTGTAGTTCCTTGCGGTCTTGGGCAGAGCAGGAGCCATACCAAGCTGTGATACAACCAGAAAGAATGCTTTCTATGCTGCATCTCCCTGACGTGGCTCAGTGTTAGATTGTGCTTTCTCATGCTCCTGTGAAAGGCCGTGGGGAGGTTTCATTACATTAAAGGTGCTATATAGATGTAAGTTGTTGTTTTTCTCTTGTTGTTCCATATTGAGAAGCGTTATCAGAGGCAGGCTCCATATACTCGCAATCTTTATTTCTTCCTCTTCCTTCTCCATGCGCCTCATTATGTATGTAATCCATTTCGATAGCCCGGCAGTCTAAAACTCTTAATTTAATAAATTAAACTGAGAGTTAAATACACAGTTAATTTGCAAGTTAGATTGAATTCTCCTGAATGCTGCCAGGTTTATCAGCCTGTCCTCACATTGCAAAGCTTTGTCATTCTGAAGTGAGCATTTTCACTGTAAGTTATGGCCAATCACAGCTGCTGTCCCCAAATATCTCTCCGAGCCAAACATCTGTAGCTTGGTCTTACATTGAAAAGATGAGGAGTATAACCTGAAGCTCCTCGCTAACAAGAGGAATGGATTATTGCGAATCCCTAGTTACCCAATGGTAGATCCGAGGTGACTGTGGATCTGGGAACTTGGAAATAGAAACAGAAAGTGCTGGAAATCCTCAGCAAATCAGGCTGCATCAGTGGAGAGAGAAACACAGTTAACAGGCAAGAGTTTTCCAATATTTACTCAACATGCTGGCTCTGATGAGAAAACCAGTCTGCACCTCCCGTTGCACAGTCTGATTTTCCCAGCAGATACTGCAGCACTCAGGAAAAACAATGCTGCCAGGTCGCCGACACTGTAACCATGGTGGGCGGAGCCTAATAGTTTGAGGATAAGGGCTAATTCTTTTAGGACTGAGGTGAGGAGAAATTTCTTCACCCAGAGGGTGGTGAATGTGTGGAATTCACTCCCACAGAATGTAGTTGAGGCCAAAACATTGTCTGATTTCAAGAAGAAATTAGATTTCACTCTTGGGGCGAAAGGGATCAAGGGATATGGGGGGAAGGGGTGGATCAGGATATTGAATTCGATGATCAGCCATGATCAAAATGAATAGTGGAGCAGACTCGAAGGGCCGAATGGCCTATTCCTGCTGTTATTTTCGATGTTTCTATGCTAGTTCTGGACTACCCCACCATTGGGAACATTCTTTCTGAATCTACGCTGTCTAATCCTGTCAGAATTTTATAAGTTTCTATGAAATCCCCTCTCACTCTTCTAAACTCCATTGAATATAATCCTAACTGATTTAATCTCTCCTCATATGACAGACCTGCCATCCCAGGGATCAGCCTGGTAAACCTTAGCTATAGTCCCTCGATACCAAAGCCGGAATTGAACCTGGGTCCCTGGCGCTGTGAGACAGCAGTGCTAACCACTGTGTCACCGTGCCGATTGAAGCAAGGGAGTTTAATTGATTCTGGTGATATTTATTCATTAATACACAAATGGTGGAATTTATTAATTTTAATCAGTTCAAATGTTTGGAAATGAAGGAAGAGTTTGTGATGTTATTGAGTAATTCAAATCAGGAGTCCAATCAAGATGGGGGTTTCCTGAGAACAATTTTAATCTTCGCCCGCTCACACAGGGTTTTCTGATTTGGATTTTCCTGGCAGTTGATTTTGAAACCAAGTTGCTGCCATGTTCCAGTGGATTCTGATTCCTGACACTGCGTTTATTCTGCTCACTATCCCTGCCAAAGGTTTATTCAGAGAAGCAGCAAGTGGATTTTAACCGTTGCATCAGTTATGTTGAGAAAGAGAATCAAAAGCCTTGGATTTATTTATGACTCGGTTCAAAGATGTAATTTTCTTTTCAATCTTTCACAATATGTGGGTGTCGCTGGCCAGCATTTCTTACCCATCCCTAGTTGCCCTCAAGAAGGTGGTGGTGAGTTGCCTTCTTGAACCACTGCAGATCATATGGTGTAGGTACACCCACAGTGCTGTTAGGGAGGGAGTTCCAGGATTTTGACCCAGCGACAGTGAAGGAATGGCGATATATTTCCAAGTCAGGATGGTGAGTGAGTTGGAGGGGAACCTCCAGGTGGTGGCGTTCCCAGGTATCTGCTTCCCTTGTCCTTCTAGGTGGCTGTGGTGATTGTGCCTTTCAGGGAAACACAGCAGAGTAAGGATCAATCAACACAGTGGGAGAGGTTGCAGGGTTGGAAGGTGCTGTCGAAGGATGAGATTGGGTGGGAGGGTGAGCTGTGAGGGGGATGCAAGACAATTCAGTGTGATTTGGACAGGCTGAGTGAGTGGGCATATGCATGGCAGGTGCAGCATAATGTGGATAAATGTGAGGCTATCCACTTTGGTAGCAATAATAGAAAGACAGATTATTATCTGAATGGTTATAGATTGAGACTGATAGTGAACTGGTGCATTCTCCATGGCAACACCTCTACCAATCAGAGTCCACTTGCAAACTAATCAGCTCTTCTCACACAGGATAATGTTCTTGTTTCCCCTGACATTGGTATTCTTGTGATTGTCCTGATGAGTGCAAAATGAAAAGCTTTAACAAAATGTCTTCTTTCAGCAATACTGAAATTCTGTCTTCCCAAATGACTGGTTTTAGTGAAATGAAATTTCAGTTCATCCAAGATTGGCGTTCAGCCAAGTAAGTTTTAAAATTCTGCTCACTTAAAAATCTAATAATTATTTAACATCCCACTTATTAAAATGTGAGCAATCACATCACTTTTTCAGGTGAATAACATTGAAAATGTTGAAAGCTCAGGAAGCAATTATTATGCAAGTGACTCTCTCCTCATGCTATATCTGAGAGAGATTCTTGTCAGCGGACCCGGATCATGTACTTGTCCTCATGAATGATTCAGGAATGTTGCACACAATCGTGTTTATTACAGTTCAAGCAGAACCGATCATTTGAAGTTATTCCAGACATCCTTATTTCTAATTGAAGCAAAAACCTTTTACCAATCAATCTATTTGTTTAAACTACTCAGCAAATCAGCAGTGACATGGCTCAGTCTGTGCTGAAGGTTTTGGTTATTGGATAACAATAGGAAAAATACAACGCTGGGAATATTCAGCTGTGATGTGGAGACGCCGGAGTTGGAACTGGGGTAAACACAGTAAGAGTATTAACAACACCAGGTTAAAGTCCAACAGGTTTATTTGGTAGCAAATGCCATTTGGCTACCAAATAAACCTGTTGGACTTTAACCTGGTGTTGTTAAAACTCTTACAATATTCAGCCGGTCAGACGACGTAACTGAGTTCATGTTTCACGCTGATGATCTTTTGTCAGATTATCTATTTTATTTCAGATTTCCAGCATTTTCATAGAATCCCGACAGTGCAGAAGGAGGCCATTCAGCCCATTGAGTCTGCACCAACCACAATCCCACCCAGGCCCTATTCCCATCACCCCACATATTTACCCTGCTAACCTCCCTGACACTAGAGTCAATTTAGCATGGCCAATTAACCTAACCCGCACATCTTTGGACTGTGGGAGGAAACTGGAGCACCCGGAGGAAACCCACACAGACACAGGGAGAACGTGCAGACTCCACCCAGACAGTGACCCAAGCCAGGAATTAAACCCGGGTCCCCGTTGCTTTGAGGCAGCAAGTGCTAACCGCTGTGCCACCGTGCCTTTATTTATGTGGATAGCTACAGAGGGGTGAGCAGTTAGTTGGGTCGGAGGACCACTTAACACGTTTTGGTGAACTTGTGAGGGCCACACAGAAAATGAATTGTGTGAACAATAGTTATTTAAATATTATATATTCTTTCTGAATATTCAGCGTTCGGCACCTATTCTTCTCCTCTTTGAGTGAATTCTCTCATTTGGATTAGAGGCCGGGATATTTTTCTGGTCACATCAACACTGACATAATCACATCATAATCTAAGTACCCCGCTGAGGGGGTTGTAAATACTGTAGCCACAGACAGACATTTGGATTCGGAGGTACCGCGAGGGTTGGTTTAATTCAGTCGGCTGGACAGCTGGTTAATGGTGCAGAGCGATGCCAACAGCGTGGGTTCTGTTCCCGTACCAGCTGAGGTTATTCATGAAGGTGCCGCCTTTGCAACCTTGCCTCTCACCTGAGGTGTGGTGACCCTTGGGTTAAATTATAACCAGTCAGCGCTCCCCCTCAAAGGGAAGAACAGCCTATGGTCAGCTGGGATTATGGCGACTTTACCTTTAAAGTGGGGATTATATAATCAAGTATTTTTCCTTTCACTAGACCAATAATTTTCAAATCTTTTAGTTGAAGGACTGCTTTTCCAATGACAGGCTCCCTGATGATAAAATAGTGATAACATTGACTTAGAAGCATAGAACATAGAAGATAGGAGCAGGAGGAGGCCATTCGGCCCTTCGAGCCGGCTCCGCCATTCATTACAGTCATGGCTGAACATCCAACTCAATAACCTAATGCTGCTTTCTCCCCTATCCTTTGATCCCGTTCGCCCCAAGTGCTATATCCAGCCACCTCTTGAATACATTCAATGTTTTGGCATCAACTACTTCCTGTGGTAATGAATCCCACAGGCTCACCACTCTTTGGGTGAAGAAATGTCTCCTCACCTCCATCCTAAATGGTCTACCCTGAATCCTCAGACTGTGACCCCTGGTTCGGGACTCCCCCACCATCGGGAATATCCACCCTGCATCTATCCTGTCTAGTCCTGTTAGAATTTTATAAATCTCTATGACATCTCTCCTCATTCGTCTGAACTCCAGTGAAAACAATCCTAACCTAGTCAATCTCTCCTCATACATCAGTCCCGCCATCCCCGGAACCAGCCTGGTAAACCTTCGCTGCACTCCCTCGAAAGCAAGAACATCCTTCCTCAGAAAAGGAGACCAAAACTGCACACAATACTCTCGGTGTGACCTCACCAAGGCCCTGTATAATTGCAACAACACATCCCTGCTCCTGTACTCGAAACCTCTCGCAATGAAGGCCAACAGACCATTTGCCTTCTTTACCTTCTGCTTACCTTCAGCGACTGGTGCACAAGGACACCCAGGTCTCGCTGCACACTCTGCTCTCCCAATTTACAGCCATTCAGATATTAATCTGCCTTCTTGTTTCTGCTTCCAAAGTGAATAACCTCACATTTATCCAAATTATACTGCATCTGGCACTGATTTGCCACCCAACCTGTCCAGATCATTCTGAAGGATCTCTGCATCTTCGTCACAGTTCACCTTCCCACCCAACTTGGTATCATCTGCAAACTTTGAGATGTTACATTCTGTTCCCTCATCCAAATCATTAATATATATTGTGAATAGCTGGGGTTCCAGCACCAATCCCTGTGGCACCCCACTAGTTACTGCCTGCCAATTTGCAAAGCGTCCATTAATTCCTACTCTTTGTTTCCTCTCTGAAAACCAGTTTTCTACCCATCTCAATACACTTCTCCCAATCCCATGCGCTTTATTCTTGCACGATAATCTCTTGTGCGGGACTTTGTCAAACGCTTTCTGAAAGAAAGACTTGTTCCATTGAAACAAAGGTTTGAAGAAAGCAGCTCTTTGCTCCCAGGAAAACAGCTTTCCCCCGGTGTTGGCTGGGATGTTATGAATTGAGGATCCTGTCCATTGACTGGAGATGTGGAGATGCCGGCGTTGGACTGGGGTGGGCACAGTAAGAAGTCTCACAACACCAGGTTAAAGTCCAACAGGTTTATTTGACTGGAGAGTCGGGGGGTCACTCCATCATGGCCGGTTAGTGAGATCCTGGCTGGAATTTACAATCCCAAGCTATTAACGGTCTCCCGCCTGGTTTCCATCCACTGTCCCAGTAACTGCTGGCCAATCAGAGCTCTTCTGTTCCGGGGGGGGTGGTGGGGGGGGGGGGGGGGGGGGTGACCCGGGCCTGGCACAGACACAATGCAGGGACCCTGAGTTCGAATCCCACCACGGCAGGTGGTGGAATTTGGATTCACAAAAAATATCTGGAATTAAGAATCTACTGATGACCATGAAACTATTGTTGATTGTTGGAAAAACCCATCTGGTTCACAAATGTCCTTTAGGGAAGGAAATCTGCCGCCCTTACCTGGTCTGTCCTACATGTGACTCCAGACCCACAACAATGTGGCTGACTCTCAACTGCCCTCTGAAATGGCCGAGTGAGTCATTCAGTTTGAAGGGCAATGAAGGACCAGCAATAACTGATGATGCCAGTGATGCCCATGTCCAACAAATGAATTAAAAAACCCACCGCCAGGAGCAATGAGTCACAGAGGTTTACAGCATGGAAACAGGCCCTTCAGCCCAACTTGTCCATGCCACCTAGTTTTTACCATTAAGCTAGTCCCAATTGCCTGCATTTGGCCCATGTCCCTCTATACCCATCTTACCCATGTAACTGTCTAAATGCATTTTAAAAGACAAAATTGTACCCGCCTCGACTACTACCTCTGGCAGCTTGTTCCAGACACTCACCACCCTGTGTGTGAAAAAATTGCCCCTCTGGAGCAAGTCTTTTTTTCAGACAGTGTTTGACAAAGTCCCACACAAGAGATTATCGTGCAAGATTAAAGCGCATGGGATTGGGGGAAGTGTATTGAGATGGATAGAAAACTGATTGGCAGAGAGGAAACAATTTGTATCTCTCCCCTCTCACCTTAAACCTATGCCCACTAGTTTTAGACTCCCCTACCTTTGGGAAAAGATGTTGACTATCTAGCTGATCTATGCCCCTTATTGAGGCCTATTTTATAGACCTCTATAAGATCACCCCTAAGCCTCCTACGCTCCAGGGAACAAAGTCCCAATCTATCCAGCCTCTCCTTAGAACTCAAACCATCAAGTTCCGGTAGCATCCTAGTAAATCTTTTCTGCACTCTTTCTAGTTTAATAATATCCTTTCTATAATAGGGTGACCAGAACTGCACACAGTATTCCAAGTGTGGCCTTACCAATGTCTTGTACAATTTCAACAAAATGTCCCAACTCCTGTTTTCTGACCAATGAAATCAAGCATGCCGAATGCCTTCTTCACCACTCTGTCCATCTGTGACTCCACTTTCAGGGAGCTATGAACCTGTACCTCTCGATCTTTTTGTTCTGTAACTCTCCCCAATGCCCTACCATTAACTGAGTAAGTCCTGCTCTGGTTCGATCGACCAAAATGAATCACCTCGCACTTATCTAAATTAAACTCCATCTGCCATTCGTCAACCCACTGACCCAACTGATCAAGATCCTGTTGCAATCCGAGATAACCTTCTTCACTGTCCACTATGCCACCAATCTTGGTGACATCTGCAGACTTGCTAACTATGCCTCCTAAATTCTCATCCAAATCATTAATATAAATGTCAAATAACAGTGGACCCAGCACCGATCCCTAAGGCACACCGCTGGTAGTCATGATGTGGAGATGCCGGCGTTGGACTGGGGTAAACACAGTAAGAAGTTTAACAACATAAGAACATAAGAAATAGGAGCAGGAGTAGGCCATCTAGCCCCTCGAGCCTGCCCCGCCATTCAATAAGATCATGGCTGATCTGACGTGGATCAGTACCACTTACCCGCCTGATCCCCATAACCCTTAATTCCCTTACCGATCAGGAATCCATCCATCCGCGCTTTAAACATATTCAGCGAGGTAGCCTCCACCACCTCAGTGGGCAGAGAATTCCAGAGATTCACCACCCTCTGGGAGAAGAAGTTCCTCCTCAACTCTGTCCTAAACCGACCCCCCTTTATTTTGAGGCTGTGTCCTCTAGTTTTAACTTCCTTACTAAGTGGAAAGAATCTCTCCGCCTCCACCCTATCCAGCCCCCGCATTATCTTATAAGTCTCCATAAGATCCCCCCTCATCCTTCTAAACTCCAACGAGTACAAACCCAATCTCCTCAGCCTCTCCTCATAATCCAAACCCCTCATCTCCGGTATCAACCTGGTGAACCTTCTCTGCACTCCCTCCAATGCCAATATATCCTTCCTCATATAAGGGGACCAATACTGCACACAGTATTCCAGCTGCGGCCTCACCAATGCCCTGTACAGGTGCATCAAGACATCCCTGCTTTTATATTCTATCCCCCTCGCAATATAGGCCAACATCCCATTTGCCTTCTTGATCACCTGTTGTACCTGCAGACTGGGCTTTTGCGTCTCATGCACAAGGACCCCCAGGTCCCTTTGCACGGTAGCATGTTTTAATTTGTTTCCATTGAGATAGTAATCCCATTTGTTATTATTTCCTCCAAAGTGTATAACTTCGCATTTCTCAACGTTATACTCCATTTGCCATATCCTCGCCCACTCACTCAGCCTGTCCAAATCTCTCTGCAGATCTTCTCCGTCCTCCACACGATTCACTTTTCCACTTATCTTTGTGTCGTCTGCAAACTTCGTTACCCTACACTCCGTCCCCTCCTCCAGATCATCTATATAAATGGTAAACAGTTGCGGCCCGAGTACCGATCCCTGCGGCACGCCACTAGTTACCTTCCTCCAACTGGAAAAACACGCCAGGTTAAAGTCCAACAGGTTTATTTGGTAGCAAAAGCCACACAAATTTTCGGAGCTCCAAGCCCCTTCTTCAGGTGAGTGGGAATTCTGTTCACAAACAGAGCATATAAAGACACAAGCTCAATTTACATGAATAATGGTTGAATGCGAATACTTACAACTAATCAACTAAATTAATCAACTAAATTAAATTTGCATTCTAACCATTATTCATGTAAATTGAGTTTGTGTCTTTATATGCTCTGTTTGTGAACAGAATTCCCACTCACCTGAAGAAGGGGCTTGGAGCTCCGAAAGCTTGTGTGGCTTTTGCTACCAAATAAACCTGTTGGACTTTAACCTGGTGTTGTTAAACTTCTTACTGTGCACACCGCTGGTCACAGGCCTCCAGTTTGAAAAACAACGCTCTACAACCACCTTCTGTCATCAAGCCAATTTTGTATCCATTTAGATACCTCACCCTGGATCCCGTGAGATTTAACTTTATGCAACAATTTACCATGCGGTACCTTGTCAAAGGCCTTGTTAAAGTCCATGTAGACAACATCAACTGCACTGCCCTCATCTACCTTCTTGGTTACCCCTTCAAAAAACTCAATCAAATTTGTGAGACATGATTTTCCACTCATAAAGCCATGCTGACTGTCCCTAATCAGTTCTTGCTTCTCTAAATGCCTGCAGATCCTGTCTCTCAAAATACCTTCCAAAAAACGTACCCACTACAGATGTGAGGCTCACTGGCCTGTAGTTCCCAGGCTTTTCCCTGCAGCCCTTTTTAAACAAAGGCACATTTGCCACTCTCCAATCTTCAAGCACTTCACCCATGACTATCAATGATTCAAATATCTCGGCTAGGGGACCCGCAATTTCCTCCCTAGCCTCCCACAATGTCCTGGGATACACTTCATCAGGTCCCAGGGATTTATCTACCTTGATGCGCTTTAAGATTTCCAGCACCTCCTTCTCTGTAATATGTACACTCCTCAAGACATCACTATTTATTTCCCCAAGTTCCCTAACATCCATGCTTTTCTTAACAGTAAATACTGATGAGAAATATTCATTTAGGATCTCATCCATCTCTTGTGGATCCGCACATAGATGACCTTGTTGATCCTTTCTACTCTCTCCCTTGTTACTCTTTGCCCTTTATGTATCTGTAGAAGCTCTTTGGATTCTCCTTTGCCTTATCTGCCAAACAATTCCGTGTCCCATTTTTGCCCTCCTGATTTCTCTCATAACTCTACTCCTACACCCCCTATACTCTTCAAGGGATTCACTTGACCCCAGCTGCTTATGCATGTCACGTGCCTCTTTCTTCTTCTTGACCGGGGCCTCAATATCCCCAGTCATCCAGGGTTCCCTACTTCTGCCAGCCTTGCCCTTTACTCTAAGAAGAATGTGCTTACCCTGAAACCTGGTTAACACACTTTTGAAAGTGTGCCACTTACCAGACGTCCCTTTGCCTTCCCACAGACTCCCCCAATTGACTTTTGAAACTTACTGTCTCATACTTCCTGTCTTAAAGAGCCGCACGGTGGCACAGTGGTTAGCACTGCTGCCTCACAGCGCCAGGGACCCGAGTTCAATTCTGCTTCGGGTGGCTGTCTGTGTGGAGTTTGCACTTCTGTCCCGTGTCTGCGTGGGTTTCCTCCGGGTGCTCCGGTTTCCTCCCACAGTCCAAAGATCTGCAGGTTAGGTTGATTGGCCATGCTAAATTGCCCCTTAATATGAGGGAAATAGCACTATAATAGGTGGGGTTATGGGAATAGGGCCTGGCTGGGACTGTTGTTGGTACAGACTCGATGGACTGAATGGCCTCCTTTTGCACTGTAAGGATTCTCTGAATACCATCAAAATTGGCCTTACCCCAATTTAGAATTTTAACTTTTGGGACAGACCTATCATTCTCCAGAGCTATCTTAAAACTAATAGAATTATGGCCACTGGTCCCAAAGTGATCCCTCACTAACACTTCTGTCACCTGCCCTTCCTTATTTCCCAAGAGGAGGTCAGGTTTTGCCCCCTCTCTAGTCGGGGCATCCACATACTGAATGAGAAATTCCTCCTGAATACACTCAACAAATTTCTCTCCATCCAACCCTTCAATACTATTGCTGTCCCAACATTGGGAAAGTTAAAATCTCCTCTTATCACCACCCTATTTTTCTTGGAGCTATCTGTAATCTCCTAACATATTTGCTCCTCAATTTCCCGCCGACTATTTGGGGGCCTATAGTACAGCCCTATCAAAGTGATTTCCCCCTTCTTATTTCTCAGTTCTACCCACATAGACTCAGTGGCCGAACCCTCGGATATATCCCCTCTCAGTACGGCTGTGATGTTTTCCCTAATCAAAAATGCAACTCCCCCTCCTCTCTTATCTCCTGTTCTATCTTTCCTATAGCATCTGTACCCTGGAACATTGAGCTGCCAGTCCTGTCCCTCCCTTAGCCATGTTTCAGTAATTGCTATAATATCCCAGTCCCATGTACCCATCCATGCCCTGAGTTCATCTGCCTTGCCCGTCAGACTTCTTGCATTGAAATAAATGCAGTTTAATCTGGACTTCACTTGCTCTCTGTCTTGCTTTTGCCTGATCTGTCTGGTACTAGGATTACTGACACTGCCTTTACTACTTAATGTGCTCTCTTTAACTTCTGTGCTGTCCTCAACCTTCTCTTCTGTCTCCTATTTCTTCGGGTCCCACCTTCCTGCCAAACCCACCGCGGGAGTTGCAGCAACAGTGGAGGAAGCTCCAGAATTAAACTCATCTGGTGGCTCTCAGCAGAGCCAGTCAGGTAGCCCCTGGCACGCTGGGAGGATGGGGTGGTGGGGGTAGGAGTCGGGGGAGGGGTGACAGGGGTGTGGCGGGAGAGTGAGCAGGTGATTGTGAGGGTACGACAGGGTCATTCAGCAGTGATTGGTGGGGGGGGGGGGGTCCTTTCCGCTGTCAGAGCTGTTTATTGGACAGGAGGTGCCCAATCAGAGGGGAACATCCCCTCCCCAGCTCTTACCAGGCCACGAAGAAGCACTCAGGTTCTAACTGGCTGTCCCACCACATGACAGAGTGCATCCCTGCTGGTGTAAAGGCCTCTGGGTGACAGGGCTGGCTGTTACGCTCCCCCCGGTAAAATCCCAATGGCGGCAGGTATGTGGCAAGGACACCATTGCCCAGCCTCCCAAGACCCCCCACTTCCAGCCTGCTCCCTGAGACTCGGTACAATCCCACCCCAAAGTGTATTGGGGGTTAGGGTTAAATAATTATTGATTAAACCATTGAAAGCCGATGGACATACACTGATCAATAAGTATTTGATTGGTGCAGTGAGCAGTATATTTGAGAATCTGCCCACACTCTGTTCACCAACACTTTCAACCATTTCAGTACATTCAGGAGAAATTAGGAGCCAATCAGAGGGTTGCTTCCGTTGTGAATCTGCTGCTTTCTCGCAGTGTTCCCCCTCTCCTCAAACAGAAGCTGCAAGCAGTCCCACCCTGCAAAACCCTCCCTCCCCTGCACCCACTGGGTGAGTGATGCACCATCAATCGAGCAAAGACTAGTTTGTATGCAAGAACAAATAGGCTTTTATTAGCAAAAGACTTGGAGCACACCCATGCCGATGAACTGGTCCAGACTGAGGCAGGGGGGTGGGGGGCAGTCGCCTTTATACCTGGACCGGGGGGGGGGAGTCTCAGGTAGGGCCGGCAGGGATGTGTCCAGGCATGTCACACACACAGGTAATAAGCTAACAGTGGTTTACCACAGTGAGCGAGCCTTGGGCCACTTCCCGTGGCCATTCATGGACAGACAGAATCAGCTAATCTGAGTTCATCCCTTTTCAGTCTCTCACTCCTGCCCCTCCTGGACCCCCTGAATGGCCAGGCACTGACACAATGCAGCTCGCACATGGCTCGCTGGTCAATGTGCTCACCCTGAGCTACCAGAGTGGCTGCACCCTGGAGAGTGTGGGAGAGGGGCACGGGGCGGGGGCGGATTCATTGTCAAGGACTCCCTTAACCAAGGACTGTTTGTGGGATCTTGCTGTGCTCAAATTGGCTGCTGTGCTTTCTACATTACAATCACCCTGGGGTGTCCTGAGGTTGTGAAAGGGATTCTAGAAATGCCAATTCTGCTATTTTGTTTAGCACTGGGCTGGGCTGGGCTGAGATTCATTCCGAATGGGTTCAGAGCATGGATAACGCGCACCATTGAATCAGCTCCATATACCCCTGCTTCCTTCCAATTTCACCCTGAACTTTGTGAGAAAGAGGGGAGCGGAGACATTGATCCAGTCACCTTGGCTTTGCCATCTTTCCTGTTTCATTCCTGACGTTCTCTGTGTGACTGATCTGGCGATTGATGCGAATCATCTCCGATGGAAACTGTTGTGAAATGTTCCTCTATCAGCTTCTGGATCCAATGCCCAACATCACGACACTGATATTCACTGGGAATGTAAAACTTTTATGAATAAATAAATTCTGATGTTTAATGGGCCACTTGCACAGTCCTGAATTATATTACACTGGAAATGTAAAGTTTTATTTAACCTGCCTGTAAAATAAGGATTTTTAGTTGCTGCTTTTAAACATGTCCCTGCTCCCAGTTTAAACTCCTTGCTCAGCAGGGTGACTGCGGCTGGTAACTCGAGTTCACGCGGATTATGGACATGTTCCTGCTGCATTGATTTCTCCTGCTGATTGACACGCCTCCTTCACTGGGCCCGAAGGACTGACTGAGCTGAGGGTTTGTGCCTCGAGCTCTGGGTATTTGCAGAGCGATTGTACTGGACGCTGGAAATCTTCAATTCTCACTCAGCCACTAACAATGCTCACTAACAACTCCAGAGAAATGGGAAGGGACGGGGAAGAGCTGAAAAGGTCAGAAGTTGTTCGGGGCAGGACAGGAATGAGAATCGGTAAAATAAAGATCATTAGCAAAGCAAAGCAGTGAGGAGAATGTCAGGAAGCAGAATCAATAATATCCTTCAGAATAGAACTGGATAAATAATTCAAAGGAAATGAACAGAGCAGGAAATACACAGGAACATTTCCATAGCCCCTTTCGGAATCTCTCAAAGTCCTTGACAAAGACACCTTTTTGAAATGTGGACACTGTTACAAAGTCAGAACAGTAAGAGTTTTAACAACACCAGGTTAAAGTCCAACAGGTTTATTTGGTAGCAAATGCCATTAGCTTTCGGAGCGCTGCTCCTTCGTCAGATGGAGTGGAAATCTGCTCTCAAACAGAGCACAGAGACACAAAATCAAGTTACAGAATACTGATTAGAATGCGAATCTCTACAACCAACCAGGTCTTAAAGATACAGACAATGTGAGTGGAGGGAGCATTAAACACAGGTTAAAGAGATGTGTATTGTCTCCAGACAGGACAGCCAGTGAGATTCTGCAAGTCCAGGGGGCAAACTGTGGGGGTTACTGATAGTGTGATATAAACCCAACATCCCGGTTTAGGCCATCCTCATGTGTGCGGAACTTGGCTATCAGTTTCTGCTCAGCGACTCTGGGCTGTCGTGTGTCGTGAAGGCCGTCTTGGAGAACGCTTACTCTAAGTTCAGAGGCTGAATGCCCGTGACCACTGAAGTGCTCCCCCACAGGAAGAGAACAGTCTTGCCTGGTGATTGTCGAGCGGTGTTCATTCATCCGTTGTCATAGCGTCTGCATGGTTTCCCCAATGTACCATGCCTCGGGACATCCTTTCCTGCAGCGTATCAGGTAGATAACGTTGGCCGAGTTGCAAGAGTATGTACCGTGTACCTGGTGGATGGTGTTCTCACGTGAGATGATGGCATCCGTGTCGATGATCCGGCACGTCTTGCAGAGGTTGCTGTGGCAGGGTTGTGTGGTGTCGTGGTCACTGTTCTCCTGAAGGCTGGGTAGTTTGCTGCGGACAATGGTCTGTTTTAACCTGTGCTTAATGCTCCCTTCACTCACATTGTCTGTATCTTTAAGACCTGGTTGGCTGTAGAGATTCGCATTCGAATCAGTATTCTGTAACTTGATTTTGTGTCTCTGTGCCCTGTTTGAGAGCAGATTTCCACTCCATCTGACGAAGGAGCAGCGCTCCGAAAGCTAATGGCATTTGCTACCAAATAAGCCTGCTGGACTTTAACCTGGTGTTGTTAAAACTCATACTGTGTTTACCCCAGTCCAATGCCAGCATCTCCACAACATGACAAAGTCAGAAATGCAGCAGCCAATTTGAACACAGCAGAAACAGCACCTCCGGCAGTGCAGCACTCCTTCAGTACTGACCCTCTGACAGTGCGGCACTCCCTCAGTACTGACCCTCCGACAGTGCAGCACTCCCTCAGTACTAACCCTCTGACAGTGCGGCACTCCCTCAGTACTGACCCTCTGACAGTGCGGCACTCCCTCAGTACTGACCCTCCGACAGTGTAGCACTCCCTCAGTACTAACCCTCTGACAGTGCAGCACTCCCTCAGTACTGACCCTCCGACAGTGTAGCACTCCCTCAGTACTAACCCTCTGACAGTGCAGCACTCCCTCAGTACTGACCCTCTGACAGTGCGGCACTCCCTCAGTACTGACCTTTTGACAGTGCAGCACTCCCTCAGTACTGACCCTCTGACAGTGTGGCACTCCCTTTGTACTGACCCTCTGACAGTGCGGCACTCCCTCAGTACTGACCCTCTGACAGTGCAGCACTCCCTCAGTACTGACCCTCTGACAATGCAGCACTCCCTCAGTACTGATCCTCTGACAGTGCGGCACTTCCTCAGTACTGACCCTCTGACAATGCAGCACTCCCTCAGTACTGATCCTCTGACAGTGCGGCACTCCCTCAGTACTGACCCTCTGACAGTGCAGCACTCCCTCAGTACTGACCCTCTGACAGTGCGGCACTCCCTCAGTACTGACCCTCTGACAGTGCGGCACTCCCTCAGTACTGACCCTCTGACAGTGCAGCACTCCCTCAGTACTGACCCTCTGGCAGCACAGTGCTCCCTCTGTACTGACCTTACTGAAGTCCATATAGATGGCATCCACTGCATTGCCCTCATCCGCACACTTAGTCATCTCCTTGAAAAATTCAATCAAATTTGTCAGACATAATCTCCCCCTGAAAAAGCCACTCTGACCACCCTTAATTAATCCTTGCCCCTCCCAAGTGGAGATCAATTCTGCCCTTTCCTGAGTAATAAAGAACAAAGAACAATACAGCACAGGAACAGGCCCTTGGGCCCTCCAAGCCTGCGCCGCTCATGTGCCCAACTAGACCATTCTTTTGTATCCCTCTATTCCCAGTCAGTTCATGTGGTTGTCGAGATAAGTCTTCAACGATCCCAGCGTGTCCGCCTCAATCACCTTGCTTGGCAGTGCATTCCAGGCCTCCACCACCCTCTGTGTAAAATACATCCCCCTGACATCTGTGTTGAACCTTGCCCCCCTCACCTTGAACCCGTGACCCCTTGTGTTCGTCACCTCTGACCTGGGAAAAGGCTTCCCACTGTTTACCCTATCTATGCCCTTCATAACTTTATACACCTCTATTAGGTCACCTCTCATCCTCCGTCTTTCCAGTGAGAACAACCCCAGTTTACCCAATCTCTCCTCATAACTAAGCCCTTCCATACCAGGCAGCATCCTGGTAAACCTCCTCTGCACTCTCTCTAAAGCCTCCACATCCTTCTGGTAGTGTGGCGACCAGAACTGGGCGCAGTATTCCAAATGCGGCCGAACCAACGTTCTATACAACCGCAACATCAGACCCCAACTTTTATATTCTATGCCCCGTCAATAATGGCAAGCATGCCATATGCCTCTTGACTACCCTCTCCACCTGTGCTGCCATCTTTAAGGATCTGTGGACTTGTACACCCAGGTCCCTCTGTGTGTCTATACTCCTGATGGTTCTGCCATTTATTGTATAGCTCCCCCTTACATTAGATCTACTGAAATGCATCACTTCGCATTTATCTGGATTAAATTCCATCTGTCATTTCTCCGCCCAATGTTCCAGCCTATCTATATCCTGCTGTATTCTCTGACAATGTTCATCGCTATCCGCAATTCCAGCAATCTTTGTGTCGTCCGCAAACTTACTGATCACACCAGCTACATCTTCCTCCAAATCATTTATATATATCACAAACAGCAGAGGTCCCAGTACAGAGCCCTGCGGAACACCACTAGTCACAGACCTCTAACCGGAAAAAGACCCCTCCACTGTTACCCTCTGTCTTCGATGGCTAAGCCAGTTCTCCACCCATCTAGCTAGCTTACCTTTTATCCCGTGAGATTTAACCTTTTGCACCAGCCTGCCATGAGGGACCTTGTCAAACGCTTTACTAAAATCCATATAGATGACATCCACGGCCCTTCCCTCGTCAATCGTTTTTGTCACCTCCTCAAAAAACTCAACCAAATTTGTGAGGCATGACCTCCCTCGTAGAAAACCATGCTGTCTATCGCTAATGAGATTATTCAGTTCTAAATGCACATATATCCTATCTCTAAGAATCTTCCCCAACAATTTCCCTACCATGGATGTCAAGCTAATGGTACCACATTAGCTGCCTCCAGTCCTTTGGCACCTCTTCTGTGGCCAGAGAGGGTTTGAAAATTAGCGTCAGAGCCCCTGCAACCTTCTGCCTCACTTCACACAGCAGCCTGGGATACATCTCATCTGGGCCTGGGGATTTAACCAACTTTTGAACCCTCTGAAGCCTCTGACACCTTCTCCCTCTCAGTGCTAATCTGTCCAATTATATCACAGCTCCCTTCCCTGATGTCCCTTCCTATCCTTGTCCAAAGCGAACACAGATGTAAAATAATCATTTAATTCTAGTGTGGAATTCCCTGAATATAACTCTGGGGATGTCAGCCTGGATTGTGTGCTCCAGCCTCTGGGAAGTGAACCCACAACCTTCTGACTGAGGGAAGCCAGTGTTACTCACTGAGCAGACTGAGTGTGTACCGCTCAAACAGAGGAACAGAAGAATTAGGAGCGGGAGAAGGCAATTCAGCCCTTGGAGCCCTCTCTACTATTTCATATTGTTAACACCCAGGCCAGAAACTCCAAGGTGTTTTATGAAAATAGCCTAGACCCTAAGTTTTACATGAGAATTCGGCACAAGTGAGCATAAGAACATAAGAACATCAGAACTAGGAGCAGGAGTAGGCCATCTGGCCCCTCGAGCCTGCTCCACCATTCAATAAGATCATGGCTGATCTTTTCGTGGACTCAGCTCCACTTACCTGCCCGCTCACCATAACCCTTAATTCCTTTACTGTTCAAAACGTCATCTATCCTTGCCTTAAAAACATTCAATGAGGTAGCCTCAACTGCTTCACTGGGCAGGGAATTCCACCAATTCACAACCCTTTGTGTGAAGAAGTTCCTCCTCAACTCAGTCCTAAATCTGCTCCCCCTTATTTTGAGGCTATGCCCCCTAGTTCTAGTTTCACCCGCCAGTGGAAACAACTTCCCTGCTTCTATCTTATCTATTCCCTTCATAATCTTATATGTTTCTATAAGATCTCGCCTGAATTCCAGTGAGTATAGCCCCAGTCTACTCAGTCTCTCCTCATAAGCCAACCCTCTCAACTCCGGAATCAACCTAGTGAATCTCCTCTGCACTCCCTCCAGTGCCAGTATATCCTTTCTCAAGTAAAGAGACCAAAACTGTACACAGTACTCCAGGTGTGGCCTCACCAGCACCTTATACAGTTGCAACATAACATCGCTGTTTTTAAAAACCATCCCTCGAGCAATGAAGGACAAAATTCTATTTGCCTTCTTAATTACCTGCTGCACCTGCAAACCAACTCTTTGAGATTCCTGCACAAGGATACCCAGGTCCCTCTGCACAGCAGCATGCTGCAATTTTTTACCATTTAAATAATAGTCCATTTTGCTGTTATTCCGACCAAAATGGATGATCTCACATTTACCAACATTGTACTCCATCTGCCAGACCCTCGCCCACTCACTTAGACTATCTATATCCCTTTGCAGACTTTCAGCGTCCTCTGCACGCTTTGCTCTTCCACCCATCTTAGTGTCATCTGCGAATTTTGACACACTACACTTGGTCCCCAACTCCAAATCATCTGTGTAAATCATAAACAATTGCAGTCCCAACACTGATCTGAGGCACACCACTAGTCACTGATCGCCAACCAGAAAAACACCCATTTACCCCCACTCTTTGCTTTCTGTTAGTTAATCAATCCTCTATCCATGCTAATCCATTACCCGCAACACCGTGCACCTTTATCTTATGCTGCAGTCTTTGATGCAACACTTTGTCAAATGCCTCCTGGAAATCCAGATACACCACATCCACAGGTTCCCCATTGTCCACTGCACATGTAATGTTCTCAAAGAATTCCACCAAATTAGTCAAACATGACCTTCCCTTCATGAACCCTTGCTGCGTCTTCGCAATGGGACAATTTATATCCAGATGTCTCGCTCTTTCTTCCTTGATGATAAATTCAAGCATTTTCCCTCCTGTAGAAGTTAAGCTAACCGGCTTATAGTTACCCGCCTAGTGTCTACCTCCTTTTTTAAATAGTGGCGTCACATTTGTGTTTTACTCCAGGTATGAGTCAAGTGACCCACTAGGAAGCTTTTATCAAACAAAGTTTATTTCAGAACACAGAATATAACAAAAAGAATTAGCTTAATGTCCACCAATTCTAAGAGTCAAACATGATATAGTATCAACCTTAACAGCTGGATATGATGTTCCACGTCAAAGAACACCCCACAAACATACACCCCTTTCTCGGCTTGGCACAGAAAGCAAGTATGTTCACGTGATGCTGGATTTTGCAGCTTTCTAAGACCTACTATGAATTGGTCCTTTGAGTGCTGGAGTAAAACTCTGAGGCTTCCCAGTCCTGGAACTTTCCAAAAAGCCTCTGAAGAGAGAGACAGACCGAGAGAGGGACAGACCGAGAGAGGGACAGACCGAGAGAGGGACAGACCGAGAGAGGGACAGACCGAGAGAGGGACAGACCGAGAGAGGGACAGACCGAGAGAGATAGAATCAGTGAGAGAGAGACAGAGAGAGAGAGAGACAGAGAGGGAGAAGAGAGAGAGAGAGACAGAGAGAGAGATAGAATCAGAGAGAGAGAGAGAGACAGAGAGAGAGAGAGACAGAGAGAGAGAGAGACAGAGAGGGAGAAGAGAGAGAGAGAGACAGAGAGAGAGATAGAATCAGAGAGAGAGAGAGAGACAGAGAGAGAGAGACAGAGAGAGAGAGAGAGACAGAGAGAGAGAGTGGCACAGAGACACTGCCTGCCTCCACCAGTTTCTAGCTATCAACTTGCAGGCAGAATTTCCAACTCCAGAGAGAGGGGGGAAGCGATGTTGCTGCTCTCCACTTGGGCTACCACTGAAAAGCAAAACTAAAAACTTTGAGTTTTTCTGTGGGGAAAAACTGTTCCCAGGCAGTACCTGACCTGTCAATCATGCTCCACCCATCAATTCCAAAAGGATCATAAAACCCCAGGACACTGCATTAGGCCAGGTTAAGAATAAACTGATCCCCATTTCATTGCTTCAGTAACGATTAGAGGACACCAGTTACAGACAACGCAGTGCCAGGAAAATGCTCGGAGCTGCTTGAAAAACCTGCAGAGAAACACGATGAAAATACATTTCTTAACAGCACAGTATCGTCACAACACGCTTTATCTGAGTGTCTCCGTCAGTCAGCGGCACTGCCAGGCTATGTTCAATTATCTTTGGAACTGATAAATCTGAAATAAAAGGGAATGCTGGCAACGTGATACAGCTCTGTTAGTCTCTCCAACATAAGACCATAAGACATAGGAGCAGAATTAGGCCACTCGGCCCATCGAGTCTGCTCCGCCATTCAATCATGGCTGATATTTTTCTCATCCCCATTCTCCTGCCTTTTCCCCAAAACCCCTGATCCCCTTATCAATCAAGAACCTATCTATCTCTGTCTTAAAGACACTCAATGACCCGGCCTCCACAGCCTCCTGTGGCAAAGAGTTCCATAGATTCACCACTCCCTGGCTGAAGAAATTCCTCCTCATCTCTGTTTTAAAGGATCGTCACTTTAGCCTGAGGTTGTGCCCTCTGGCACAACATCAAACTATATTTCCTGTGTTCAGATTCTTGTGGATCCGCAATGAACTCACAACCTTATCTACTTTTCTTCAATAGAATTAACATTTGCTGAAATCAGTTCACGCTTTGTGATTAGCACACAAGTGGTTTTTCTGAATTCCCCATGTCCTCCCACTCAAACTCTGCATCGTAACGTTGTGTCAGGCCTGGTTCAGCGGCCACTGCTCTGGTGAACTGGCTATGATGTTCCACGTCAAACAACACCCCACAAACATACACCCCTTTCTCGGCTTGGCACAGAAAGCAAGTATGTTCACGTGATGCTGGATTTTGCAGCTTTTTAACACCTGCTGTGAATTGGTCCTTTGAATGCTGGAGTAAAACTCTGAGGCTTCCCAGTCCTGGAACTATCCAAAAAGCCTCTGAAGAGAGAGACACTGAGAGAGAGACAGAGAGAGAGAGAGAGAGACAGAGAGACAGAGGGAGAGAGAGACAGAGAGAAAGAGACTGAGAGAGAGAGACAGAGAGGGAGAGAGAGAGAGACAGAGAGAGAGACAGAGAGAGAGACAGAGAGGGAGAGAGAGAGACACAGAGGCTCACTGACTTCCAGTGACTCCCAGTCCAACATCGGCTCCAGTTTAATGTCCCCACCCTAACCTGCAAATCTCTCCATTGACCTCACCCCCTTCCTATCTTCATTTGATTTGATTTGATTTATTATTGTCACATGTATGAACATACAGTGAAAAGTATTGTTTCTTGCGCGCTATACAGACAAAGCATACCGTTCATAGAGAAGGAAATGAGAAAGTGCAAAATGTAGTGTTACAGTCATAGCTAGGGTGGAGAGAAAGATCAACTTAGTGCGAGATAGGTCCATTCAAAAGTCTGACAGCAGCAGGGAAGAAGCTGTTCTCGAGTCAGTTGGTACGTGAACTCAGACTTTTGTATCTTTTCCCCGACGGAAGAAGGTGGAAGAGAGAATGTCCGGGGTGTGTGGGGTCCTTAATTATGCAGGCTGATTTGCCGAGGCAGCGGGAAGTGTAGACAGAGTCAATGGATGGGAGGCTGGTTTGAGTGATGGATGAGGCTACATTCACGACCTTTTGTAGTTCCTTGCAGTCTTGGGCGGAGCAGGAGCCATACCAAGCTGTGATACAACCAGAAAGAATGCTTTCTATGGTGCATCTATAAAAGTTGGTGAGAGTTGTAGCTGACATGCCAAATTTCCTTAGTCTTCTGAAAAAGTAGAGGCATTGGTGGGCTTTCTTAACTATAGGTTGTTGGTGATCTGGACACCTAAAAACTTGAAGCTCTCGACCATTTCTATTTCGCCCCCATTGATGTAGACAGAGGCATGTTCTCCTTTACGCTTCCTGAAGTCGATGACAATCTCCTTTGTTTTGTTAACATTGAGGGAGAGATTATTGTTGCCGCACCAGTTCACCAGATTCTCTATCTCATTCCTATACTCTGTCTCATCATTGTTTGAGATCCAACCCACTAGAGTGGTGTCGTCAGCAAACTTGAAAATCAAGTTGGAGGGGAATTTGGCCACACAGTCATAGGTGTATAAGGAGTATAGTAGGGGGCTGAGAACACAGCCTTGTGGGGCACTGGTGTTGAGGATGATTGTGAAGGAGGTGTTGTTCCCTATCCTTACTGATTGCGGTCTGTGTGTTAGGAAGCTCAGGAACCATTCGGAGAGAGAGGAGCCGAGGCCCAGGCCACGGAGTTTGGAGATGAGTTGCGTGGGAATAATGGTGTTGAGAGCTGAGCTGTAATCGATAAATAGGAGTCTGACAGAGGTGTCTTTGTTATCCAGTTGTTCCAGGGTTGAGTGCAGGGCCAAGGAGATGGCGTCTGCTGTGGACTTGTTGCGGCAGTAGGCAAACTGTAGTGGATCCAGGTAGTCTGGGAGGCCGGAACTGATTCGTGCCATGACTAACCACGACTATCTTGTAACCACCTTCAAGTCTGATAACCCCCGCAGATCCCTGTGCTTCTCCGTCTGGCTTCTGGTACAATTTTCTAATTCCTTCTCTCTCACCTTGTCAGCCGTGCTGTCTGCTGTTTGGAATGTGAGATGAGGAATTCACCTTCTAAATCTCACCTCACTCTATCTCTATCCATTGTTTAAATTCAACAAAACAGGTGACCCCCTTTGACCAAGCTTTGAGTCACCTGATGTTCCCTCATTGGATTCATGTCAAATTCTGTTTGCGAATTGCTCCAGTCATCACCTCAGAGTGTTTACCTACATTGAAGGTGCAATATAAATAAAAATAGTTGTTGTAGCTGATATTAAAATGCAGACGGGCTCAGAATTTATACCAAGGTGACAGACCTGTGAAATGTGAATCAGAGTTTGATGTTCCACCTGCACACAGCCTGAGCGACACCATAACACCATAAGACACAGGAGCAGAATTAGGCCACTCGGCCCATCGACTTTACTCTGCCATTCAATCCTGGCTGATATTTTTCTCATCCCCATTCTCCTGCCTTTTCCCCATAACCCCTGATCCCCTGACTAATCAAGAACCTATCTATCTCTGTCTTAAAGACACTCAATGACCTGGCCTCCACAGCCTTCTGCGGCAAAGAGTTCCACAGATTTACCACTCTCTGGCTGAAGAAATTCCTCCTCATCTCTGTCCCAAGGGTCATCCCTTTAGCCTGAGGTTGTGCCTCTGGTTCTAGTTTTTCCGACTAGTGGAAACATCCTCTCCACGTCCACTCTATCCAGGCCTCGCAGTATCCTGTAAGTTTCAATAAGATCCCCTCTCATCATTCTAAACTCCAACGAGTACAGACCCAGAGTCCTCAACCATTCCTCATACGACAAACTCTTCATTCCAGGGATCATTCTTGTGAACCTCCTCTGGACCCTTTCCAAGCCCAGCACATCCTTCCTTAGATATGGGGCCCAAAACTCTGAGCAGCACCTGATACAGCCTCAGAAGTACATCCTTGCTCTTGTATTCTAGCCCTCTCGACATGAATGCTAACATTGCATTTGCCTCCTAACTGCCAACTGAACCTGCACGTTAACCTTAAGAGAATCTTGAATAAGGACTCCCAAGTCCCTTTGTGTTTCTGATTTCCTAAGCATTTTCCCATTTAGAAAGTAGTCTGTGCCTCCATTCCTCCTTCCAAAGTGCATAACCTCACATTTTTCCACATCGTATTCCATCTGCCACTTCTTTGCCCATTTTCCTAACCTGTCCAAGTCCTTCTGCAGCCCCCCTGCCTCCTCAATACTACCTGTCCCTCTACATATCTTTGTATCATCTGCAAACTTAGCAACAGTGCCTTCAGTTCCTTCCTCCAAATCGTTAATGTATATTGTGAAAAGTTGTGGTCCCAGCACTGACCCCTGAGGCACACCACTAGTCACCGGCTGCCATCCTGAAAAAGACCCCTTTATCCCCACTCTCTGCCTTCTGCCAGTCAGCCAATCCTCTATCCATGCCAGGATCTTTCCCGTAACACCATGGGCACTTAACTTATTTAACAGTCTTCTATGTGGCACCTTGCCAAAGGCCTTCTGGAAATCTAAATAAATCACGTCCACTGGTTCTCCTTTACCTAACTTCCTAGTTACCTCCTCAAAGAACTTGAACAGATTTGTCAGACATGACGTCCTCTTGACGAAGCCGTGCTGACTCAGTCCTATTTTATCCTGCACTTCCAAGCCACACAGCCTGAGCGACACACAGTCCCGTCACTGCAGCCTGTGGATGGAATTCGAGAAACAGCCTCTCTTCTCCAAACTCTGCAGCTGTCAAACCAGTGCCCAGGATAAAGCTTTCAGACATTTCTCAGCATGTCACAGTCAATTTATACATCATCAAACATCAAAATAAACATTTGGGCGGCACGGTAGCACAGTGGTTAGCACTGCTGCTGCACAGCTCCAGGGACCTGGGTTCGAATCCCGGCTTGGGTCACTGTCTGTGTGGAGTTTGCACATTCTTCTCGTGTCTGCGTGGGTTTCCTCCGGGTGCTTCGGTTTCCTCCCACAGTCCAAAGATGTACGGGCTAGGTTGATTGGCCACTCTAAATTTCCCCTTAGTGTCCCGGGATGCATAGGTTAGAGGGGTTAGTGGGTAAATATGTAGGGATATGTGGATAGGGCCTGGGTGGGATTGTAGTCAGTGCAGACTCGATGGGCCGAATGGCCTCTTTCTGGACTGTAGGATTCTATGAAGTCTATCCTTTCCAGTGCCAGAAATATTTATACCTGAGGAGTTTTTCTAGTTCATTCTTGGGGTATGGGTGTCACTGGCTAGGCCAGCATTTATTGCCCATCCCTAATTGCCCCTTGAGAAGGTGGTGATGAGCTGCCTTCTTGAACCGCTGCAGTCAATGTGGTGTAGGTACAGCCACAGTGCTGTTAGGGAGGGAGTTCCAGGATTTTGATCCAGTGACAGTGAAAGCCATTCAATATGATCGTAGCTGATCAGATGCTTCAATGCCTTTTACACCCAATATCCCCGTAACCCTCGACGTTATTCTTCAACAGAAATCTCTCAATCTCTGCTTTAAACAATGACTGAACTCCCACAATCCTCTGAGGGAAAGAATTCCAAAGATTCACTAGCCTCTGAGTGAAGACATTTCTCCACATCTCGGTCTGATGTGGCTACCTCCTTTATTTGGTCTAAACTCCCCATGATGTGGAGATGCCGGCGTTGGACTGGGGTAAACACAGTAAGAAGTTTAACAACACCAGCATGTTAAACTCCCCGACCAGGGGAAACATCTCACCCACATCTACCCTGTCTATTCCTTTAAGTATTGATTGGAGTTTGGCATCTGTGATTCTAGGGACCTCTGGAGGAGGCAGTGATAGAAAATAGAAGCAGGAGGAAGCCATCCGGCCCTTCGACCCTGCTCCACTATTCAATATGATCTTCCTCCCATATCCTTTGATCCTCTTCATCCCAAAAACATTTTGGCCTCAACTGCTTTCTGTGGTAGTGAGTAAAGATATTTCTCCTCATCCGTCCCAAACAGCCTACCCTGTTTCCTCAAACTATGGCCCCTAATTCTGGACTCCCCCACCATTGGGAACATTCTTTCTGAATCTACCCTGTCTAACCCTGTTAGAATTTTATAAGTTTCTATGCGATCCCCTCTCACTCTTCTAAACTCCAGTGAATATAATCCTAACCGACTTAGTCTCTCCTCATATGACAGACCTGCTATCCCAGGAATCAGCCTGGTAAACCTTCGCTGTACTCCCTCTAAAGCAAGGACATCCTTCCTCAGAAGAATTGAACACAATATTCCAGTTGTGGCCTCACCAAGGCCCAATACAATTGCAGCAAGACATCCCTGCTCCTGTACTCGAATCCTCTCGCGATGAAGGCCAACATACCATTTACCTTTTTTACTGCCTGCTGTACCTGCACGCTTACCTTCAGTGACTGGTGCACGAGGTCACCCAGGTCTTGTAGCACCCAGATTGGGTCTTGACCAGGGTTTTATGCAGCTAAATCATCATTTCCTTTCACTTTTGAATCCCTTGCCTCAATGCACAAAAGATGTTTTACTGTTTTTGATACCCATCTACTGGCTTTTACTAGAATTACCCTCCTCGTGTGCTGTAGAATCCTACGGTGCCATAATATTGTTTAAAATGAGATCACAATTTAATTTAAATCAGAGTGTGCCTATTCCTGCCACAAGCTCCAATCCTGCCACAAGCTCCAATCCCGCCACAAGCTCCAATCCCGCCACAAGCTCCAATCCCGCCACAAGCTCCAATCCCGCCACAAGCTCCAATCCCGCCACAAGCTCCAATCCTGTCACAAGCTCCAATCCCGCCACAAGCTCCAATCCCGCCACAAGCTCCAATCCCGCCACAAGCTCCAATCCCGCCACGAGCTCCAATCCCGCCACGAGCTCCAATCCCGCCACAAGCTCCAATCCCGCCACAAGCTCCAATCCCGCCACAAGCTCCAATCCCGCCACAAGCTCCAATCCCGCCACAAGCTCCAATCCCGCCACAAGCTCCAATCCCGCCACAAGCTCCAATCCCGCCACAAGCTCCAATCCCGCCACAAGCTCCAATCCCGCCACAAGCTCCAATCCCGCCACAAGCTCCAATCCCGCCACAAGCTCCAATCCTGTCACAAGCTCCAATCCTGCCACATGCACCTATTCCTGGCTCTGTCTGTACCACACTGTACTGTGTTGCCTCCTGTCTGGTGTACGACAATGACTGCGCTGAGGAGCTGCAATTGTATTTAAAAAAATACAATGTTTACAACCTAATTTAACACTCGATCCTGCAGATTGAGTTAAATAGGAATTTGAGTAAGAGTATTATAATGCTGGGGGATGTTCAGACATGTTTAAAGCTGTGTAATTGGATTATAACGAGTGGAAACATTAATCCATATTTTTGCATGGAAGGGACATGGGGAAAGCTGTTGTAATTCCGTGCTGGAGGTTTTGCAGTGTTGCATTTATTTACAATGCTCTTGTCTTTCCAATTAATTTGATTCTTTAACGCGGAGAGCTGGTGTGTTTCCCAGTTTCGGGCAGAAACTGCTGGAAGAAGCTGCGAGAATGATGAAATTTTATTTCCAGGGGTTTAGAGGAAAGGTTTAAGAGCTGTTCCAGCTGCAGTAATTTATTGGACCCAGTGAAAGGTGATTAGATGTGGCTGTAAAAAGGTCAGCGAGGGATAGGATGATGGGAATTTTTCTTAGATTTGACTGTTAGAAACCCAATTAGTGACACGGGTTATTGACGATTCAGTTGCAATTTTGTTGACCTTCTTGTTTTAATTGCACTGGTTGTCACTGAGCAGTGAGCGTGTGTGTCTGTGGCTGGGGGCAGGGAGAGATGGGGAATGTGTCAAAAGCACACTGATTAACATTCTGTGTCGGGAGCGCAGTGCTTTGTTATATTAAAAAGCAGATGCACATTTCGCCTCCTCACCCATTTCTGGAATCATGACATTTCATTCCAATTTCTAATTGTCATTCAAAACCATTCGTGAATTTTTGCTGCTCTCAGCTCCTGACCCTCTCGCTGCTGCGGGGGGTGGGGGGGGGGGGCAAGATGTTGTTATCTCCCCAACACTATCCAGCCGAGAGTCAGAGTCATTATTTATCCCCAAAGGAAATGTGCCCAACCTAATAGATAGCGTCGGAACTCAAAAATCCCCAGACACGTCCCAGGTGAGAGATCACCTTAAAACCGGCACAGGTGAGCACCAAGTTTTAACAATGGCCATGTTCCTGAAATAACTCCTCACCAGCCAGTGTCCCTTCACCAGATTTCCTTTATTTACAAACTCAATTCCACTCCTAGGAGTGTGTCAGGTACACAGTCAGAATCCGGAGTGTCACTACCTCAATCAGGGATCTCATTCTCCAGGAGGTCCACCTCGCTGAGGTCATTACAATTCCCCTCTCTCATTCTTTCTTCCTTTTCCTGCTTGCTTTCCATGTTCTTCATTCTTTCTTTTTTACTTTCTTTGCTTCCTCCCACGTGAAGGGAATTGCAGGGTATCACAGAGAGATTGTGATATGGCGTTCCAAGGTGTTATCCCTAACATCACTCATCCCACTGGGATTATCGGATTCGCTTCCCGCTGCACACACCAGCTCCTGCAGTTTGCTAGCTCCCGAACGCAGGAACATCAGTGACTCCACATTAACATGATGCTCATCTTTCCTCTTCAGAGTTTGTGGTTTCCTGACCTATCCCCGCCCTCCCCCCAACTGTTTGAGAGAAACTCAGCTGGTTCTTCCCAGAGCAGTGAGGGTTAAGGAGGTGTTTAATTCTTGTGTTCAAAATCACAAGGAGTTCTGATAGAATTAAAAAAGGAAACCAGCTGTTTCCAGCCGCGCGTGGCTCAGAATTCAAAGGTCACAAATTGTAGGTAATTGCAAAGGAACCAGGGGGGTGGGGGGGATGAGGAGAATTCTTTTACACAGCGAGTTGTTGTGATCGAGAAGGCGCTGCCTGAAAGGGCGACGGAAGCCGATTCAATAATAACTTTCAAAAGGGAATTGGATAAACAGCTGAAGGGTAAGAATTTGTTGGGCGGGGGTAGGGAAGAGCAGGAGAGTGGGACTAACTGGATAGTTCTTTCAAAGGGCTGGCATGGGAATGATTGGCCAAATGGCCTCCTTCTATGCTGGAATATTCTGTGATTTTATATGGAAGTGACCAAGCCTCTTTCTGGCATTGTGTTGTCAGTTTTGGAAGGTCTGCTTTTGGATCTTTCTATGCTTCAAGTTAGTAGGGTATCTGCTCCCCCTCCCTCCATCTCTCCCCTCCCTTGCTCCCCTCCCTCCCTCCCTCTCTCCCTTGCTCCCCCTCCCTTGTTCCCCCTCCACCGCTCCCCCTCCCCATCCCTCATTCTCCATCTTTCCCCCACTCCCACTCTCTCCCTTTCTCCCCCTCCTTTGCTCTCGCTCCTTCGCTCCCACTCCCTCCCCCTCTCCCTCCCTCTCTCCATTGCTCTCTCTCTCCCCTTCTCCACCCCTCGCTCTCTCTCCCTCCCTCTTTCTCGCTCCCTCTCCCTCCCTTGCTCTCCCTCCCTCCCTCTCTCCCCCGCTTACCCTCCCCCTCCCTCGCTCCCGTTCCCTCATTCTCCCTCTCTCCCCCGCTCCCACTTCCACTCCCTCTCCCCCTCCTTTGCTCCTCTCCCTCGTTCCCCCTCCCTCCCTTGTCCTCTCCCTTCCTTCCCCCCTCCCTCTCTCCTGCTCCCTCCTCCCTCCTCTCCCCTCCCTCTCTCCCTCCCCCCTCCCTCTCTCCCCCCCTCTCCCCCTTCCCCTCCTTCCTCTCTCCCCCTCCCTCCTCCCTCCTCTCTCTCTCCCCTCCCTCCCTCTCACCCTCCTCCCTCTCCCCTCCCTCTCCCCCCTCCCCCCCTCCCTCTCCCCCTCCCCCTCCCTCACCCCTCCCCCTCCCCCTCCCTCCCTCCCTCTCCCCGTCCCCCCCCTCTCCTCCTCCCTCTCCCCCCTCCCTCCTCCTCTCCCCCTCCTCCCTCCCCCTCTCTCTCCCTCCTCCCTCCTCCCTCTCTCCCGCTCCCTCCCCCTCTCCTCTCTCCCCCTCCCTCCCTCTCCCCCTCCTCTCCCTCCCTCCTGTCTCTCTGCTCCTCCCTCCTCCTCTCCCTCCTCCCTCTCCTCTCCCCTCCTCTCTCCCCTCTCCCTCCCTCCCTCTCTCTCTCCTCCTCCCTCTCCCTCTTCCTCCCTCCCTCTCTCTTTCCCCTCCTCCCTCCTCCCTCTCTCTCTCCCTCCTCCCTCTCCCTCCTCCCTCTCCCTCCTCCCTCTCTCTCTCCTCCTCCCTCTCTCCCTCCCTCCTCCCTCTCTCTCCCTCTCCCTCCTCCCTCTCTCTCTCCCTCCTCCCTCTCTCTCCCTCTCCTCCTCCCTCTCTCTCTCCTCCTCCCTCTCCCTCCTCCCTCTCTCTCCCTCCTCCCTCTCCCTCCTCCCTCTCTCTCTCTCTCCTCTCCTTCCTCCCTCTCTCTCTCCCTCTCCTCCTCTCTCTCCCTCCTCCCTCTCTCCGTCCTCCCTCTCTCTCCTCCTCCCTCCTCTCTCCCTCCCTCCTCCCTCTCTCCCTCCCTCCTCCCTCGCTCCCTCCCTCCCTCCTCCCTCTCTCTCTCCCTCTCCCTCCTCCCTCTCTCTCTCCTCCTCCCTCTCTCTCTCCCTCCTCTCTCCCCCTCCTCCCTCTCTCCCTCCTCCCTCTCTCTCTCCCTCTCCCTCCTCCCTCTCTCTCTCCTCCTCCCTCTCTCCCTCTCCCTCCTCCCTCTCTCTCTCCCTCTGGATCGCACCGAGTTCTGTGCCTCGTTGGAAATCGATAGCTGAACCCAAGCTCCACCTCCCATCTGTGGCTCGGTCTGTTGCCAGGGCAACTGGCACACCGTCTGCCTCCCAAGTTTCATGGTGCCTGTGATGAAGAGGCGAGCTCGGAGGAAGTTAAATCCGCAGAAATCCAGCGAAGCAAGAAGGTCTTCACTGATCAAAAGAGAATTGATTTCAGCGTTATTCGAACTGGGTGAGAATGAGGCAGGAGGAAGTGAGTGAAGTGGGAATGGTTTTGAAATGTGAATGATATTTCCACACAACCTCATTCTAATTCTCTTATTAAAATATACCATGCGGATAAAAATTATGCAAATAATTCCTGGTTCCACTGAGGATTTCAGGTTTGATATTCAAAGCAGTTCCTGGAAAGGTCCCATCAGTCAACCCTTCATTTTAGAAATGTGGTTCTCTGCTGCCATCTGCCTGTGGACCGAGTGACGTCCAACTTCGATTTAAAACCAAATCGAGGGACATAATTCCTTACTTTTCATTCACAGGACGTTGGGCAGCAATTTTATTGCCCATCCCTAATCACCTTTGGAAAGGTGATGGTGAACTGCCTTCTTGAACCAATCACTGCACTCCATCATTGTGAGTTGACACATCTGATTGGCTCGCTTGGCCCTCTCAGAGGGCAGTTAAGAGTCAAACGCATTGGCCGGAGTCTTGCCGCTGTTTCCCCATCCCACCGCAGTGACTGGGCAGTTCGCTGTCTGCCAAATCCTCCATCATCGCTACAGTGGGAGTGTGGCGTGAACAGCCAGTAAGATCATGCCAATCACTGTGGGGCTGGAGTCATATGTAGGCCAGACCGGATAAGGATGGCAGATTTCCTTCCCAGAAGGGGCATTGATGCACCAATTGGGTTTTTAGCACCAGTCTGATGGTTTCTCCTTAATTCTAGATTCATTCACTGCATTTCAGTCCCTCCAGCTGCTGTAATGCCAGATGATATATCAGTGATAAGGAAGGACTGTAGAAAAAGAGATAATCCGCCATGGATATCTAAGGAAATAAAGGAGGGGATCAAATTGAAAGAAAATGCATACAAAGTGGCAAAGATTAGTGGGAACCGAGAGGATTGGGAAATCTTTAAAGGTCAACAGAAAGCCACGAAAAAAGCTATAAAGAAAAGTAAGATGGATTATGAGAGTAAACTAGCTCAGAATATAAAAACAGATAGCAAAAGTTTCTACAAATATATAAAACGAAGAAGAGCGGCGAAAGTAAATATTGGTCCTTTAGAGGACGAGAAGGGGGATGTAATAACTGGAAATGAGAAGATGGCTGAGGCATTGAACAGGTATTTTGTGCCGGTCTTCACAGTGGAAAACACAACTAACATGCCAAAAATTGATGACAGGAAGGCTATGACAGGTGAGAGCCCAGAAATTATCATTATCACGAAAGAGGTAGTGTTGGGCAAGTTAATGGGGCTAAAGGTAGACAGGTCTCCTGGTCCTGATGGTGGGAGAAATAGCAAATGCACCAGTGGTAATTTACCAAAATTTGCTAGACTCTGGGGTGGTTCCCGCAGATTGGAAAACAGCAAATGTGGTGCCACTGTTTAAAAAAGGAGGTAGACAAAAGGCAGGTAACTATAGGCTGGTTAGTTTAACTTCTATAGTAGGGAAAATGCTTGAATCTATCATCAAGGAAGAAATAGCGAGACATCTGGATATAAATTGTCCCATTGGTAAGACGCAGCATGGGTTCATGAAGGAACGGTCATGTTTGATTAATTTGGTGGAATTCTTTGAGAACATTACATGTGCAGTGGACAATGGGGAACCTGTGGATGTGGTATATCTGGATTTCCAGAAGGCATTTGACAAGGTGCCGCACCAAAGGCTGCTACATAAGATAAAGGTGCACGGTGTTATGGGTAATGGATTAGCATGGATAGAGGATTGGTTAACTAACAGAAAGCAAAGAGTGGGGGTAAATGGGTGTTTTCCTGGTTGGCGATCAGTGGCTAGTGGTGTGCCTCAGGGATCAGTGTTGGGACCGCAATTGTTTACGATTTACATAGATGATTTGGAGTTGGGGACCAAGTGTAGTATGTCAAAATACAGATGACACTAAGATGAGTGGCAGAGCAAAGTGAAAGTCTGCAAAGGGATATAGATAGTCTAAGTGAGTGGGTCTGGCAGATGGAGTACAATGTTAGTAAATGTGAGGTCATCCATTTTGGTAGGAATAGCAGCAAAATGGACTATTATTTAAATGGTAAAAAATTGCAGCATGCTACTGTGTAGAGGGACCTGGGTGTCCTTGTGCAGGAATCTCAAGGAGTTGGTTTGCAGGTGCAGCAGGTAATTAAGAAGGCAAATGGAATTTTGTCCTTCATTGCTCGAGGGATGGAGTTTAAAAACAGCGAGATTATGTTAAGAACATAAGAACATAAGAAATAGGAGCAGGAGTAGGCCATCTAGCCCCTCGAGCCTGCCCCGCCATTCAATAAGATCATGGCTGATCTGACGTGGATCAGTACCACTTACCCGCCTGATCCCCATAACCCTTAATTCCCTTACCGATCAGGAATCCATCCATCCGCGCTTTAAACATATTCAGCGAGGTAGCCTCCACCACCTCAGTGGGCAGAGAATTCCAGAGATTCACCACCCTCTGGGAGAAGAAGTTCCTCCTCAACTCTGTCTTAAACCGACCCCCCTTTATTTTGAGGCTGTGTCCTCTAGTTTTAACTTCCTTACTAAGTGGAAAGAATCTCTCCGCCTCCACCCTATCCAGCCCCCGCATTATCTTATAAGTCTCCATAAGATCCCCCCTCATCCTTCTAAACTCCAACGAGTACAAACCCAATCTCCTCAGCCTCTCCTCATAATCCAAACCCCTCATCTCCGGTATCAACCTGGTGAACCTTCTCTGCACTCCCTCCAATGCCAATATATCCTTCCTCATATAAGGGGACCAATACTGCACACAGTATTCCAGCTGCGGCCTCACCAATGCCCTGTACAGGTGCATCAAGACATCCCTGCTTTTATATTCTATCCCCCTCGCAATATAGGCCAACATCCCATTTGCCTTCTTGATCACCTGTTGTACCTGCAGACTGGGCTTTTGCGTCTCATGCACAAGGACCCCCAGGTCCCTTTGCACGGTAGCATGTTTTAATTTGTTTCCATTGAGATAGTAATCCCATTTGTTATTATTTCCTCCAAAGTGTATAACCTCGCATTTCTCAACGTTATACTCCATTTGCCATATCCTCGCCCACTCACTCAGCCTGTCCAAATCTCTCTGTTGCAGCTGTATAAGGTGCTGGTGAGGTCACACCTGGAGTACTGTGTACAGTTTTGGTCTCCTTACTTGAGAAAGGATATACTGGCACTGGAGGGGGTGCAGAAGAGATTCACTAGGTTGATTCCGGAGTTGAGAGGGTTGGCTTATGAGGACAGACTGAGTAGACTGGGGTTATACTCATTGGAATTCAGAGGAATGGGGGGAGATCTTATAGAAACATATAAGATTATGAAGGGAATAGATAAGATAGAAGCAGGGAAGTTGTTTCACTGGCGGGTGAAACTAGAACTAGGGGGCATGGTCTCAAAATAGGGGGAAGCAGATTTATAGTTGAGGAGGAACTTCTTCACACAAAGGGTTGTGAATTGGTGGAATTCCCTGCCCAGTGAAGCAGTTGAGGCTACCTCATTGAATGTTTTTAAGGCAAGGATAGATAAATTTTTGAACAGTAAAGGAATTAAGGGTTATGGTGAGCGGGCGGGTAAGTGGAGCTGAGTCCATGAAAAGATCAGCCATGATCTTATTGAATGGCGGAACAGGCTCGAGGGGCCAGATGGCCTACTCCTGCTCCTCGTTCTTATGTTCTTATGTTTTTCTGATGAATGGCTGAATTTACCAGTCCAGTAACAACCCCGTTTCCATGTGTAGCGAGAGGGTGGGGTAAATATTTGATTTGATTTGATGTATTATTGTCACATGTATTAGTATGTGGTGAAAAGTATTGTTTCTTGCGCGCTATACAGACAAAGCATACTGTTCATAGAGAAGGAAACGAGAGAGTGCAGAATGTAGTGTTACAAAGAACAAAGAACAATACAGCACAGGAACAGGCCCTTCGGCCCTCCAAGCCCGTGCTGCTCCCTGGTCCAAACTGGACCATTCTTTTGTATCCCTCCATTCCCACTCCGTTCATGTGGCTATCCAGATAAGTCTTAAACATTCCCAGTGTGTCCGCCTCCACCACCTTGCCCGGCAGCGCATTCCAGGCCCCCACTACCCTCTGTGTAAAATACGTCCTTCTGATATCTGTGTTAAACCTCCCCCCCATCACCTTGAACCTATGACCCCTTGTGAACGTCACCACCGACCTGGGAAAAAGCTTCCCAGCATTCACCCTATCTATGCCTTTCATAATTTTATACACCTCTATTAGGTCACCCCTCATCCTCCGTCTTTCCAGTGAGAACAACCCCAGTTTACCCAATCTCTCCTCATAACTAAGCCCTTCCATACCAGGCAACATCCTGGTAAACCTCCTCTGCACTCTCTCGAAAGCCTCCACGTCCTTCTGGCAGTGTGGCGACCAGAACTGGGCGCAGTATTCCAAATGCGGCCGAACCAACGTTCTATACATCTGCAACATCAGACCCCAACTTTTATACTCTATGCCCCGTCCTATAAAGGCAAGCATGCCATATGCCTTCTTCACCACCTTCTCCACCTGTGCCGTCACCTTCAAGGATCTGTGGACTTCACACCCAGGTCCCTCTGCGTATCTACACCCTTTATGGTTCTGCCATTTATTGTATAGATCCCCCCTACGTTACAGTTATAGCGAGGGTGTAGAGAAAGATCAACTTAATGTGAGGTAAGTCCATTCAAAAGTCTGACAGCAGTAGGGAAGAAGCTGTTCTTGAGTCGGTTGGTACGTGACCTCAGACTTTTGTATCTTTTTCCTGAAGGAAGAAGGTGGAAGAGAGTCCCCTCAGTCAGAGCTCCCACTCACTGAGGGGCAGCCAGTCAGTCTGGTCATTTTTCCAGAACTGTTTGTTAACTGGAATTGAACCTCTGATTGGTGAATTAGTTACATCACATAACGTTTCACTTTACAATATCAAATATCTGAATTCATTATTGCTGCAGATTCTTGTGTTTGTAATATTTTTCTTTCCCTGAGGAGTATTTTTCACTAAGTTGTTTCATTCTGTATTACCATAAAGATAAGTCTGTTTTATGTTTTACATTAAGAACTGAAGCTGTAACTATTTTGCTTCGATTGGTTGATAATTTGTTGTTGACTTTGGCACGGATCCTTCTCAGCGTCTTGTGTATATTGGCACTCCACCGATGTCAGAAATTTAAACTGATCATCGATTTGTAACATCAACCCTCCCAACCCCTACAACCTTGTCCAACCTCACAACTCTCGCTATTCCTGCAACCCCCTCCAGCTTCAGAATCCCCCCTATCTCTGTAACCTCCTCCAGCCTCAGAATCCCCCCATCTCTGTAACCCCCATCCAGCCTCAGAATCCCCCCTATCTCTGTAACCTCCTTCAGCCTCAGAATCCCCCCATCTCTGTAACCCCCATCCAGCCTCAGAATCCTCCCTATCTCTGTAACCTCCTCCAGCCTCAGAATCCCCCCATCTCTATAGCCTCCTCCATCCTCAGAATCCTTCCGATCTCCCTACCCTCCTCTAGCCTCAGAATCCTCCCTATCTCTATAACCTCCTTCAGCCTCAGAATCCTCCCTATCTCTGTAACCTCCTCCAGCCCCCTACAATCCCCCTATCTCTGTAACCTCCTCCTGCCCCCTACAACCTCTCTATCTCTGTAACCTCCTTCAGCCCCCATAACCATCCCTATCTTTGTAACCACCTCCAGCCTCCTACACCCATCCCTATCTCTGTAACGTCCTCCAGTTCCTACAACCAGGACTCAAGAATAGCTTCTTCCCTGCTACCATCAGACTTTTGAATGGACCTACCTTGTATTAAGTTGATCTTTCTCTGCACCCTAGCTATGAGTGTAACACTCCATTCTGCACTTCTCTATGTACAAAAAACAAAGGAAGTTACAGCACAGGAACAGGCCCTTCGGCCCTCCAAGCCTGCACTGACCATGCTGCCCGACTTAACTAAAACCCCCTACCCTTCCGGGGACCATATCCCTCTATTCCCATCCTATTCATGTATTTGTCAAGACGCCCCTTGGTATGCTTTGTCTGTATAGCGTGCAGGAAACAATACTTTTCACTGTATACTAATACATGTGACAATAATAAATCAAATCAAATCTAATCAAATATCCACCAGTAAACCTTAGCTCATCTCCCTGTTGTCTGAACTGTACTGGTGTATACTCACTTTACTAGTGTATAGTACACTGGATCGGTGCATACTGCACTGTACTGGTGTATACTCACTGTACTAGTGCGTAGTGCACTGCATCGGTGTATACTGAACTGTACTGATGAATACTCACTATACTAGTGTATAGTGCACTGTATCGGTGTATACTGAACTGTACTGGTGGATACTGCACTGTACACCCAACAGGCCACCCAACAGCCCACGGGAAGTGGAGGAACGGATATGTCAGGAGATTTTGGATATATGCAGAAAAAATAGGGTTGTTGTAGTGGGAGACTTCAATTTCCCTGGTATAGACTGGAAAGTGCTTAGGGCTGGGGGTCTGGACGGGGAGGAATTTGTAAAATGCATACTGGAAGGTTCTTTGGAACAGTATGTAGATAGCCCAACTAGAGAGGGGGCTATACTGGATCTAGTTCTGGGAAATGAGCCCAGTCAGGTCGTCAAAGTTTCGGTAGGGGAACATGTGGCAAATAGTGACCACAACTCTGTTAACTTTAGGATAGTAATGGACAAGGATGAGTGCTGTCCTACGGGCAGGGTGCTAAATTGGGGGAAGGCTAACTATAGCCGGATTAGGTAGGAATTGGTGGCCGTTGATTGGGAGAGGCTGTTCGGGGGTAAGTCCACGTCTGGCATGTGGGAGTCTTTTAAGGAACAGTTGATAAGGCTGCAGGACAGTGCCTGTAAAAAGGAAGGATAGGAAAGGTAGGATTCGAGAGCCGTGGATTACCAGGGAAATTGAGGATCTGATCAAAAAGAAAAGAGAGGCGTACGTTAGGTCCAGGCAACTGAAAACAGATGGAGCTCTGGAGGAATACAGAGAGAGTAGGAAAGAACTCAAATGGGGAGTTAGAAGGGCAAAAAGAGGTCACGAGATGTTCTTGGCAGATAGGATTGAGGAGAACCCTAAGGCATTTTATTCATATGTTAGGAACAAAAGAGTTGTCAGGGAAAAAGTCGGACCTCTCAGGGACAAAGGAGGGGAATTATGCTTAGAACCCAAGGGAATAGGGGAGATCCTAAATGAATACTTTGCATCGGTATTCACAAAGGAGAGGGACTTGTTGACTGGAGTGTCTCAGAGGGAGTGTTGACCCGTTAGAGAGAATCTACATTACAAGGGAGGAAGTGTGAGGTTTTTTAGGTAACATTAAAACTGACAAATCCCCAGGGCCTGATGGCATCTATCCTAGACAGCTCAGGGAGACAAGAGATGTAATTGCTGGGCCTCTGACGGAAATCTTTGTCTCTTCGTTGGACACAGGTAGGGTCCCTGAGGATTGGAGGATAGCAAATGTGGTCCCGTTGTTTAAGAAGGGTAGCAGGGATAACCCAGGAAATTATAGGCCAGTGAGCTTGACATCCGTGGTAGGGAAGTTGTTGGAGAGGATTCTTAGAGACAGGATGTATGCGCATTTAGAACTGAACAATCTCATTAGTGACAGACAGCATGGTTTTGTAAGAGGGAGGTCGTGCCTTACAAATTTGGTGGAGTTTTTTGAGGAAGTGACAAAAACGGTTGACGAAGGAAGGGCCGTCTATATGGATGTCGTCTATATGGATTTCAGTAAGGCATTTGACAAAGTCCCTCATGGCAGGTTGGTTAAGAAGATTAAAGCTCATGGGATACAAGGAGAGTGGCTAGATGGGTAGAGAACTGGCAGAGGGTAGCAGTCGAAGGGTCTTTTTCCGGCTGGAGGTCTGTGACCAGTGGTGTTCCGCAGGGCTCTCTACTGGGACCTCTGCTATTTGTGAGGTATATAAATGATTTGGAAGAAGGTGTAACTGGTGTTATCAGCAAGTTTGCGGATGACACGAAGATGGCTGGACTTGCGGATAGCGATGAACATTGTCGGACAATACAGCAGGATATAGATAGGTTGGAAAATTGGGCGGAGAAATGGCAGATGGAATTTAATCCAGATAAATGCGAAGTGATGCATTTTGAAAGAACTAATGTAGGGGGTAGTTATACAATAAATGGCAGAGCCATCAAGAGTATAGAAACACAGAGGGACCTAGGTGTGCAAGTCCACAAATCCTTGAAGGTGGCAGCACAGGTGGAGAAGGCGGTGCAGAAGGCATATGGTATGCTTGCCTTTATAGGACGGGGTATGGAGTATGAAAGCTGGAGTCTGATGTTCCAGCTGTATAGAACGCTGGTTAGGCCACATTTGGAGTACTGCGTCCAGTTCTGGTCACCACACTACCAGAAGGACGTGGAGGCTTTAGAGAGAGTGCAGAGAAGGTTTACCAGGATGTTGCCTGGTATGGAGGGTCTTAGCTATGAGGAGAGATTGGGTAAACTAGGCTTGTTCTCCCTGGAAAGACGGAGAATGAGGGGAGACCTAATAGAGGTGTACAAAATTATGAAGGGTATAGATAGGGTGAACAGTGGGAAGCTTTTTTGCAGGTCGGAGGTGACGATCACGAGGGGTCACGGGCTCAAGGTGAGAGGGGCGAGGTATAACTCAGATATCAGAGGGATGTTTTTTACACAGAGGGTGGTGGGGGCCTGGAATGCGCTGCCAAGTAGGGTGGTGGAGGCAGGCACGCTGACATCGTTTAAGCCTTACCTGGATAGTCACATGAGCAGTCTGGGAATGGAGGGATACAAACGAATGGTCTAGTTGGGCCAATGAGCGGCACAGGCTTGGAGGGCCGAAGGGCCTGTTTCCTGTGCTGTACTGTTCTTTGTTCTTTGTACTGGTGTATACTGCCCTGTGCTGGTGTGCACTGCACTGTGTGGGAAGAGGTGAGAGTGACTGCCCTTGACGTCAGGGTAACATTTAACCGAGTGTGGCATCAAGGAGCCTGAGCAAAACTGGATTGAGTTTATTAGACATGCAATGACTCTCCCCCCCCCCCCCCCACCCTCCCCCCCCCTGGCTGTCCCAGACTTCCCTCACCCCCCCAACCCCAGCTGTCCCAGGCCTTTCCCCCCCACCCCTCCACGGCTGTCCCAGGCCTTTCCCCCCGCTCATTGGCTGTCCCTGACTTCCCCCCCCCCCCGCCCCCCTCACTGGCTGTCCCAGACCTTTCCCCCCCCTCCCCGGCTGTCCCAGACCCCCCCCCCCCCCCCGTCCTTGGCTGTCCCAGACCTTCCCCTCCCCCCCTCTCTCCGGCTGTCCCAGGCCTTTCCCCCCCGTCCCCGGCTGTCCCAGACCTTTCCCCCATTCCCCAGTTTCCAGCTTCATTTCTCAAGGAGAATCGAGTGGTGATTCTGCTTCTTTCTCCGCTGAAGCTGCCAAATCCACTGAGTGGTTCCAGCAGATCCTCGATTTTTATTTTCAATTTCCAGGGTCCGCAGTGTTTTGCTGTTGTGTTTTGTTTTGGGCTGGGGGGGGGGTTCCTGCTCCCAGAGTTCCAGCAATGCTGTCTGAAAGATGACATGTTAATGCCACCAGCACCCAGTCTGGATTTAACCCCTTAGCCGCCGCCTCTCCTCACATACCCACAAGGCAGTGGGGCTATTGACTCTTATCTAGGGGTCTGATTGGTGGGTGCCAGAGTGTAACGACAGCCCAATGGGCCAGTGGGCCTCGTGTCTGGGAAGTGACCTCCTCTCAGTTTCTGGATCCTTGAAGCATGCATTGTAGGGGTGTCACCACAAGGAGGCAATATGTTGGGCTTGTCAATGAGGAGGATGTGTAGCATTGAGAAGGGGTTTAGCCCCTCCCCCATCCTCCCCCCCACCTCCCCATCACCCCATCCTCCCCCCCAGCCCCCCCTTCCTCCCATCCTCCCCCCCACCCCCCCTTCCCCCCCATCCTCCCCCCACCCCCTTCCCCCCATCCTCCCCCCACCCCCCCTTCCTCCATCCTCCCCCCACCCCCCCTTCCCCCCATCCTCCCCCCCACCCCCCTTCCCCCCATCCTACCCCCACCCCCCCTTCCCCCCATCCTCCCCCCACCCCCATATCCTCCCCCCCACCCCCATATCTTCCCCCCCACCCCCTTCCCCTCATCCTCCCCCCCACCCCCCTTCCCCCCCATCCTCCCCCCCACCCCCTTCCCCCCCATCCTCCCCCCCACCCCCCTTCCCCCCCCATCCTCCCCCCCACCCCCCTTCCCCCCATCCTCCCCCCACCCCCCCTTCCCCCCATCCTCCCCCCCACCCCCCTTCCCCCCCCCATTCTCCCCCCCACCCCCACTGCCAGCTCCCTCTCTTCACAGTCGTCACACTGCTGATCAGCAAGGGTTGGCCAGCTGATTGGGTGCTACGCATCACCCACCACATGTGTGATACATCACATCAGTCAGAAACATGCACTGTAGGAAAAGCAGCAGCCAGTTTGTGCATAGCAAGATCCCACAAATAGCAATGTATTAATGACTGGGTACTGTGGCTGGAATTTTCCAGTCGTTCATGCCAGTGTGAGTTTCCAGTCCTGCCGACTATGCACCCACCTATCGGGAACAGCGGGACCAGATCCTGCCACGGACCAATGGCGGGGGGGGGCAGAAAATCCCATCCAGTGTCTGTGTGATATTGTCTGAGGAATTAGTCTGTGGAATGCACTGTCTGGGAGGGTGGTGGAGGCCTCACATCCTTTAAAAAGTACCTGGATGTGCACTTGGCACGCAATAACATTCAAGGCTGTGGGCCAAGTGCTGCCAAGTGGGATTAGGTGGGCAGGTCAGGGCCTTTCATGCGTCGGTGCAGACTCGATGGGCTGAAGGGCCTCTTCTACACTGCGGTATTCTGTGATTCTGTGAATTAATATTGGTCCCAGGAGGATGGGGAGCGCTCCTCAGCCCTTTATCAAGATGGTGTCAACAGGATGGTTTCTATCTGTCTGAGAGAGAGAGCGGCCGGCGTCACCGTTAACTGGATGATCAGAAAGCCGGCACTCGGATACGCGAGCTTCCTCTCATCTTTGGGCTTCCCACTTGACCGCAGGAAAGTGAAATCAGATCCTTGGCGCTGTCATCTCTTTGCTTTGCCAAGTGCCCTGAATGTAATCTGTACAGCACTCCAAATGGAATTGGATCAGAAGAGTTTGAATCACTTGTTAATTGGCCTCACTGTGAAGACTCGCTGCTCAATGCTCTCTCGCATAACTCCAAAAATGGCTATGTTTATAGAGCTACACGTATTTAATAGTAACCAGGAATAGTGATATGTCAACAGCACATTGCCTCATCTCTCACTCACTCTCTCTTTGCCTTTTCCCTTTTCCAGTGTCTCCGTCTGTCTCTCACTCTTTCTCTAGTTCTCTCTCTGTCTCGACATCTATCACTGCCCTTTTGTGTGAATTTTATTTCTCTTTCTCTGCCTTCTTTCTGTTTCTCACTCTCTGTCTGTCTCTCTCCCTCTGTCTCTCAATTTCTCTGTCTGTCTGCCTCTCTGTCTACCAATCTCTTTCTACACCTGATTCTGTCTGTCTACCTCACTCTCTTTCTTGCTCTCTCTTTTTCTCTCTGTCTGTCTTGCTCTCTCACTCTTTGTCTGCCTCTCTTTCTCTGTCCCACTCTCTCTCTCACTGCCTCTCTCTCACTGTCTCGCTCTCTCTCTCTGCCTCTCTCTCACTGTCTCGCTCTCTCCCAGCCTCTCTCTCTCTCTGTGCCTCTCTCTCACTGTCTCGCTCTCTCTCACTGTCTCGCTCTCTCCCAGCCTCTCTCTCTCTCTGCCTCTCTCTCACTGTCTTGCTCTCTCTCACTGTCTCGCTCTCTCTCTCTCTCACTCTCTCTCTCTCTCTCTCTCTGCCTCTCTCTCCCAGCCTCTCTCTCTCTCTGCCTCTCTCTCACTGTCTCGCTCTCTCTTTGTCTCACTCTCTCTCTCTCTGCCTCTCTCTCTCTGCCTCTCTCTCACTGTCTTGCTCTCTCTCCCAGCCTCTCTCTCTGCCTCTCTCTCTCTCTGACTCTCTCTCTCTCTGCCTCACTCTCTCTGCCTCTCTCTCTCTCTGCCTCTCCCTCTCTCTCTGCCTTGCGCTCTCTCCCAGCCTCTCTCTCTCTGCCTCTCTCTCTCTCTCTCTCTCTCTGCCTCTCTCTCTGCCTCTCTCTCTCTCTGCCTCTCTCTCACTGTCTCGCTCTCTCCCAGCCTCTCTCTCTCTCTGCCTCTCTCTCACTGCCTTGCTCTCTCTTCCAGCCTCTCTCTCTCTACCTCTCTCTCTCTGCCTCACTCTCTCTGCCTCTCTCTCTCTCTGCCTCTCTCTCTCTCTACCTCACTCTCTCTGCCTCTCTCTCTCTCTGCCTCTCTCTCTCTCTGCCTCACTCTCTCTGCCTCTCTCTCTCTCTCTGCCTCTCCCTCTCTCTCTGCTCTTGCGCTCTCTCCCAGCCTCTCTCTCTCTGCCTCTCTCTCTCTCTGACTCCCTCTCTCTGCCTCTCTCTCTCTCTGACTCTCTCTCTCTGCCTCTCTTTCTCTCTCTCTGACTCTCTCTCTCTGCCTCTCTGCCTCTCTCTCTCTCTGACTCTCTCTCTTTGCCTCTCTCTCTCTCTGACTCTCTCTCTCTGCCTCTCTCTCTCTCTGACTCTCTCTCTCTGCCTCTCTCTCTCTCTCTCTCTGCCTCTTTCTCTCTCTCTCTGCCTCTCTCTCTCTCTCTCTCTGCCTCACGCACAATGTCCATTCTTTAAGGGTCAGTGCTGCAGTTCAGACTGTCCCCCTTGATTGAATTGGGTTCCTCACTCTGATGTGACAAGCAAATCTCATTCTTCAAACAATAAGCAGCAGAAGGTGTTTATTTGCCCCCCAAGCAGTTAACAACAAGAGTCTGACTTCTGAAAAGAATTTGTTTGAATTGTTCTTGAACGAGAATAAGTGAAAATCCCAGTGTCAACAATGTTGGTTCAAATTGATCAGAAATTTCTGACATTCCTTTCAGAGCGGTTCTTGCAGAGACAGCAGCCTCATTTCAGACTTTCTCACCGCAATCACTGTGTGACTGAACGGCAGAGACAGGAGGAGGACATTAACCCCTTCAATCTGCTCTGCCTTCAATTCAATCATTGCTGATCTATATCTTAGTGGCACAGTGTTTAGCACTGCTGCCTCACAGCGCCAGGGACCCGGGGCAGCACGGTGGCACAGTGGTTAGCACTGCTGCCTCACAGCGCCAGGGACCCGGGGCAGCACGGTGGCACAGTGGTTAGCACTGCTGCCTCACAGCGCCAGGGACCCGGGGCGGCACGGTGGCACAGTGGTTAGCACTGCTGCCTCACAGCGCCAGGGACCCGGGGCGGCACGGTGGCACCGTGGTTAGCACTGCTGCCTCACTGTGCCAGGGACCCAGGGCGGCACTGCTGCTTCACAGCGCCAGGGACCCGGGGCAGCACGGTGGCACAGTGGTTAGCACTGCTGCCTCACAGCGCCAGGGACCCGGGGCAGCACGGTGGCACAGTGGTTAGCACTGCTGCCTCACAGCGCCAGGGACCCGGGGCAGCACGGTGGCACAGTGGTTAGCACTGCTGCCTCACAGCGCCAGGGACCCGGGGCGGCACGGTGGCACAGTGGTTAGCACTGCTGCCCCACAGCGCCAGGGACCCGGGGCGGCACGGTGGCACAGTGGTTAGCACTGCTGCCTCACAGCGCCAGGGACCCGGGGCGGCACGGTGGCACAGTGGTTAGCACTGCTGCCTCACAGCGCCAGGGACCCAGGGCGGCACTGCTGCTTCACAGCAAGAAGTTTAACAACACCAGGTTAAAGTCCAACAGGTTTATTTGGTAGCAAAAGCCACACAAGCTTTTGGAGCTCCAAGCCCCTTCTTCAGGTGAAGAAGGGGCTGGGAGCTCCGAAAGCTTGTGTGGCTTTTGCTACCAAATAAACCTGTTGGACTTTAACCTGGTGTTGTTAAACTTCTTACTGTGTTTACCCCAGTCCAACGCCGGCATCTCCACATCATGACTACCATCGGCTTCACAGCGCCAGGGACTCGGGGCGGCACTGCTGCTTCATAGCACCAGGAATCCAGGTTCAATTCCCGGTTTGGGTCACTGTCTGTGTGGAGTTTGCACGTTCTCCTCGTGTCTGCGTGGCTTTCCTCCAGGTGCTCCGGTTTCCTCCCACAGTCTGAAAGAGGTGCTGGTTAGGTGAATTGACCATGCCAAATTCTCCCTCAGTGTACCCGAACAGGGCGCCGGAGAGTGGCGACTAGAGGATTTTCACTGTAATTTCATTGCAGTGTTAATGTAAGCCTACTTGTGACACTAATAAACAAACTTTAAACTAAACTGCAATTTCCCACACTATCCCTTTAAAACTACCAAAATTCTTGTAGGTAAAGGGATTTTTTTATTCTTTCACAGGATGTGGGCGTTGTTGACGAGGCCAGCATCTATTGCCCATCTCGAATTGCCCTTCAGATGGTAATGGTGAAAAGGATTATGATCATTGACCTTTTTTGAGTCTATTCCAGGTTGGGCTGACTCCACCCATTGTTACTGTCACTTCAGACTGAGAATGATCAGCCGGACAGACATTGAAATAGGCCAGACAGGCTGATAGCGAGAGGAATAGGGATGTCTTACTGCAATTGTACAGGGTATTGGTGAGGCCACACCTGGAGTATTGTGTGCAGTTTTGGTGTTCTTATCCGAGGAAAGATGTCCTTGCTATAGAGGGAGTACAAGGTTTACCAAGCTGATTCCTGGGATGGCAGGTCTGTCATATGAGGGGAGACTAAGCCAGTTAAGATTATATTCACTGGAGTTTAGAAGAATGAGGGGGGATCTCATAGAAACTTATAAAATTCTAATAAGGTTTGACAGGGTAGATTCAGAAAGAATGTTCCTAATGGTGCGGGAGTCCAGAACTAGTGGTCATAGTTTGAGGATACCTTTTAGAACTGCGGTGAGGAGAAATTTCTTCACCCAGAGGGTGGTGAATGTGTGGAATTCACTCCCACAGAATGTAGTTGAGGCCAAAATGTGTGATTTCAAGAAGAAATTAGATATAGTTCTCGGGGCTAAAGGGATCAAGGGATATGGGGGGAAGGGGGGATCAGGGTATTGAATTTGATGATCAGCCATGATCAAGATGAATGGCAGAACAGTCTCAAAGGGCCGAATGGCCTCCTCCTGTTTCCAGTTTCTATGTTTCTATCTAACTCTCCCCAGGGGAAAGGAACCAGCAGAGAATATCACTGTCCACCAGATAGCCTTTTGAATACATTATAGTCAGATTGTAGCAACCCAGATATTGTAAGGTTCTGGGCATCTTCTTCAACCATGTACCTCTCCACTGAAATGTGTACAGATAGGGATGTTGAGGTTGGATATATAAGACCGAATGAGGCAATATATTTTCTAAATCATGAGAGTTTATTACAGAATCAAATATGCAAATGATGGTAAATAAATCACAACATTGACAAGTTCTAGGAAAGTTAAATATAATCTTGTTTATATGAGAAAATCCAGATCTTATTAATGTTACAGGGAGATATTTAAGATATCCATCAATATTTCAAGTACTACAGTGCACCCCGTTATAACGCGACGGTTGGGGTCCATAAAATGTTATCGTGAAAAAAGCAGGGTCGCGCTAAATCAGGGTTCAAGAAAATCAGCGTTCAAACTTACCCAATGTTGACCTAACATCCTGAAACACCCCTATTATCGCCCTATGTGACCCGTTTTTTGCACGTTCACCATCTGGCAAGTAAATTACCTTTTAATTAAAGAATTCCGCGAATAAATCGTTGTTGTTACAGTGGAAATTAAAACACAAATTAATTTTTAGTAAAGCTTTTTAATAAACAAAACAAAACAACAAGTTTATTTCTTTAAAAAGTGATCGAGTGTTCCTTGCTTGAACGTAACATTTTGCTGGCTGCGAGCAAAATCTAGAATGCTTCTGAGTTGGAGGATTTTTATGTGGTCCACCTCTGGGTCTCCAGAACCGGTACACTTGCCTCCGCTGGTGCTATAGTTACGTTACGGACGATCTCGGCGTCCGTCAGATGCTCATATGTTGGGCATTCATCGTCGACAGAGTGCCACTGTTGTAGCTTTTCTTTGCTGCATTCAGACAGCTTCTCTGCCTCACGCACATCTTCCTCCGTGAAGCCGTACAAACCTGGCTCGTCATCATCTTCCATGGTGGATTGGCGTGATGAAAAGGCTGGCCCCAGACCCTTTTCCCAGCATTTCCCTACACATGATGAGCTGACTGGTGGAACTTGGTGGAAACAGCGGGGCGAGCGAGATTTGCCAATCATGAGCGGGAAAAAAAAGGGTCCAATGATTCATCGCGTTATATCCGAATTCGCGCCAAATCGGGGCGCGTAAAATCGGGGTTCCACTGTATTTATCTTAATTTCCCAAGTAAAACATTACCAAGTCTGGCAAGAACACTTTCATCCTAATGGAGGGGCGAACTATCATCACAACACTATAGCAAACCTTTACCTCCGAGGCCCTAAAAATCCTACTGTGTAGTTCGAATATTTATACTCAAAAAGAGCTAAATCAGTAGGAAGCTTTGAGCACTCATACTGGTCATCAACACACCACTGAAACAGGACACTTCGAGGTGTAGATAGTGGTCATAGAATCCCTACAGTGCAAAAGGAGGCCATTCAGCCCATCGAGTCAGCACCAACTCTGACAGATTATCTTATCCAGACTCTATCCCCATAACCCCACGTATATACCCCACTAATCCCCCGAACCTACACCTTTTTGACTGTGGGAGGAAACCGGAGCATCTGGAGGAAACTCACGCAGACATGAGGACAATGTGCAGACTCCACACAGACAGACACCCAAGGCAGGAATTGAGCCTGCATCCCTGGCGCTGTGAGGCAGCAGTGCTAACCACCGCCCATCTCACTGGTCACTTCTTTGTAATAACCAGTTTCCAGGATTCAGTTCCTAAGTTATTTAAGGTTATCCACTGTTAGATTGTGGTATCTTACAATTGGTCAATTCCTTGCTGAGGCTAGTTGCTGTGTTTTTTCGGAACTGCCTGCTGTTCGAGGTATATAGACCACATTCGATGCTCCAGGATGTTGTGTCCATGAACAGATAGTTATACTCAGGCATGTGTATCAGCTTTTTAAACCTTTTCCTTTTGTCCAGCAGATGAATTCTGCTTTTAATTTTTCGTCCCTACTTCATTGGAGAATTACTAATTTAATCTCATAACTCCTTATTTATAGCTGGTTTCTATGTGATGTAAGTACACCCACTGTGCTGTTAGAGAGTGATTTTGACCCAGTGACAGTGAAGGAACGGCGATATATTTCCCAGTCAGGATGGTGAGTGGCTTTGAGGGGAATTTGCAGGCGATGGTGTTCCCAGGTATCTGCTGCCCTTCTCCTCGATGGTGTAGGTTAGGGGTTTGGAAGGTGCTGTCTCAGGAACCTCGGTGAATTTCTGCAGTGCATCTTGTAGACGGTACACACGGCTGCTACTGAGCGTCGGTGGTGGAGGGAGTGGATGTTTAAGGTGGTGGATGGGATGCTAATAAAGCAACTGCTTTGTCCTAGATGGTGTTGAGTTTCTTGAGTTGTTGGAGCTGCGCTCATCCCTGCAAGTGGAGAATATTCCATCGCACTCCTGACTTGTGCCTTGTAGATGGTGGAAAAGCTTTGGAGAGTTATATAATTGTAGAATCTACAGCATGGAGACAGGCCCTTTGGCCCAAACTGGTCCATGCCGACCAAAATGTCCATCTAAGCTAACCCCATTTGCCTGCATTTGGCCCATATCCCTCTAAACCTTTCCTATCCATGTATCTGTCCAAATGCCTTTTAAATGTTGTCAATGTCCCTGCCTCAACCGCTTCCTCCAGCAGCTCATTCCACACACGCACCACTGTCTGTGTAAAAATGTTGCTCCTCAGGTTCCCATTAATTCTTTCCCCTCTTAACTTAAACCTGTGCCCTCTGGTTCTCGATTCCCCAACCCTGGGAAAAGACTGAGTTCCTTCACCCTATCCATGCCTCTCATGATCTTATACACCTCTATAAGATCACCCCTCAGTCTCCTACGCTCCAAAGAAAAAAGTCCCAGCTTGCCCAACCTCTCCCTATAACTCAGTCCCTTGAGTTCTGGCAACATCCTTGTAAATTTCTTCTGCGCTCCTTCCAGTTTAATAACATCTTTCCTATGGCAAGGTCAGGAGGTGAATTACTCACTGCAGATTTCCGAGCCTCTAAGCTGCCCCTGTAGCCCCAATATTCCTAATTTTAAATATTCTTTCATGGGATGTGGTTGTTTTTGGATAGACCAGTATTTATTGCCCTTCCCTGGCTGCCCTCGAGAAGGTGTAAGCTGCCTTCTTGATACAACACAGTCCGTGTGGTGTAGGTACACCCACAGAAACATGGAGTTCCAGGAAAGATGGTGCTGGTTTGGGAAGTGAGAAGACATTCCAAGAACTTGAGATACCAAGGGAGAAACATAGAAGCTCGAAGCAGGAGTGGACCATTTGGCCCTTCGAGCTTGCTCCACCATTCATTTTGTTCATTGAATTCAATATACTGAATATTAGGGGGAGGTTGGAGACGGGGCGGGAGTTTAAGGCCAGAGGAGGGTCAGGGTGGATATTGTCATGACGATGGTACTGGAGGAGAGGGAACAGAACTGAGTCACGGGGCCAGGAAGGGAAAAGTGACCATAAAATTACAGCTGCAATCTCCAAAATGAATTATCACAGAAATACCACTAATAAGCCACAGAGGATTAACTGGCCTCCAGTGAAGTACACTGAAGCTAACCAGCCACACCATGATGGGTTACGGGATTGGTGATGTTGGAACTGAAATCCTTTGAAGATGATCCAATCATTCTCCTGGTTTGGAATCGGAGGAATCTGCAGACTGGCTCCAATTTAGAAAGAAAATCTTTTGTCAAAGAGGTGTGTTGATGAAGGTAGGGCGGTTGATGTCATATACATGGATTTTAGTAAGGCGTTTGATAAGGTCCCCCATGGTCGGCTTATGATGAAAGTAAGGAGGTGTGGGATAGAGGGAAAGTTGGCCGATTGGATAGGTAACTGGCTATCTGATCGAAGACAGAGGGTGGTGGTGGATGGAAAATTTTCGGACTGGAGGCAGGTTGCTAGCGGAGTGCCGCAGGGATCGGTGCTTGGTCCTCTGCTCTTTGTGATTTTTATTAATGACTTAGAGGAGGGGGCTGAAGGGTGGATCAGTAAATTTGCTGATGACACCAAGATTGGTGGAGTAGTGGATGAGGTGGAGGGCTGTTGTAGGCTGCAAAGAGACATAGATAGGATGCAAAGCTGGGCTGAAAAATGGCAAATGGAGTTTAACCCTGATAAATGTGAGGTGATTCATTTTGGTAGGACTAATTTAAATGTGGATTACAGGGTCAAAGGTAGGGTTCTGAAGACTGTGGAGGAACAGAGAGATCTTGGGGTCCATATCCACAGATCTCTAAAGGTTGCCAGTCAAGTGGATAGAGCTGTGAAGAAGGCATATAGTGTGTTAGCTTTTATTAACAGGGGGTTGGAGTTTAAGAGCCGTGGGGTTATGCTGCAACTGTACAGGACCTTGGTGAGACTGCATTTGGAATATTGCGTGCAGTTCTGGTCACCTCACTATAAGAAGGATGTGGAAGCGCTGGAAAGAGTGCAGAGGAGATTTAGCAGGATGCTGCCTGGTTTGGAGTGTCGGTCTTATGAGGAAAGGTTGAGGGAGCTGGGGCTGTTCTCTCTGGAGCGGAGGAGATTGAGGGGAGACTTAATAGAGGTTTATAAAATGATGAAGGGGATAGATCGAGTGAACGTTCAAAGACTATTTCCTCGGGTGGATGGAGCTATTACAAGGGGGCATAACTATAGGGTTCATGGTGGGAGATATAGGAAGGATATCAGAGGTAGGTTCTTCACGCAGAGAGTGGTTGGGGTGTGGAATGGACTGCCTGCAGTGATAGTGGAGTCAGACACTTTAGGAACATTTAAGCGGTTATTGGATAGGCACATGGAGCACACCAGGATGGTAGGGAGTGGGATAGCTTGATCTTGGTTTCAGATGAAGGTCGGCACAACATCGTGGGCCGAAGGGCCTGTTCTGTGCTGTAATGTTCTATGTTCTATGTTCTAAATCAGCAATGTGATCAATTCAGAGAATCATATAAAGCAGCAAGAGGCCATTCAGCCCATGTGTCTCTGCCAGCCCGTTGAAAGGTTCAATTTGGTCCCACATGGTCCATTACTCAGTAAATGTGTTTTCCTCCTGTACCTGGCCATCTGTCCATGACAAATCTGCTTCCACTACTCCCCCAGATCACATGTCCCAGATCCTAACCACCTCCTGCGAGAAGATGTTTCTCCTTATTTCCTGCTCCAGTTACGTTAAATAACTGACTATTGACCCAGTTGCCAGTGGAGACGGTTTCTTTCTGCTTGCTCTATCAGACCTTGTCATCATTTTGAGCACCCCCATTGGATCTTTTCTCTGTTCCAATCAGAAGAATCCCAGTTTCTTCAATATTTGTGCAAAGTCCCTCATCACGGACACAGTGCTGGTACACATTTCTGTGGCGTCTTCAAGGCTGGAGCTCCTCTGTGAAGCGTGGTTGCAGCATTGGACACAACACTCTGGCTGAGACCCAGTTAGTGATTTGTAAAGGTTCAGCAAGACCTTTCTGGTCATGAAGCGATGGATTGGGCAGTCAGGTGTAAAAGCTGAAAGAGAACATAGAACAAAGAAAATTACAGCACAGGAACAGGCCCTTCGGCCCACCAAACCTGCACTGACCATGCTGCCCGACTTAACTAAAACCCCCTACTCTCCCGGGGACCATATCCCTCTATTCCCATCCTATTCATGTATTTGTCCAGATGCCCCTTAAAACTCACTACCATGTCCGCTTCCACTACCTCCCCCGGCAACAAGTTCCAGGCACCCACCACCCTCTGTGTACAAAACTTGCCTCGTACATCTCCTTTAAACCTTGCCCCTCGCACCTTAAACCTGTGCCCCCTAGTAATTGACTCTTCCACCCTGGGAAAAAGCTTCTGACTATCCACTCTGTCCATGCCCCTCAGCAATGGATCCCCCCCTCCCCCCTCAGCAGCGGGGGGAGGAAGGGAAAGGGTTGGCTGGACACCGATGAGGATCAGGTTAAGTGCCCTCGGCACAGCGTTTGATCACCATCCTGGCCGGGGTGGATTCAGGACCTGCCTCTTTCCCCATCCTCGTTGGAGATTAAGGCACTGTGGGGTTGAACCTGCCTACGGACAGAGAGCTGAGGGAGAAGAAGAAGATTGTAACAAATGATCCCAAAGCGATTCACAGAAGCATTATATTGCAAAATGTGACACTGTCTGCAATGAAATGATGTTAGGACAGGTGGCTCAAAGCTTGGTCACAGAGGTAGGTTTGGAAGAGAAAGGAGGGGTAGAGATATGGAGATGTTCCGGGAGAAAATATCAGAACTCAGCATCCAGGCAGCTGAAGGCATGATTATCAACAGTGAAGTAAATAAAATTAGGAATGCTCAGGAGGCCAGAACTGGAGCAGCACAGAGATTCCAGAGGGTTGTGGAACTGGAGGAGGTTACAGAGATAGGGAGGTTGTAGGGGCTGGAGGAGGTTATAGAGATAGGGAGGTTGTGGAGCTGGTGGAGGTTACAGAGAGAGGGAAGGTTGTGGAGCTGGAGGACGTTACAGAGATAGGGAGGGTTGGAGAGGGTTGGAGGAGGTTACAGAGATAGGGAGGTTGTAGGGGCTGGAGGAGGTTACAGAGATTAATGACATGTAAGGGCTGGAGGAGGTTACAGAGATAGACTCATAGAGGTTGACAGCATGGAAACATGCCCTTCGGCCCAACTTGTCCATGCCGCCCTTTTTTTTAAACCCCTAAGCTAGTCCCAATTGTCCGCATTTGGCCCATATCCCTCTATACCAATCTTACCCATGTAACTGTCTAAACGCTTTTTAAAAGACAAAATTGTACCCGCCTCTACTACTACCTCTGGCAGCTTGTTCCAGACACTCACTACCCTCTGTGTGAAAAAATTGCCCCTCTGGACCCTTTTGTATCTCTCCCCTGTCACCTTAAACCTATACCCTCTAGTTTTAGACTCCCCTACCTTTAGGTAAAAGATATTGACTATCTAGCTGATCTGTGCCCCTCATTATTTTATAGATCTCTATCAGATCACCCCTCAGCTTTCTATGCTCCAGAGAAAAAAGTCCCAGTCTATCCAGCCTCTCCTTATAACTCAAACCATCAAGTCCCAGTAGCATCCTAGTAAATCTTTTCTGCACTCTTTCTAGTTTAATAATATCCTTTCTATAATAGGGTGACCAGAACTGTACACAGTATTCCAAGTGTGGCCTTACCAATGTCTTCAACAAGACGTCCCAACTCCTGTATTCAATGTTCTGACCAATGAAACAAAGCATGCTGAATGCCTTCTTCACCACTCTGTCCACCTGTGACTCCACTTTCAAGGAGCTATGAACATGTACCCCGAGATCTCTTTGCTCTGTAACTCTCCCCAACATCCGACCATTAACTGAGTAAGTCCTGCCCTGGTTCGATCTACCAAAATGCATCACCTCGCATTTACCTAAATTAAACTCCATCTGCCATTTGTCAGCCCACTGACCCAATTGATCAAGAACCCGTTGCAATCCTAGATAATCTTCTTCACTGTCCACTGTGCCACCAATCTGTCATTTGTAAACTTACTAACCGCGCCTCCTATATTCTCATCCAAATCATTAATGACAAGTAACAGTGGACCAAGCACTGATCTCTGAGGCACACCGCTGGTCACAGGCCCCCAGTTTGAAAAACAACCATCTACAACCACCCTCTGCCTTGTGTCATCAAGCCAATTTTGTATCCAGTTGGCTACCTCACCTTGGATCCCATGAGATCTAACCTTATGCAACAACCTACCATAGGGTCCCTTGTCAAAGGCCTTGCTAAAGTCCATGTAGACAGGAAAGAATGTAGGGGGTTGGAGGAGTTTGCAGAGATAGGGAGGGTTGTAGGGGCTGGAGGAAGTTACAGAGATAGGGAGGTGTGCAGGGGCTGGAGGAGGTTATAGAGCTAGGAGGGGTGTAGGGGCTGGAGGAGGCTACAGAGATAGGGAGAGTGGTAGTGTTTGGAGGATGTTACAGAGAAAGGGAGGGTTGAAGGAGCTGGAGGAGGTGACAGCGATAGGGAGGGGTGTCGGGGCTGGAGGAGTTTACAGAGATGGGGAGGGGTGTCGTTGGGCTGAAGGGTGTTACAGAGATAGGGAGGGGGTGTAGGGGCTGGAGGGGGTTACAGAGATAGGGAGGGTTATAAGCACTGGAGGAGTTTACTGAGATAGGGAGAGTTGTAGGGGCTGGAGGAGGTTACAGAGATTGGGAGGGGTGTAGGGACTGGAGGAGGTTACAGACAAAGGGACGGACCTTCCAGTCCCGCCAAAGTCAATGGACATTTGAACAGCTCAGAGCATTTCACTGCCCCGCCCTTGCCGCGATGGAGCTGCAAAATTCCAGCCTTCATTTAAATTGAAGAATTTATCATTGCCGACTGACAATTATAATGGAATTGAAATTCAGCGACTCTCTGGATAGTTACAAGGGCTGAGCGTCCTACTCCTGCCAAACTGAACCACCTCATAGCCAGAGTAACGGTGCTCTGCAGGGAATGGGAAGAACTAACATCATAAAAATGGAAAATCACAACAACAGGAAGTGAGATTTCTGGACAGGAAGTGCATGGGTGAATCTTGATTATTGACCATTTATTCAGACATTAAGTTTCTTTGAATCCTCTCTTCATTTCACCTCAAAGTGATCACTGCATCACCTCAGGAAAGGTGGATAACAATGGGCACCCATTTATTTTCCAATTTTTAGGACCATTTTTACTTCATAAGGATAGCTTTTAACACAATTCACTTCCCTGCCCTACCTCTATATCCATCGAGTCCCTTAGCCCTCTCCAAATGATCTCCCTTTCAGTGAGATTGTGGTAACTAGCCCCTTAAAGGGGCCTACACTAGGAGGGTCATATGACTTGATCACCTCTTGCATGATTTCATGCAAGTTCTGGTTGGGCACATGCCTGGTCAAGGTCCATAAAATTCTGACCATCGTGGTGCCGGAATGAGCTTGGGGATTTTGGTGCAGAGCGCGGCTTTTTACAGCCAGAGTTGATTCTAGAGCTGGAAGTGTTAACATTGTGAAACCACTCTGTATATTTATCTGTTTGTAAATAACCATTATAGCTCATTATACTAACGAGTGGTCGCCAATCCTTCCATTTGCCACAGAGATCACCTCTCATTCTTCTAATTTGCTGAGAATATTGGTCTAATCCACTCAATCTCTCACCACAGGGCCTTTTTTGTGCTGTTTGACTCTCTGATTCTATAGTTTTAGGAAACTCATCCTCACAGGAAAGACCATTCGGCCCCTCTGGCCTCATCTGCCCTTCAGTTTGATCATAGCTGATCTGTATATTAACTCCATCCACCTGCCTCAGTTCAGACACTCTGAACATCCGGGAGGAAGTAGAGTGTTTTTTTATTTCCCTTTGAGTGTGATTTGAGAAACTGACTGTTTATATTTAAGGTTGTAAAGGGTAGTAATTGTTGTTTTATTATAACCTCTTGAGAATTATTTGCGGTTTACGAATTTAAATTGAATGTCAGTGTGTTTTAGCAGTCGTTAAGATGCTTCATTTTTATTGGGGTTTGAGAGCAAAGGTAAGAAACTGAGTCTATCTCAGTAACTTAATTACATTTCTTGGATGATATTCCAAACCTCTGGAGCTTAACTCTTGTGCTTTATGGCATTATGGTAATTATTTGATTAAATTACATTCTACAACACACGCTCCTAACTATCTGTAATTAGATTAATGTTAAGGATGTAAAGGGAGAGTCACTGTGGTGACAAGTCAAAGCCAAAGCTTGGGGAAGCGGGAAAGACCAAACTCAGTTTCTCAATCGAAATGCTCGAAGTGTCCCGCGAGCCTCGCTTTTGGAAATGATTCAGGTTTAGCAAACTGGACCAGGTGATGCTGAATGGAAGTGAAATGGAATTAATCGCCAGGGATAAAAGCAGAAATGTCAGTCTTCGGTTAACCCCTTATCTTTGCCCAAACACTTCCAACACATTTGTTTTCACTCTGCCTGCTTACTCCGTATCCGGATTTAATGAATCAGTACCCACTCTGTGCTCCAGATGTTTGGCATTTGTTCCCACTTTATGCTCCAGATGTTTTAGAATCTGTTCGCACTCCATGCTCCAGATGTTTCAGAATATTTTCTCACTCCATGCTCCAGATGTTTCGGAATCTGTTTCCACTCTGTGCTCCAGATGTTTGGTATTTGTTCCCACTCTGTGCTCCAGATGTTTTAGAATCTGTTCTCACTCCGTGCTCCAGATGTTTCATAATCTTTTCCCACTCCGTGCTCCAGATGTTTCGGAATCTGTTTCCACTCTGTGCTCCAGATGTATCGGAATGCCACCTGTAGATGCTTTATATTCATCAATATTTTAATCTGTGTCACGATCACTGTCTGTCACTCAGTGCCAATCAAATCGTATCTGAGAACCTTCACATTGAGATTCACTATCACAAACAGCTGAGTATCTCCATCATCATCAACAGCCCTCATTTCGAAACCCATCGAACTGGACTATTTCTTTAATGAATTGGGAAGCTTCACAAAGTTCTGTTTTATTGAAAGGGCCCCACTCTGGTGGGGCAGGAAGGACCTCGATGAGTTTTTTGAAGACAGCTCCAAAGAGTTGAGGTAGAAAGAGAAAAGCTGTTGAATCTGGAGTGAGTGAGTGTTGCAAGGCTAAACAACTGTCTCGCTACAAACGGCAAAGGGGGAATTTATCAGCTGTTTGCAATAATAGAGAATTGTAACATTGCCAACATGGTGTGTGGCAGCCAGTTTGGCAAAGGCAAAGATTTACAGGTACCTGTGCATGAATAATGGAACAACAAAACCTGGGCTTTTAGTTTTAACAAGTAGGATCTTATTGGTTAATTTACACTGGAGTCATGAATAAGATGTGATTATGCCATTCTCTTTACATAGAACATAGAACATAGAACAGTACAGCACAGAACAGGCCCTTCGGCCCACGATGTTGTGCCGAGCTTTATCTGAAACCAAGATCAAGCTATCCCACTCCCTATCATCCTGGTGTGCTCCATGTGCCTATCCAATAACCGCTTAAATGTTTCTAAAGTGTCTGACTCCACTATCACTGCAGGCAGTCCATTCCACACCCCAACCACTCTCTGCGTAAAGAACCTACCTCTGATATCCATCCTGTATCTCCCACCACGAACCCTATAGTTATGCCCCCTTGTAATAGCTCCATCCACCCGAGGAAATAGTCTTTGAACGTTCACTCTATCTATCCCCTTCATCATTTTATACACCTCTATTAAGTCTCCCCTCAGCCTCCTCCGCTCCAGAGAGGACAGCCCTAGCTCCCTCAACCTTTCCTCATATGACCTACCCTCCAAACCAGGCAGCATCCTGGTAAATCTCCTCTGCACTCTTTCCAGTGCTTCCACATCCTTCTTATAGTGAGGTGACCAGAACTGCACACAATATTCCAAATGTGGTCTCACCAAGGTCCTGTACAGTTGCAGCATAACCCCACGGCTCTTAAACTCCAACCCCCTGTTAATAAAAGCTAACACACTATAGGCCTTCTTCACAGCTCTATCCACTTGACTGGCAACCTTTAGAGATCTGTGGATATGGACCCCAAGATCTCTCTGTTCCTCCACAGTCTTCAGAACCCTACCTTTGACCCTGTAATCCACATTTAAATTAGTCCTACCAAAATGAATCACCTCACATTTATCAGGGTTAAACTCCATTTGCCATTTTTCAGCCCAGCTTTGCATCCTATCTATGTCTCTTTGCAGCCTACAACAGCCCTCCACCTCATCCACTACTCCACCAATCTTGGTGTCATCAGCAAATTTACTGATCCACCCTTCAGCCCCCTCCTCTAAGTCATTAATAAAAATCACAAAGAGCAGAGGACCAAGCACTGATCCCTGCGGCACACCGCTAGCAACCTGCCTCCAATCCGAAAATTTTCCATCCACCACCACCCTCTGTCTTCGGTCAGACAGCCAGTTACCTATCCAATCGGCCAACTTTCCCTCTATCCCACACCTCCTTACTTTCATCATAAGCCGACCATGGGGGACCTTATCAAACGCCTTACTAAAATCCATGTATATGACATCAACTGCCCTACCTTCATCAACACACTTAGTTACCTCCTCAAAAAATTCTATCAAATTTGTGAGGCACGACTTGCCCTTCACGAATCCGTGCTGACTATCTCGGATTAATCCGCATCTTTCTAAATGGTCGTAAATGCCATCCCTAAGGACCCTTTCCATCAATTTACCAACCACCGAAGTAAGACTAACCGGTCTATAATTACCAGGGTCATTTCTATTCCCTTTCTTAAACAGAGGAACAACATTCGCCATTCTCCAGTCCTCTGGCACCATCCCCGTGGACAGCGAGGACCCAAAGATCAACGCCAAAGGCTCTGCAATCTCATCCCTTGCCTCCCACAGAATCCTAGGATACATTTCATCAGGCCCAGGGGACTTATCGACCTTCAGTTTATTCAAAACTGCCAAGACATCCTCCCTCCGAACATCTATTTCCTCCAGCCTATTAGCCTGTAACACCTTCTCTTCCTCAAAAACATGGCCCCTCTCCTTGGTGAACACTGAAGAAAAGTATTCATTCATCACCTCGCCTATCTCTACTGCCTCCATACACAAGTTGCCACTACTGTCCTTGACCGGCCCTAACCTCACCCTGGTCATTCTTTTATTCCTCACATAAGAGTAAAAAGCCTTGGGGTTTTCCTTGATCCGACCCGCCAAGGACTTCTCATGTCCCCTCCTAGCTCTCCTAAGCCCCTTTTTCAGCTCATTCCTTGCTAACTTGTAACCCTCAATCGAGCCATCTGAACCTTGTTTCCTCATCCCTACATAAGCTTCCCTCTTCCTTTTCACAAGACATTCCACCTCTTTTGTGAACCATGGTTCCCTCACTCGGCCATTTCCTCCCTGCCTGACAGGAACATTCTGTAATGGAACCCCAGGTTAGAGTAAGGGGCAGGTACAGACGTACTAATCTGACACAGTTAAAAATCAAACAAAGCACTGGAGCGATAGAATTAAAAATCAGATAAAACGTGTATTGAACCTTGGTTATATCACATGTGAACTGCTGTGAACAGGTTCTGGTCTCTCCCTAATCCGAACCTAATAAAGAGGTTCTGGAAAAAGGGCAGAAAGGTTTTGCAGAGCGGTTATCAGAATTGAGAAGTGCGATGTACGAGGGAAGATGAGGGAGATATTGTCCCTGTCTAGAAAAGAGAAGCTTGAGGGGTGATCTGATAGAGGTCTTTAAAATTATGAAGCAGTTTCTCGGGTAAACTTCGAGAAGATTTTGACACTTGTGGAGAACTCAAAAGCAGGGGTTATAAGTGTAAGATCATCACATATCAATCCAATCGGAGGATTCAGGAGAAACCCAAGGTGGTGAGAATGTGAAGTTCACTAGAAGAGAGTGAGTGGGTGAGGCGACTGATAAACTGTCGGTACATTTAAGGGGAAACTGGATAAACACACGAGGGTGAAAGGACTAGGAGGGCAAGCTGGTAGGCTGAGATGAAAGAGGGTGGGAAGAGACTGATGTTCACCATAAACAGTGACGTGGAACAGGTGGCAATTGCAAAATGAAAGTACCTCTCCTGAATTTGATTTGATTTGATTTGATTTATTATTGTCATGTATTAACATACAGTGAAAAGTATTTTTTCTTGTGCACTATACAGAAAAAGCATACCATTCATAAAGAAGGAAATGAGAGAGTGCAGAATGTAGTGTTACAGTCATAGCTAGGGTGTAGAAAAAGATCAACCGGGAAGGAAGGGGGAAGGGGTCATGAAAAGAGAGTATAGGGAATTAGGGAGACAGCTGAGAAGGAGGAAAGCAAAGGTAGTAATCTCAGGATTGCTGCCTGTGCCACGGGAGGGTGAGGGCAGGAATGGAGTGAGGTGGAGGATGAATGTGTGGCTGAGGGACTGGAGCAGGGGGCAGGGATTCAGGTTCCTGGACCATTGGGACCTCTTTAGGGGCAGGTGTGACCTGTACACAAAAAACGGGTGGCACTTGAATCCCAGGGGGACCAATATCCTGGCGGGAAGGTTGGCTAAGGCTACTGGGGAGAGTTTAAACTAGATAGGTTGGGGGGAGGGGATCGAGATGAGGTGACAGAGTGAGGAAGTTAGCTCACAAACAGAGAAGGGTTATAGACAATGCAAGAGGGAGGATGGATGGGGGATAGAGAAGGAGAGAGCTCAGACCAAAGGATTGAGATGTGTTTACTTTAATGCCAGGAGTATAGTGAATAAAGGGGATGAGCTCAGAGCGTGGATCGATGCCTGGAAGTGTGGTGTGGTGGCCATTACGGAGACTTGGATGTCTCAGGGACAGGACTGGATACTCCAGGTGCCGGGATTCAGATGTTTCAGGAAGGACAGGGAGGGAGGCAAGAGAGGGGGTGGAGTGGCACTGCTGATCAGGGATAGTGTCACAGCTGTAGAGAAGGTGTATGCTGTGGAGGGATTGTCCACAGAGTCTCTGTGGGTGGAAGTTCGGAGTGGGAAGGGGTCGATCACTTTGCTGGGAGTTTTCTATAGGCCGCCCAATAGTAACAGAGAGGTGGAGGAGCAGATAGGGAAACAGATCCTGGAGAGTTGCAATAATAGCAGAGTTGTTGTGATGGGAGACTTTAATTTCCCAAACGTAGATTGGAATATCCCGAGGGTAAGGGGATTGGATGGGGAGGAGTTCATTAGGTGTGTTCAGGAGGGTTTCCTGACACAGCATGTGGACAAGCCTACAAGAGGAGAGGCTGTACTTGATCTGATACTGACCAATGAACCTGGACAGGTGTCAGATCTCTCAGTGGGAGAGCATCTTGGGGATAGCGATCATAACTCTATCTCCTTTATGCTTGCATTGGAAAAAGAGAGGATCAGGCAAGCTAGGAAAGCGTTTATATGGAGTAAGGGGAAATATGAAGACATAAGGCAGCAAATTAGGGGAGTAAATTGGAAGGAGGTATTCTCGGGGAAATGTACTGAAGAGAGGTGGCAGTTTTTCAAGGAATGTCTGAGTAGAGTTCGACAGGACAACGTTCCGAGCAGACAGGGAGGAGTTGGTAGGTTAAAGGAACCGTGGTGCACGAAAGCTGTGCGGGACCTAGTCGAGAAGAAAAGGAAAGCATACAAAAGGTTCAGAGAGCTTGGCGAAGATAGGGATCCAGATGAGTATACGGCTTGTAGGAAGGGACTAAAGAAGGAAATTAGGAGAGCCAGAAGGGGTCACGAGAAGGTCTTGGCAGGTAGGATTAAGGAAAACCCTAAGGCGTTCTATAAATATGTGAAGAGTAAAAGGATGAGACGTGAAGGAATCAGGCCTATAAAAGGTGAAGGCGGGAAAGTCTGTACGGAACCAGTAGAAATGGCAGAGGTGCTTAATGAGTATTTTGCCTCGGTTTTCACAGAGGAGAAGGACCTGGGTGGATGTACTGCAGGCTTGCGGTGGACTGAAAAGATTGAGTATGTGGACTTTAACAAAGAGGTTGTGCCGGAATCTTTGAATGGCATCAAGATAGATAAGTCGCTGGGTCCGGATGGGATATACCCCAGGTTACTGTGGGAGGCGAGGGAAGAGATTGCAGAGCCTCTGGCGATGATCTTTGCGTCATCGATGGAGACGGGAGAGGTGCCGGAGCATTGAAGGATTGCGGATGTGGTTCCTATTTTCAAGAAGGGGAATAGGGATAGCCCAGGAAATTACTGACCGGTGAATCTAACCTCAGTGGTTGGTAAGCTGATGGAGAAGATCCTGAAGGACAAGATTTATGAGCATTTAGAGAGATTTAGTATGCTCATGAATACTCAGCATGGCTTTGTCAAAGGCAGATCGTGCCTTACAAGCCTGGTGGAGTTCTTCGAAAATGTGACTAAACACATTGACGAAGGGAAAGCGGTAGATGTGGTTTAAATGGATTTTAGCAAGGCGTTCGATAAGGTCCTCCATGCGAGGCTTCTAGAAAAAGTGAGAGGGCATGGGATCCAAGGGGCTGCTGCCCTGTGGATCCAGAACTGGCTTGCCCAAAGGACAGTAAGAAGTTTAACAACACCAGGTTAAAGTCCAACAGGTTTATTTGGTAGCAAAAGCCACACAGGCTTTCGGAGCTCCAAGCCCCTTCTTCAGGTGAGTGGGAATTCTGTTCACAAACAGGGCATATAAAGACACAGACTCAATTTACATGAATAATGGTTGGAATGCGAGTACTTACAGCTAATCAAGTCTTTAAGATACAAACAACGTGAGTGGAGAGAGCATCAAGACAGGCTAAAAAGATGTGTATTGTCCCCAGACAAGACAGCCAGTGAAACTCTGCAGGTCCAGGCAGGCTGTGGGGGTTACAAATAGTGTGGCATGAACCCACCCCAGTCCAACGCCGGCATCTCCACATCTTGCCCAAAGGAGGCAGAGAGTGTGTATAGATGGGTCTTTTTCTAAATGGAGGTCGGTCACCAGTGGTGTGCCCCAGGGATCTGTTCTGGGACTCTTGCTGTTTGTCATTTTCATAAATGACCTGGATGAGGAAGTGGAGGGATGGGTTGGTAAGTTTGCTGACGACACGAAGGTTGGTGGGGTTGTGGATAGTCTGGAGGGATGTCAGAAGTTACAGAGGGACATAGATAGGATGCAAGACTGGGCGGAGAAGTGGCAGATGGACTTCAACCCAGATAAATGCGTAGTGGTCCATTTTGGCAGGTCAAATGGGATGAAGAAGTACAATATAAAGGGAAAGACTCTTAGTACTGTAGAGGATCAGGAGGACCTTGGGGTCTGGGTCCACAGGACTCTAAAATCGGCCCCGCAGGTGGAGGAGGTGGTTAAGAAGGCGTATGGTGTGCTGGCCTTTATCAATTGAGGGATTGAGTTTAGGAGTCCGGGGATAATGGTGCAGCTGTATAAGACCCTCGTCAGACCCCACTTGGAGTACTGTGCTCAGTTCTGGTCGCCTCATTACAGGAAGGATGTGGAAAAGATTGAAAGGGTGCAGAGGAGATTTACAAGGATGTTGCCTGGATTGAGTGGCTAGCCTTATGAGGATAGGCTGAGGGAGCTCGGTCTTTTCTCCTTGGAGAGACGTAGGATGAGAGGAGACCTAATAGAGGTATATAAGATGTTGAGAGGCATAGATCGGGTGGACTCTCAGAGGCTTTTTCCCAGAGTGGAAATGGCTGCTACGAGAGGACACAGGTTTAAGGTGTTGGGGGGTAGGGTACAGGGGAAATGTTAGGGGGAAGTTTTTCACACAGAGGGTGGTGGGCAAGTGGAATCGGCTGCCGTCAGTGGTGGTGGAGGCAAACTCAATAGGGTCTTTTAAGAGACTCCTGGATGAGCACATGGGACTTAACAGGATGGAGGGTTATAGGTAGGCCTAAAAGGTAGGGATATGTTCGGCACAACTTGTGGGGCCGAAGGGCCTGTTTTGTGCTGTAGTTTTTCTATGTTTCTTTCTGTGTTTCTAATGCGAGGTAGGTCCATTCAAAGTCTGACAGCAGCAGGGAAGAAGCTGTTCTTGAGTCGGTTGGTACGTGACCTCAGACTTTTGTATCTTTTTCCCGAAGGAAGAAGGTGGAAGAGAGAATGTCTGGGGTGTGTGGGGTCCTTAATTATGCTGGCTGCTTTGCCGAGGCAGCGGGAAGTGTAGACAGAACCAATGGATGGGAGGCTGGTTTGCGTGATGGATTGGGCTACATTCACGACCTTTTGTAATTCCTTGTGGTCTTGGGCAGAGCAGGAGCCATACCAAGCTGTGATACAACCAGAAAGAATGCTTCCTATGGTGCATCTGTAAAAGTTGGTGAGAGTCGTAGCCGACATGCCAAATTTCCTTAGCCTCCTGAGAAAGTAGAGGCATTGGTGGGCTTTCTTAACTATAGTGTCAGCATGGGGAGACCAGGACAGGTTGTTGGTGATCTGGGTACATAAAAACTTGAAGCTCTCAACCCTTCTACTTTGTCCCGTTGACGTAGACAGGGGCATGTTCTCCTTTACGCTTCCTGAAGTTGATGACAATCTCCTTCGTTTTGTTGACATTGAGGGAGAGATTATTGTTGCCACACTAGTTCACCAGTTTCTCTATCTCATTCCTGTACACTGTCCCGTCATTGTTTGAGATCCGACCCACTACGGTGGTGTCGTCAGCAAACTTGAAAATCGAGTTGTTGGGGAATTTGGCTGCACAGTCCATAAGACCATAAGACCATAAGACATAGGAGCGGAAGTAAGGCCATTCGGCCCATCGAGTCCACTCCACCATTCAATCATGGTTGATTTCAACTCCATTTACCCGCTCTCTCCCCATAGCCCTTAATTCCTCGAGAAATCAAGAATTTATCAATTTCTGTCTTGAAGACGCTCAACGTCTCGGCCTCCACAGCCCTCTGTGGCAATGAATTCCACAGACCCACCACTCTCTGGCTGAAGAAATTTCTCCTCATCTCTGTTCTAAAGTGACTCCCTTTTATTCTAAGGCTGTGCCCCCGCGTCCTAGTCTCCCCTGTTAATGGAAACAACTTCCCTATGTCCATCCTATCTAAGCCGTTCATTATCTTGTAAGTTTCTATCAGATCTCCCCTCAACCTCCTAAACTCCAATGAATATAATCCCACGATCCTCAGACGTTCATCGTATGTCAGGCCTACCATTCCTGGGATCATCCGTGTGAATCTCCGCTGGACCCGGTCCAGTGCCAGTATGTCCTTCCTGAGGTGTGGGGCCCAAAATTGCTCACAGTACTCCAAATGGGGCCTAACCAGTGCTTTATAAAGCCTCAGTCATAGGTGTATAAGGAGTATAGTAGGGGGCTGAGAACACAGCCTTGTGGGGCACCGGTGTTGCGGATGATCGTGGAGGTGTGTTGTTGCCTATCCTTACTGATTGTGGTCCGAGAGTTAGGAAGTTCAGGATCCAGTCGCAGAGGGAGGTGCCGAGGCACAGGCCACGGAGTTTGGAGATGAATTCCGTGGAATTTGGCAAAGAAATAGTTGCCAAGTGCTCCGACAATTCTGGTTCATAGTCAACCTTTGAGGATGGAATTCTGTTTATCCCCAAGGCCCCATTCTCCCAGGAAACTGGCCGTCCTCACCCGGTCTGGCTTACATGTGACTCCAGAGCCATAGCAATGTGGTTGAGTCTTCACTGTCCCTGAAATGCCCGAAAAAACTCTCAGTTCAAGGGCAATTAGTGATGGGCAATAAATGTCGGCCCATCCAGCGACGCCCATGTCCCGTGAAGGAATGGAAAAATCTTCAGCTACGTGGAGAGATTGGAGAAGCTGGGCTTATTCGCTTCCGAGGAGAAAAGTTTAATGTGGAGATTTAATCAAGCTGTTTGAAAATGAGGACGGGTTTTGCTGGAGTAAATAATGAGCAGCTGTTTCAAATGGACGCATATTTATAAATATGGGGCGGCACGGTGGCACAGCGGTTCGCACTGCTGCCTCACAGCGCCAGGGACACGGCGTGGCACGGTGACACAGTGATTAGCACTGCTGCCTCAGTGCCAGGGACAAGGGGCAGCACGGTGGCACAGTGGTTAGCGCTGCTGCCTCACAGCGCCAGGAATCCGGGGCGGCACGGTGACACAGTGGTTAGCACCGCTCCCTCACAGCGCCAGGAACCCGGGGCGGCATGGTGGCACAGTGGTTAGCGCTGCTGCCTCACAGCGCCAGGAACCCGGGGCGGCACGGTGACACAGTGGTTCGCACTGCTGCCTCACAGTGCCAGGAACTCGGGCAGCACGGTGACACAGCGGTTAGCACTGCTGCCTCACAGCACCAGGGACACAGGGCGGCACGGTGGCACAGTGGTTAGCACCGCTGCCTCGCAGCGCCAGGACCTAGGGCGGCACGGTGGCACAGTGGTTAGCACCGCTGCCTCACATCGCCAGGGCCTGGGTTCAATTCCCGGCTTGGGTCACTGTCTGTGTGGAGTCTGCACGTTCTCCCCGTGGGTTTCCTCCGGGTGCTCCGGTTTCCTCCCACAGTCCAAAGATGTGCGGGTTAGGTGGATTGGTCCATGATAAATTGCCCTTTAGTGTGAGAGGAACTCGCTAGGGTAAATGCGTGGGGTTATGGGGATAGGGCCTGGTTGGGATTGTGGTCAGTGCAGGTTCGATGGGCTGAATGGCCTCCTTTTGCACTGTAGGGATTCTATGATCTATGAAAAAATCAGGGAGGAAATGAGAAGAGTATTTTAGCAAATTGTGATGACCTGGAAAGGCTGCCAGGAGGTGATGGACATGGATTCAATAGTAAGTTTCAAAAGTAAATTAAAATTAAAGCGGGGAAAGATGCAGGGTTGTGGGGGAAGATCAGTCAGTGTGGGACTAATTGGATAGCAATTACAGCATAGGCATGAGGGGCCAAATGGCCTCCTTTGTGCTGTATGAAGCTCTTGCAATCGTTCTTTCCTGTTTGGAATCCGACATTGTTTAGAACAAGAAGAGTTCCAAGGAAGCGGCATGGTGGCACAGTGGTTAGCACTGGTGCTTCACAGCGCCAGGGACCCGGGGTGGCACGGTGGCACATTGATTAGCACTGCTGCTTCACAGCGCCAGGTACCCGGGGTGGCACGGTGGCACAGTGATTAACACTGCTGCTTCACAGCGCCAGGTACCCGGGGCGGCACGGTGGCACAGTGATTAACACTGCTGCTTCACAGCGCCAGGTACCCGGGGCGGCACGGTGGCACATTGATTAGCACTGCTGCTTCACAGCGCCAGGTACCTGGGGCGGCACAGTGGCACAGTGATTAACACTGCTGCTTCACAGCTCCAGGGACCCGGGGCGGCATGGTGGCACAGCGGTTAACACTGCTGCTTCACAACTCCAGGGACCTGGGTTCGATTCCCGGCTTGGGTCACTGTCTGTGTGGAGTTTGCACATTCTCCCCGTGTCTGCGAGGGTTTCCTCCCACAGTCCAAAGATGTGCGGATTAGGTTGATTGGCCATGCTAAAAATTGCCCCTTAGAGTCCTGAGATGCGTAGGTTAGAGGGATTCGCGGGTAAATATGTAGGGATGTGGGGGTCGGGTCTGGGTGGGATTGTCGTCAGTGCAGACTCGATGGGCCAAATGGCCTCCTTCTGCACTGTAGGGTTTCTATGATTCTATGAAGAGTCACACGGATTCGGAACGTTAACTCTGATTCCCTTTGATGGACTGCCGGAGCCGTTGAATGTTTCTGTTTTTATTTCAGATCTCCGGTGTCTGGGGAATTTTGCTTTCATTATTGTCATCGTTTAGCGATGGTCCTCATTAACTGCTGCAGACATCAGTCAGCTGGCCACGAACTCCTCATTCCCGGAAGAATCTCTGTGAGTCATCAATCCGGGCAGAGTATGACTCAGCTCATGGATACAGTCACTATTGGGCAGACTGGTCTGCCACTCAGTCCCGGTCAGTGTGTAACACACGGCTTGCTGCTCTGTCTAAAACAGGAAGGGACTGCTCCTACTTGCACCCATTTTCCTGGGGCGGTGGGGGCGGGGGAAGGGGGGTGGGTGTGGCAGGGGGAGGGGGTGGTGGGTGTGGGGGGAGGGGAGTGGTGGGTGCAGTGGGGAGGGGGTGGTGGGTGCGGGGGGGGGGAAGGGGGGTGGTGGGTCCGGGTGTGGGGGTGGGTGGGAATTGCACAGGTGGGGTAGGGCTTTGGGGTGTGGTCTCACCCTCTGTCTCCACCTCCCACCCTCCGCACCATGGAAGCGGGGGGAGTTCCCAGTGGCCGGGGTCTTTGAAAGCCCCCTATAACCACCATGAAGATGCAATTCTGAATCTGGCTGTATGACCCCCTGCAGCTTTTGGAGACCCTCCTCCCCGAAATAGGGATTAACTTCTCTCCACATTTCCCCGATTCCAGGGGGCGCAGCAATGTCTAAATAAAGAATCTTCTTCTCTCCTCTCTCAGCGGTGAGGGGTCCTGAGTTCTCGGGTGACGGAGGGGTCCAATGTGCGAGCTCCTGTCTCAATCACAGGAGGGGCAAACACTGGTTGGCGGAGCGGGCGGGTGGGGTGCCCGGGTTACTACACGTTCTCCTCGCTGTCAATACCTGTCTTCATGAGGGCAATGCTCACTCATCTTCCTTAAACCCAGGAACACGAGGAGGCCATTCAGCCCCTCCAGCTTGTAGTCCCATTCAGTTTGATCATTGGGTGATCTCTGTCTTCACTCTATTTATCTGATTTGATTCTGTAACCCTTAATATCATTAACCAATAAAAATCCATCAATCTCAGTTTGATCATTTTAATTGGATGGAAGGCTAGCAGTGTATTGGGGAGAGAGCTTCCGATTTCCATTCCCCTCTAGAACAAAGAACAAAGAAAATTACAGCACAGGAAAAGGCTCTTTGGCTCTCCAAGCCTGCACTGACCATGCTGCCTGTCTTAACTAAAACCCCCCACCCTTCCGGGGACCATATCCCTCTATCCCCATCCTGTTCATGTATTTGTCAAGACGCCCCTTAAAAGTCACTACCGTATCCGCTTCCACTACCTCCCCCGGCAATGAGTTCCAGGCACCTACTACTCTCTGTGTTCAAAATCTGCCTCGTACATCTCCTTTAAACCTTTAAGGTGCCCCTCGCACCTTAAACCTGTGCCCCCTAGTAATTGACTCTTCCACCCTGGAAAAAGCTTCTGACTATCCACTCTGTCCATGCCTCTCATAATCTTGTAGACTTCTATCAGGTTGTCCCTCAACCTCCGTCGCTCCAGTGAGAACAAACCACGTTTCTCCAACCTCTCTATGTGAGGAAAAGGTTCCCAATGTCCCCCTGGACCTACCTGCCTCCAATTTTAACCTTCTGCTTGGCCTGAGAAAATCATCTCTATCCATATCCTCGCAAATCTTTTTAATCACCCTAAACACTTCAATTTCTTTTATTCTTTCACGAGATGTGGGTGTTGCCGGCTGGGCAGTGTTTATTGTCCATCCCTAATTGCCCCAGAGAAGGTGGTGGTAAGCCGCCTTTTTGAACTGCTGCAGTTCCTCGGGAATTATATCAGCGTGGTCTATGAAAGCAGTTCTCATCCTGAAACTCATTTTACTGCGCTATCATCTTCATTCCCCTGCTTTGAACCTGGATGAATTTCTCCGCTGTGGTGGGAGTTTCAGGATCAGTGCTGTGCCGCACGGGAGCTCGTTTACAGAAATAAAAACTAAATACTGCAGCTGCTGGAAATCGGAAGCAAAAACAGAAAATGCTGGAAAACCTCAGCAGGTTTGGCAGCGTCTGTGGAGAGAAAAACATTTCAAGTGCACACAAACTTTCTTCAAAGCTCTGAAGAAGTGCTTGCGGACTCAAAAGCACGCAGGGTGGTAAGTGCCTGGAACGCGCTGCCAGAGGAAGGGTAGAAGCAGATACAATAGCAATGTTTAAGAAGCATCTTGACAGATACATGAACAGGTAGGGAATAGAGGGATATGGATCACATGGAGGCAAAAGGTCTTCAGTTTAGAAAGACGTCATGTGTCGGCGCAGGCTTGGTGGGCCGAAGAACCTGTTCCTGTGCCGTACTGTTCTTTGTTCTCTTTGTTAACTCTGATTCTCTCCACAGTGGAGATATCTTCTCTATGTCTACCCTATCAAACCTCTTCATAACCTTAGAACATAGAACATAGAACATAGAACATTACAGCGCAGAACAGGCCCTTCGGCCCACGATGTTGCACCGACCAGTTAAAAAAAAAAACTGTGACCCTCCAACCTAAACCAATTTCTTTTCGTCCATGAACCTATCTACGGATCTCTTAAACGCCCCCAAACTAGGCGCATTTACTACTGATGCTGGCAGGGCATTCCAATCCCTCACCACCCTCTGGGTAAAGAACCTACCCCTGACATCGGTTCTATAACTACCCCCCCTCAATTTAAAGCCATGCCCCCTCGTGCTGGATTTCTCCATCAGAGGAAAAAGGCTATCACTATCCACCCTATCTAAACCTCTAATCATCTTATATGTTTCAATAAGATCCCCTCTTAGCCGCCGCCTTTCCAGCGAAAACAATCCCAAATCCCTCAGCCTCTCCTCATAGGATCTCCCCTCCATACCAGGCAACATCCTGGTAAACCTCCTCTGCACCCTCTCCAAAGCCTCCACATCCTTCCTGTAATGTGGGGACCAGAACTGCACACAGTACTCCAAGTGCGGCCGCACCAGAGTTGTGTACAGTTGCAACATAACGCTACGACTCCTAAATTCAATCCCCCTACCAATAAACGCCAAGACACCATATGCCTTCTTAACAACCTTATCTACTTGATTCCCAACTTTCAGGGATCTATGCACACATACACCTAGATCCCTCTGCTCCTCCACACTATTCAAAGTCCTCCCGTTAGCCCTATACTCAACACATCTGTTATTCCTACCAAAGTGAATTACCTCACACTTCTCCGCATTAAACTCCATCCGCCACCTCTCGGCCCAACTTTGCAACCTGTCTAAGTCTTCCTGCAAACTACGACACCCTTCCTCACTGTCTACCACACCACCGACTTTGGTGTCATCAGCAAATTTGCTAATCCACCCAACTATACCCTCATCCAGATCATTAATAAATATTACAAACAGCAGTGGCCCCAAAACAGATCCCTGAGGTACACCACTTGTAACCGCACTCCATGATGAATATTTACTATCAACCACCACCCTCTGTTTCCTATCCGCTAGCCAATTCCTGATCCAATTTCCTAGATCACCCCCAATCCCATACATCTGGATTTTCTGCAGAAGCCTACCATGGTGAACCTTATCAAACGCCTTACTAAAATCCATATATACCACGTCCACTGCCTTGCCCCCATCCACCTCCTTGGTCACTTTCTCAAAAAACTCAATAAGGTTAGTAAGGCACGACCTACCTGCCACAAAACCATGCTGACTATCACCTATCAATTCATTACTCTCCAAATAACTATAAATCCTATCCCTTATAATTTTTTCCAACATCTTGCCGACAACAGAAGTGAGACTCACCGGTCTATAATTCCCGGGGAAGTCTCTGTTCCCCTTCTTAAACAATGGGACAACATTCGCTAACCTCCAATCTTCTGGTACTATACCAGAGGCCAACGACGACCTGAAGATCAGAGCCAGAGGCTCTGCAATCACTTCTCTTGCCTCCCAGAGAATCCTTGGATAAATCCCATCCGGACCAGGGGATTTATCTATTCATAACCTTGGAGACCTTTATCACGTCTCCCGTCAGCCTTCTCTTTTCTGTAGAAAAGAGCCCCAGGATATTCAATCTTTCCTGAGGGGTATAACCTCTCCGTTCTGTTATCATCCGAGCTACTCTTTCTTGCATGCTTTGCAGTGACTCTATATTTCCTCCTGGCACATCGACTCCAGATCCGTGTGCGGTGCTCCCAGTGTGGTCCAACTGAGGTTTGATACAAGTTTACAAGTGAAACTCTGTCTCTGATAAATGATCCTGGTCTGAAAGATGACTTTACTTCATAAACATACTCACAGATCATCTCAATGCCTTGAATGCAGCTCAGCGGTTCTGACGGGTTATCTTGGCACCTCGAAGAATCAATGGCATTTTATAATACTGAACTGTGACTGTTTGTTAAATCTGGAGGTAAATAGGCAGCAGGGCTGTGTTTCAGAATTATGGCTATAAAATATTCCTATGATTTTATCGAAACTCTTAACTCTTGGTTGAAATGAAGCAGATCAAGCAAGTTGTTTCTGCTCAATACTGGCCATGTTAGTGAGTGGCACACAAACTCACTGGCATTTTATAACAAGATGCCTTTTTTTGTTTGTTTTAGCAACAGAATCGTTCCAAAACCCATTGGCCTTGTCTACGCTGGAACTTGTTTCAGTTACAGCACTGTTTAAGATCACAGCTCAGCTAAAAGCTTGTCTGGTGTTGGAGCCTCCGATTAAGGTCTAACCTTGTTAATTCTTACTGAAGTGAGTTTTCTGGATGATGGATTCTGGGTGCAGATTGTAAACCGTGCTGACATCGGGGCTGCAACAAGGCGGAGTGATAGGTTCAGGAAAGTTAAGAAATTTTGACCTCACTTCTGGGGTGGAAAGAAATTGCACTTTGTGAATACACTTGATGGGAATGTGAATGTTCTGGCCAATGGAGGGCATTGTGAATTTGGTAAGAAGTCTCACAACACCAGGTTATAGTCCAACAGGTTTATTTGGTAGCAAATACCATAAGCTTTCGGAGCTTGCTGCTCCTTCGTCAGATGGAGTGGTCTCTGACGAAGGAGCAGCACGCTCCGAAAGCTTATGGTATTTGCTACCAAATAAACCTGTTGGACTTTAACCTGGTGTTGTGAGACTTCTTACTGTGCTTACCCCAGTCCAACGCCGGCATCTCCACATTGTGAATTTGTACATTGGAATCCTTTTATAACGAGGTTTAACCATCCTCCACTCACTCAGTGATAGTGAGATTCACATTGTGGTGATGTCAACTTCACTTGAATGAGTCTCCGTACCTTTGTGTGATGTCAGGGAGATGTATTTCGATCTGGATTTGAACCGGAAGGTCTAAGCGTTTCTAACCCTTCTTCCTCAAGGAACAAACTGAGTGAGGGCAGCTTATCAGCATCGATAATCTCGTGGTGTTTGTGTCTGCTCAGTGGTAGAGGCAGAAGACGGGACATACACACGGGAGGAGGAGATCCTGGGGCGGGTCCTCATCTCAGTCGCAGCAATGTTTGCATCGTTAGATGGCAGTGAAAGGGTTAATTATCCAAAGATGTGCGGGTTAGGTGGATTGGCCATGCTAAATTGCCCTTAGTATCAGGGGATTAGCAGAGTAAATATACAGGATTAAGGGGATAGGGCCTGGGTGGGATTGTTGTCAGTGCAGACTCAACGGGCTGAATGGCCTCCTTCTGCATGGTAGGGATTCTATGATTCTATGATTCTTCACTCTGTGCACAAACATACAGTGCGTGTTTACGATGATCACTGACCAGTTGTACATTGATGGAACGGTAGCCCTTGCAGTTTGTAAACAGTAGGAGCTGCCGCCATGGAGCCCGTGCAGCCACGTGGGTGCAGTCGATTGTATCTTGCACTCTTGGGAAATCTGAGATGTTTGTGAAGCGAGCTATCTTCATCCAGAGTCAACCTGACATAATGATGGGACTTCCTGTAAAGGGCTTCAGTGACCTTTTCAATGCAGCAATGTGTTGCTGACTGAGAGATGCTGCACAGATCCCCCGTTGGTCCCTGGAAAGACCCAGAGACAAAGAAATGGAGCGCTCTGGTCACCTTCAAACCACTGGCAGGTAACAGCCCCCAACTCCATGTGGGGTCAGGTCTTCCTGACAAATGTGACCGATGTGATGTACGGGATTCTGGGAGAAGCGCAGGCTTATCCGGCTTTGTTTCTCACTCTATTGCAAATCAGAGACTCTGCAGCAATGAACCCTCGCTCGGTCTGGCGAGTCACCTCCATTGTCTTCTCTTGTTCTGACCCTCCTGTTCAGCTCCCCGACAGCATGTCGTCCAGAACGGGGTCTCCTGTTAGAGTTGTGCTCTCTGTAAACCCTCCCCCTTTCACCTCCTCCATTGCATGAGGACCCTGCGAAAGGGCAGCTTTGAGTCCTGGATCCGTCTGTCTTCCCTCGGAAAGAACATTAATGATTAAAGGGTGAAGAGAGTGAAGCTCAGGATGTGAAAATTCTGCCAACTGTAAGGTTCTGTGGTCAGGCTCAGAGGCAGCAAGGTTTGGATGAAGGTTTCAGGAGCAGATAAGTAGGGACAGGGATGTCACTGAGGTGGAAGTTGGGAGTGTTAATGATGGCGTTGGATATGTGGTCTCGGGGTCAAACATAACGCCAGGGTTGTGGATAGTCTGGTTGCCAGGGGATAAATGGAGTCGGTGATGAGAGAACAGTGTTTAAACATAGAAACACAGAGACTAGAAGCCGGAGGAGGCCATTCGGCCCTTCGAGTCTGCTCCGCCATTCATTTTGATCATTGCTGATCATCAAATTCAATATCCTGATCCCCCCTTCCCCCCATATCCCTTGATCCCTTTAGCCCCAAGAACGAAATCTAATTTCTTCTTGAAATCACACAACGTTTTGGCCTCAACTACATTCTGTGGTAGTGAATTCCACACGTTCACCACCCTCTGGGTGAAGAAATTTCAGTTTGTAGGGGGAACTTGAGTCTTTTCAATATTTAATTCCATAAAGAGCCTGGTAGGTGATCTAACAAAAGCTGTATAAAATACTGAGCTATTTTGATGAGCAGACACAGAGGCGACGTGTCCACTTGTGGGAAAGGGCATAACAAGAAAATATTCATTAAAATAGCCCAATAGGAACTTCAGAAGAAAGCTCATTGCTGAGAGAGTATTGAGAATATGGAACTCAGTATTGGTGGGGGGGGGGGGGGGGGTTAGTTCAGGTGGAAAATTCCTCTCCATTTAAGGAAAGGGGAGATAGTCAGGATGATGGTGGGGTAATGCTGAAAGAGTTCACTGAGGAAGGATGGGAGGAGATTTGATGAACAGAAACACTAGCATGGGCCAGATGGGCAGAATGGCCTGTTTCCTCTGTAAATCCTCTGCAGCATGCAATTTGTTCAAAGATTCTGTTGTTTGGTGAGATATCCCAGAATGGAAGCAGACCCGAGGAACTTCACTCCTCCAAAAAAATTAAATTCAGTGAATTGTTGATGTCTTTAACTTGAGGGCAAAACAGAAGGAGTGGCAGAGGACAGGAACTGAACAGGAAACAGGTCGGCTTTTGTGATCATGTGCCTCAATACACCTGAGGGCGCTTCCTGTTAAATCACTTTTTTATTTAAAAACATTGAAAGGAAATGTCGGGGCAGCTGTTTCTGTGAGGCTCTGGGGTCACCTGAGGTAGTGAATCATCCAGCGATTTTTCTTCAGGACCAGGTACAGGCAGGAAGGGGTTGGATTGAGGGAAACGATGGCAGCTCAGGTGTCACTGACTCAACCTTTTTGGCAAGTGGTATTGATGAATATTATAGACACTCGGTTTAGTTTATAAACTTTTATCTGTGACTTCATTGTCAGAGCTGGGTGCAACACTTGGTGTGAAAGGTTCAGGTCCTACTCCAGGCTGACACTCCAAGTGCAGTACGGAGGGAGTGCCGCACTGTCAGAGGGTCAGTGCTGAGGGAGTGCTGCACTGTCAGAGGGTCAGTACTGAGGGAGTACCGCACTGTTCGAGGGTCAGTACTGAGGGAGTGCTGCACTGTCAGAGGGTCAGTACTGAGGGAGTACCGCACTGTCAGAGGGTCAGTACTGAGGGAGTGCTGCACTGTCAGAGGGTCAGTACTGAGGGAGTACCGCACTGTCAGAGGGTCAGTACTGAGGGAGTGCAGCACTGTCAGAGGGTCAGTACTGAGGGAGTGCTGCACTGTTAGAGGGTCAGTACTGGGGGAGTGCCGCACTGTCAGAGGGTCAGTGCTGAGGGAGTGCTGCACTGTTAGAGGGTCAGTACTGAGGGAGTACCGCACTGTTCGAGGGTCAGTACTGAGGGAGTGCCGCACTGTCAGAGGATCAGTACTGAGGGAGTGCTGCATTGTCAGAGGGTCAGTACTGAGGGAGTGCCACACTGTCAGAGGGTCAGTACTGAGGGAGTGCTGCACTGTCAGAGGGTCAGTACTGAGGGAGTGCCGCACTGTCAGAGGGTCAGTACTGAGGGAGTGCCGCACTGTTAGAGGGTCAGTACTGAGGGAGTGCCACACTTTCAGAGGGTCAGTACTGAGGGAGTGCCGCACTGTCAGAGGATCAGTGCTGAGGGAGTGCTGCACTGTCAGAAGGTCAGTACTGAGGGAGTGCCGCACTGTCAGAGGGTCAGTGCTGAGAGAGTGCCGCACTGTCAGAGGGTCAGTACTGAGGGAGTGCTGCAGTGTCAGTCAGAGGGTCAGTACTGAGGGAGTGCTGCACTGTCAGAGCGTCAGTACTGAGGGAGTGCCGCACTGTCAGAGCGTCAGTACTGAGGGAGTGCCACATTGTCAGAGGGTCAGTGCTGAGGAAGTGCTGCACTGTCAGAGGGTCAGTACTGAGGGAGTGCTGCACTGTCAGAGGGTCAGTACTGAGGGAGTGCTGCATTGTGAGAGGGTCAGTACTGAGGGAGTGCTGCATTGTGAGAGGGTCAGTACTGAGGGATTGCCGCACTGTCAGAGGGAATAAACAGTAAGGACACTGACAGTACTTTAAAAATATTTAACACAGTGGACAGTGAGGAAAGTTATCTCCAATTGCAGCGGGATCTTGATCAATTGGGTCAGTGGCCTGACGAATGGCAGATGGAGTTTAATTTCGACAAATGCGAGGTGATGCATTTTGGTAGATTGAACCAGGGCAGGACTTACTCAGATAATGGTAGGGCGTTGGGGAGAGTTACAGAACAAAGAGATCTGGGGGTACATGTTCATAGCTCCTTGAAAGTGAAGTCACAGGTGGACAGAGTGGTGAAGAAGGCATTCGGCATGCTTGGTTTCATTGGTCAGAACATTGAATACAGGAGTTGGGACGTCTTGTTGAAGTTGTACAAGACATTGGTAAGGCCACACTTGGAATACTGTGTGCAATTCTCGTCACCCTATTATAGAAAAAATATTATTAAACTAGAAAGAGTGCATAAAAGATTTACTATGATGCTACCGGGACTTGATGGATTGAGTTATAAGGAGAGGCTGAATAGACTGGGACTTTTTTCTCTGGAGCGTAGGGGGCTGAAGGGTGACCTTATAGAGGTCTATAGAATAATGAGGGGCATAGACAAGGTAGATAGTCAATACCTTTTCCCAAAGGTAGGGGAGTCTAAAACTAGAGGGCATAGGTTTAAGGTGAGAGGGAAGAGATACAAAAGTGTCCAGAGGGGCAGTTTTTTCACACAGAGGATGGTGAGTGTCTGGAACAAGCTTTCAGAGGTAGTAGTAGAGGCGGGTTCAATTTTATCTTTTAAAAAGCATTTAGGCAGTTACATGGGTACGATGGGTATAGAGGGATATGGGCCAAATGCGGGCAATTGGGATTAGCTTAGGGGTTTAAAAAAAAAGGGTGGTATGGACAAGTTGGGCCGAAGGGCCTGTTTCCATGCTGTAAACCTCTATGGCTCTATGATAACTGTCTATAAAAGGCACTGAGATATTCTGAAGTTGTGAATGACAATGTGTAAATGTACAGAAAGGATAGACTGAGTGAATCTCTGCCTTGCTGCTGAAGGTGGCACCTCCTGTCCTCAGTTGCAGTTTGCCAATGGAGCGCTGGGTGACCGTATTCACTCCACAGAGACCGATCTCAATCAAGCTGCTTTTACAGGAGCGGGGCCCTAACTCCCAATCAGATGCTCCCTCCATTGGCCTGTCTCCCACAATGGGATTTCAGAACCTTCAATATCAAAGGGGTAGCCTTGCCCACACACCTCCGTGTGTCGTTTTGTTAACACAGTTTCCCGCCATGGGCAGCCCCTCCCTCCGCGCTGCTCCTGTGTGAAGCTTCGTTTCCTGGGGTGAATGTGTAAAAGGCGAATGTGATCACCCCACGAGGTCCATGGGGAATCACTGAGTGATCTTCCTGTGGGGCCTGTTTAGTATGAGTTCCCCTGGTAACAGGCAATGGCCTGCCAAGCTGAAACTCATCACCTGAGCCTTTCATAAGACAGGCCCAGGACTGGGCCTGCTGAACTGCAGCCGCAGGCAGGGACTGGTGTGTGTCCATCATGGAGTGATTTTACTTTGCATTCTGTAATAAATTATGTTCCTTTCCAATCGGGCTTCCTGTGTCATTGTAGTCAAGTTGACTGGAGAAGTTACCTCTTCACGTATCACCTATTCTAAACAGAGAGCAAATCACTGTCACAGAATGTGGCTTTAATTACATTACTCTCACCCCACAGTGCCTGACTACCTTGCCCCATTTTCCTTGAACCTCCTTTCATTGAACATCACAGAAATCCAGGGAATGAAACATTTCAATATTATAGTGGAGAATTTATGACACTCGTGATTTGCATAGATAATGTTTACACCCAATACGTACAGCTGTAACACATTCCCACGGTGTACACAGTGTTTACACACGGTACGTACAGCTGTAACAGTATCCCATGGTGTACACAGTGTTTACACACGGTACGTACAGCTGTAACAGTATCCCATGGTGTACACAGTGTTTACACACGGTACGCACAGCTGTAACACTATCCCATGGTGTAGCTATCAGCGTATGAAGGTGATTATCTAAATTAAGCGGAACTAATGTTTTTAATAAAGCCCCAGCTCTGGCACTAATCGTAATTATTGTACCAGGAAAATAGATTGTCCAATTGCCAAAAATGTGCTCAATGTGAAAAGCAATTGCTTCAATTCTCAGTATTTGATTTTTACAGAGAAAGTTGCTGTTACACTGGGAGAATAACATTCAAATTTTACTAAGCACTATCAGAACTTAATTGTCAAGTTTCCATGTGGGGTTGTTTGTGGTTTGGTAAATATTGGGCGTGATCACAGGGTGAGATTCTCCAGCCTCCCAGCCGTGTGTTTCTGGACGGCAGGGGGTGGGTGTGGGGGTGGGTGGGGGGGAGCAGGAGAGGGGGGGCACACTGTTCAGTGCGGTGGGATTCTCTGGTCCCACCACTGTCAATGAGATTTCCCTCTGAAATCACCCCGCGCCACTGGCAAAACCCATGGGAGGGGACGCACTGCTGGCGGTCCTGGAGATTCGCGCTGGTGTGAATGGCAGGAGAATTCTGGCCAGAGTCTACAGAGCTCTCAGAGACAACAGCTAAGATAAACTCCAGACTGAAACCAGAGAGAGGTCACATGACCCAGCCCTTGGATGTAAACGATACTGGATTTGAACTAAGAGACAGAGACAGCCCCAGGGACAGAAGGGACAACAACCTCCCCCCCGCTCTCCCTGAAACTTCTCTCAACAAAGCCCAGCCCTGTTTGTGGTTTGAAAGCTCACCAGAAGACCTCATTGCTGCAAATGTGAGTTTTTTAAGGAGGATCCCAACTCAACACCACTGTTTTCAGTTGAAGAAAGACTGCAGAGTGACTGTATCAGTGAGAACCCCCAGTACCAGCGACCTCTGTGGAAACTGACTCTCTAACTGTGAACAAGCAGCAGACAATCTATGAATAATATTCCTCCCTTTACCTTTTTCATTTGGCCAAGTTTTAACATCTGCTACTTTGTAACGTTTTATTTCCTCCTATGTGCCTGGGGAAGTTGTGTGTGGGATTTTATTTTTGTATTCGTGGGAAGTTGGATATATTTGTACATTTTGAATCTTTTTGTTAATTTATCTTTACCTGAATGAGTTTTAGTAATAAAACTAATTCCTTACTTGTTAACGAAAGGAATCTGGCTGCTTAATTCTTACATCAAACTATAAACTTCTCTGAACAAATAAGTACAGATTGAATTGGCAATATCACCATTTTTAAAAGTTTGGAACTCTGTTATAACTAACCCAGGTGTGGGACAAAGAGAGGTCATGATGTGGAGATGCCGGCGTTGGACTGGGGTAAACACAGTAAGAAGTCTCACAACACCAGGTTAAAGTCCAACAGGTTTATTTGGTAGCAAATACCATAAGCTTTTGGAGCTTGCTGCTCCTTCGTCAGATGGAGTGGATATCTGTTCTCCAACAGTGCACAGACACAGAAATCAAGTTACAGAATACTAATTAGAATGCAAATCTCTACAGCCAGCCAGGTCTTAAAAGGTACAGATAATGTGGTTGGAGGGAACATTAAACACAGGTTAAAGAGATGTGTATTGTCTCCAGACAGAACAGCTAGTGAGATTCTGCAAGACCAGGGGCAAGCTGTGGGGGTTACTGATAATGTGACATAAATCCAACATCCCGGTTTAGGCCGTCCTCATGTGTGTGGAACTTGGCTATCAGTTTCTGCTCAGCGACTGCGCTGTCGTGTGTCGTGAAGGCCGCCTTGGAGAACGCTTACCTGAAGATCCAAGGCTGAATGCCCGTGACTGCTGAAGTGCTCCCCCACAGGAAGAGAACAGTCTTGCCTGGTGATTGTCGAGCGGTGTTCATTCATCCAAAATTTCATTCAAAGAGAGGTCACAGCTCAACCCCCTAACCCAGCCATAACAGAGTTCTTTGCTGAAGTAACAAGCAAAGTGGGGTGGCATGACGGCACAGTGGTTAGCACCGCTGCCTCACAGTGCCAGGGACCCCCCAGGTTCGATTCCCGGCTTGGGTCGCTATTTGTGTGGAGTTTGCACGTTCTCCTGTATCTGCATGGGTTTCCTCCGGGTGCATTGGCCATGTGTACCTGAACAGGCGCCAGAGTGTGGCGACTAGGGGATTTTCACAGTAACTTCATTGCTGTGTTAACGTAAGCCTACTTGTGACACGGATAAATAAACTTTACTTGACAAGGTGGATATAAGGGATCCTGTAGATGTGGGGTACTTGGATTTTCAAAAGGTATTTGATAAAGTTGCACATCAAAGGTTACTATTGGGGGTAACATATGAACATGGATAAAGGATCGGTTAGAAACCAGGAAGCAGTAAGCAGTGAACAATGGATTGGCAATGGAGTGCCACAGAGATCAGTGCTGGGACCTCAACCATTCACAATCCATCTCAATGACTTGGATAAAGGGACTGAAGGTACGTTTGCTAAATTTGCCCATGACACCATGATAGGTGAGAAAGAAAGCTGTGAAGAGGAGGAAGAGGGTCTGGAAAGGGATTGAAATGGGTTAACTGAGTGGACAAAAAATGTCAGCTGGGGTAAAATGTTGGGAGAATGTGAACTTGTCCACTTTGGCAGGAAGGATAGAAAAACAGGGTGCTGTTTAAATGGAGGGATTGCAGGATTTGTTGGAGAGGGATCTGGGAATCCTGCAAAATGAATCACCTAAAGTTAGTATGCACATATGGAAAGTAGGATGTTGGTATTTATTGCGAGGGGAATGGATTATAAAGTCGGGAAGTTTTACTGCCGCTGTACAGGGTCTTGGTGAGACCACATCGAGAGTAACATGTACAGGTTTGGTCTTGTTAATTGAAAAAGGGGAGAATTGCAATGCAGCAGTTCAGGAAGAGTTCACTTGACTCATTCTTGTGATGAAGGGGTTGTTTTATGTGGAAAGGTTTAAAAGGTTGGACCTGTATCCACTGGATTTTCAAAAGGTATTTGATGAAGACTTATCTAGATAGCCACATGAACAGACTGGGAATAGGGGGATACAAAAGAATGGTCTAGTGGGCACATGAGCGGCGCAGGCTTGGAGGGCCGAAGGGCCTGTTCCTGTGCTGTATTGTTCTTTGTTCTTTGTTCAGTACTCTGTATTCCTGTTACTCCTTCCAAAGTGAATCACCTCACACTTTTCCGCATTGAACTCCATTTGCCACCTCTCAGCCCAGCTCTGCAGCTTATCTATGTCCCCTTGTAACCTGCAACAACCTTCCGCACTGTCCACAACTCCACCGACTTTAGTGTCATCCACAAATTTACGAACCCATCCTTCTACGCCCTCATCCAGGTCATTTATAAAAATGACAAACAGCAGTGGCCCCAAAACAGATCCTTGCGGTACACCACTAGTAACTGAACTCCAGGATGAACATTTCCCATCAACCACCACCCTCTGTCTTCTTACAGCTAGCCAATTTCTGATCCAAACTGCTAAATCACCCTCAATCCCATGCGTCCATATTTTCTGCAATAGCTGACCGTGGGGAACCTTATCAAACGCTTTACTGAAATCCATATAGAACATAGAACATAGAACAGTACAGCACAGAACAGGCCCTTCGGCCCACGATGTTGTGCCGACCTTCATCTGAAACCAAGATCAAGCTATCCCACTCCCTACCATCCTGGTGTGCTCCATGTGCCTATCCAATAACCGCTTAAATGTTCCTAAAGTGTCCTACTCCACTATCACTGCAGGCAGTCCATTCCACACCCCAACCACTCTCTGCGTGAAGAACCTACCTCTGATATCCTTCCTATATCTCCCACCATGAACCCTATAGTTATGCCCCCTTGTAATAGCTCCATCCACCCGAGGAAATAGTCTTTGAAAGTAACAGGGTAGTTGTTATGGGGGACTTTAACTTTGCAAATATTGACTAGAAAAGCTATAGTAGTCTTTCCTCCCTGCTTGACAGGTACATACTTATCAAGGACACGCAGGAGCTGTTCCTTGAACAAGCTCCACATTTCAATTGTGCCCATCCCCTGCAATTTCCTTCCCCAACCTATGCATCCTAAATCTCGCCTAATCGCATCATAATTTCCATTCCCCCAACTATAACTCTTGCCCTTCAGTATATACCTATCCCTTTCCATTGTTAAAGTAAACGCAACCGAATTGTGGTCACTATCACTACATCAACTGCTTTACCCTCATCCACCTCTTTGTTCACCTTCTCAAAGAACTCAATAAGGTTTGTGAGGCACGACCTACCCTTCACAAAACCGTGTTGACTATCCCTAATCAAATTATTCCTTTCTCGATGATTATAAATCCTATCTCTTATAATCCTTTCCAAAACTTTGCCCAGAACAGGAGTAGGCTCACTGGTCTATAATTACCAGGGTTGTCTCTACTCCCCTTCTTGAACAAGGGGACAACATTTGCTATCCTCCAGTCTTCTGGCACTATTCCTGTAGACAATGACGACATAAAGATCAAAGCCAAAGGCTCTGCAATCTCCTCCCCAGCCTCCCAGAGAATCCTAGGATAAATCCCATCCAGCCCAGGGTACTTATCTATTTTCACACTTTCCAGAATTGCTAACACCTCCTCCTTATAAACCTCAATCCCGTCTAGTCCAATAGCCTGAATCTCAGTATTCTCCTCGACAACATTGTCTTTTTCCTGCATGGATACTGACGAAAAATATTCATTTAGCGCCTCTCCTATCTCTTCAGACTCCATACACAACTTCCCACTACTGTCCTTGACTGGCCCTAATCTTACCCTAGTCATTCTTTTATTCCTGACATACCTATAGAAAGCTTTAGGGTTTTCCTTGATCTTACCTGCCAAAGACTTCTCATGTCCCCTCCTGGCTCTTCTTAACTCTCTCTTTAGGTCCTTCCTGGCTAACTTGTAACTCTCAAGTGCCCTAACTGAGCCTTCACGTCTCATCTTAACATAAGTCTCCTTCTTCCTCTTCACAAGAGATTCAACTTCTTTAGTAAACCACGGTTCCCTCGCTCGACCACTTCCTCCCTGCTTGACAGGTACATACTTATCAAGGACACGCAGGAGCTGTTCCTTGAACAAGCTCCACATTTCAATTGTGCCCATCCCCTGCAATTTCCTTCCCCAACCTATGCATCCTAAATCTCGCCTAATCGCATCATAATTTCCATTCCCCCAACTATAACTCTTGCCCTTCGGTATATACCTATCCCTTTCCATTGTTAAAGTAAACGTAACCGAATTGTGGTCACTATCACCAAAGTGCTCACCTACCTCCAAATCTAACACCTGGTCTGGTTCATTACCCAGTACCAAATCCAATGTGGCCTCGCCTCTTGTTGGCCTATCTACATACTGTGTCAGGAAACCCTCCTGCACACATTGGACAAAAACTGACCCCTCTAAAGTACTCGAACTATAGCTTTTCTAGTCAATATTTGCAAAGTTAAAGTCCCCCATAACAACTACCCTGTTACTTTCGCTCCTATCCAGAATCATCTTTGCAATCCTTTCCTCTACATTTCTGGAACTTTTCGGAGGCCTATAGAAAACTCCCAACAGGGTGACCTCTCCTTTCCTGTTTCTAACCTCAGCCCGTACTACCTCAGTAGACGAGTCCTCATCAAACGTCCTTTCTGCCACCGTAATACTGTCCTTGACTAACAATGCATCACCTTTTACCACCTTCCCTGCTCTTACTGAAACATCTAAACCCTGGAACCTGCAACAACCATTCCTGTCCCTGCTCTATCCATGTCTCCGAGATGGCCACAACATCGAAGTCCCAGGTACCAACCCATGCTGCACGTTCACCCATCTTATTCCGGATGCTCCTGGCATTGAAGTAGACACACTTCAAACCACCTTCCTGCCTGCCAGTACACTCCTGCGATGCTGACACCTTATCCATGACCTCACTACTCTCAACCTCCAGTACACTGGAGCTACAATTCAGGTTCCCATCTCCCTGCTGAATTAGTTTAAACCCTCCCGAAGAGCATTAACAAATTTCCCCCCCAGGATATTGGTAGCCCTCTGGTTCAGGTGCAGACCATCCTGTTTGTAGAGGTCCCATCTACCCCAGAATGAGCCCCAATTGTCCAGGTATCTGAATCCCTCCCTCCTGCACCATCCCTGTAACCACGTGTTCAACTGCTCTCTCTCCCTATTCCTCTCCTCACTATCACGTGGCACGGGTAACAAACCAGAGATAACAACTCTGTTTGTTCTAGCTCTAAGCTTCCACCCTAACTCCCTGAATTTCTACCTTACATCCCCATCCCTTTTCCTACCTTTGTCTTGGGTGCCGATGTGAACCACAACTTGGGGCTGGTCCCCCTCCCCCTTAAGGATCCTGAAAACACGATCCGAGACATCAGGGACCCTGGCACCTGGGAGGCAACACACCAACCGCGAGTCCCTCTCATTCCCACAGAATCTCCTGTCTATCCCCCTAACTATGGAGTCCCCGATAACTAATGCTCTACTCCTCTCCCCCCCTCCCTTCTGAGCAACAAGGACAGACTCTGTGCCAGAGACCTGTACCCCATGGCTTACCCCTGTTAAGTCCCCCCCCGTCAACAGTATCCAAAACGGAGTACTTGTTATACAGAGGAACAGGGGATCCAGGGGATCGCTGCTCTGACTGCTTCTTACCCCTTCTCGCCGTCACCCACGTATCATCATTTCTAAGAGGAGCTACCTCCCTGTAGCTTCTATCTATAGCTGCCTCAGCCTCCCGAATGATCCTGCGTTCATCCAGTTCCAGCTCCAGATCCCTAACACGGTCTTCAATAGATCAGCTATGATCATAACAAATGGTGGAGCAGGCTTGAAGGGCTGAATGGCCTCCTCCTGTTTCTAAGTCCTATATTTTACTGTGTTGCCAGCTCAAAGTGAGAAACTATGTTGGGTTTTGCCACAGTCATCCTTCTCCTGAATCCCAGTAGACTTTTGGCACATATTGGCACATCCTTTGATGTTTTGGGATCGCTACAGCATGGTCTCAATCCCTGTATATCCCTGATGCTCGAATTCTCTGCTGCTTCCATTTTTACTGGATACGATCACAAAGCACATTTTTATTAAAAACCCTCCTCCGATGTCACTGCCTAGGCCAGCATTTGTTGCCCATACCTAATTGCATGGTGTCACAGTGGATATCCACCCTATCCAGCACCCGGGACCCGGGTTCGATTCCCAGCTTGGTTCACTGTCTGTGTGGAGTTTGCACGTTCTCCCCGTGTCTGCGTGGGTTTCCTCCGGGTGCTCCGGTTTCCTCCCACAGTCCGAAAGACGTGCTGGTTCGGTACATTGACCATGCTAAATTCTCCTTCAGTGTACCCGAACAGGCACCGGAATGTGGCCACTCGGGGATTTTCACAGTGACCTCATTGCAGTGTTAATGTAAGCCTACTTGTGTCACTAATAAATAAATGTTAAACTTTAAAAAACTTGAGACGGTGATGGTGAGCCGCCTTCATTTATTTATCCATAGAATCATAGAATCCCTACAGTGCAGATGGAGGCCATTCTGCCCATCGCCGAAAGAGCATCCCACCCAGACCGTATCCCATCAGCCCACGTATCTACCTTGCTAATCCACCTAACCGACATATCTTAGATCATAGATCATAGAATCATACAGTGTAGAAGGAGGCCATTCAGCCCATCGAGTCTGCACCAACCACAATCCCACTCAGGCCCTATCCCCATCACCCCAAGCATTTACCCTAGCTAGCTCCCCTAACACTGAGGGAGAATTTAGCATGACCAATCCACCTGACCTGTACATCCTTGGACTGTGGGAGGAAACCGGAGCACCCGGAGGAAACCCACATAAACACGGGGAGAACGTGCAGACTCCGCACAGACAGTGACCCAAGGCCGGTATTGAATCCAGGTCTCTGGCGCAGTGAGGCAGCAGTGCTAGCCACTGTGCTACCGTGCTGCCCTATTTAAAATTCCTGTTGAATCTGCTTTTACTGCCCTTTCAGACAGCATGTCCCCAATCACAACAACTCGCTGTGTGAAAAAACCTCTTTGTTCTGTTTTTCAGTCAATGACCTAAAATCAGTCTCCTTTAGTTACCAACCTGTCTGCCACTTTGAAAAACAGCAGTAATGTCTACAGTCTGAAAGTGCTGAAAATATCTCGCACTGAACTGCCACCCGAATGGGAGACAGAAGCTTGGTAACATTATTAACAAATAGGTCTTTGTGACTGAATGAATGGCTGCTTCATGGTATCTGCCTCATACAGAACGCTGCAGAACAGCCAATAGAAGGAAAGGTGCCAGTCATTGGTCAGCTGAATGTGGAAACAATAACTAAGCGCAGTTATTGGGGCTGACACTCCCTGAGGTATAGAGGAAGCTGCGCTGTTGGAGCTGCCGTCTTCTGAGTGAAGCATTAAACCAAATCCCCATCTTCCCTCTCAGATCCCACAGCTCAAATTCAGAGTAGAACAGGGATATTAACCCAATGTCCTGGCATCAACACTTAACCCTCAATGGACAGCATCCTTAGACAGGATCTTCCAAATCCATGACCACTTCCATCTCGAAGGACAAGGGCAGCAGAAACCTGAGAACACCACCCCCCTGGAGGTTCCCCTCCGAGTCACTCACCGTTCTGACTTGGAAATATATCGGCTGTCCCTTCACTGTCTGTGGTGAACCATCGTTGGTTCCCACTGTGGGATTGTTCTAATGTTGTTGTTGGGCTAGGGTGGGATTGATACACCTGTGGTTGCTACTGTTGTGGCACATCCCAGTCGGGCTCCGCCTCCTGGGAGAGGTATAAGACCCCCTGCTCGGGCGGGACCTCTTCAGTCTGGGATAGTGTGTTAAAGTTCTGTTAGTTCCATTGTTAGTTAATAAAAGCCTTCTTTTACCGAAGCTTTGTGCCTCGTGTCCAATTGATGCGCATCAATTTTATTAACTAACATTAAGCTCTCGACGGAAGAAAAAAAAAGAAAGGAGAGTATGGAGCAAATCCTAAAGCCAGAACGTCTGACGCTAGATCCACGTGCGGTGGGCGCTTCTAACACCTTCGACCACTGGCTGAAGTGTTTTGAAGATTACCTAGCAGCCTCCGCAGCGGTCACCACAGATGATGACAGACTCCGGGTCCTCCATGCGAGGGTAAGCGACACTGTCTACCTCGCGATCCGTGCGGCCACCACTTACCCGAGGGCCCTCGAGCTTTTAAAAAAGCGCTATACGAAACCTCCCAATGAGATCCACGCTCGTTACCTCCTCGCTACACGACGTCGGCAGTCGGGCGAAACCATGGAGGATTACGCCAATGAGCTCTTGCAGCTTGCCAGGGGCTGTGACTGCAAAGCTGTGTCGGCTGAGCAGTACATGTATGACCTCGCCCGAGATGCGTTTGTGGCCAGGGTCGGGTCTTCATACATCCGTCTCAAGCTGCTAGAAAAGGGAAATCTCAACCTGACCCAAGCTATGGAATTAGCTGAAATGCTTGAGGCGGCTTCGAAGAGCTTGGTCCTGTATCCAGAGGACCACGTGGAGATAACGTGGCAGGAGCAGTCGCAAATCCCTCCTCGCCCCACGGGCTCGAAGTGCAGTGTTACAGCGTGCTATGGACCGACTGGTGGACCAGAACAGGCTGCGGGCTACCTTCCCGTACCTGGATAATGTCACCATCTGCGGCCGTGATCAGCAGGACCATGACACAAACCTCCAGAACTTTTTACGCACTGCATCTCGCCTGAATTTGACCTACAACAGGGAGAAGTGTGTATTCCGTACGCGCCGGTTAGCCATCCTGGGATACGTGGTGGAAAACGGGGTCATTGGCCCTGATCCAGACCGTATGCGCCCCTCTCGCGCGGAACATGCGCTACTACGCAGGAGGATCGCTTGAACGCCCTCCATAATGACCTGTGCCATCCTGGGGTCACTCGGCTCTACCACTTTATCAAAGCCCGCAACCTGCCTTACTCGGTGGAGGACGTCAGGTCGGTGACAAGGAGCTGTCGGATTTGCGCGGAATGCAAACCGCACTTTTACCGACCTGACCGGGCACATTTGGTCAAGGCCACTCGCCCCTTCGAGAGGCTGAGTGTGGATTTTAAGGGCCCCCTTCCCTCAACAGATCGGAACGTGTACTTTCTGAACATAATAGATGAGTACTCCTGGTTCCCGTTTGTTGTCCCCTGCGCGGACACGTCGGCTGCCATGGTGATCAAGGCATTCCGTGATCTTTTTACCCTGTTCGGGTACCCCAGCTATATCCATAGCGACAGGGGCTCGTCGTTCATGAGTAATGACTTGAGGCAATTCCTGCTCTCATACGGGATTGCCTCTAGTAGGACCACGAGTTACAACCCTAGGGGTAATGGACAGGTGGAAAGAGAGAATGCTACAATCTGGAAGGCTGTCCTATTGGCGCTGAAGTCCAAAGGCCTTCCAGTCTCCCGTTGGCATGAGGTCCTCCCTGATGCGCTTCACTCCATTCGCTCCCTCCTGTGTACGGCAACCAATGCTACTCCCCACGAGAGGATGTTCTCATTCCCTCGGAAGTCATCCTCGGGGATATCTTTACCAGCCTGGTTGACGTACCCAGGACCCGTCCTTCTGCGGCGACATGTAAGGGCCCGCAAGTCCGACCCCTTGGTCGAACAGGTCCACCTCCTCCACGCCAACCCTCAGTATGCCTATGTGGCATATCCTGACGGGCGAGAGGACACAGTCTCGATCCGAGACCTGGCGCCCGCAGGGGACGTAGCAACCCCTGTCGCTCCCATACCCCCAGTGACGAATCCCTTATCCCTTATTTCTCCCCCGGACGTAGCGCGGACAGCATCGGGACCCGTGCTTAACAGTTTTACTCCAATGCACAGCTTGCCTGAGCCCCGAAGATCGGCGCCATCGCAGAATGTATCGGGATCCCCTGCACTACCGCTTCATCAGGGTCAACCGGCCTGTGAGTCCGTGGGAGAACAGCTGGACGCTGTTTTGGGGAGAACGCCACCGCAAGCACCTACTCCGGTGTCACCACCGGTATTGAGGAGGTTACAACGACGGTGCGGTCCTCCAGACCGTCTGAACTTATAATCTGTTGACATTTTAGTCTGTTTTCGTACCCCGCCGGCCTTTGTTCTCAAAGGAGGGGTGAATGTGGTGAACCATCGTTGGTTCCCACTGTGGGATTGTTCTAATGTTGTTGTTGGGCTCGGGTGGGATTGATACACCTGTGGTTGTTACTGTTGTGGCACATCCCAGTCGGGCTCCGCCTCCTGGGAGAGGTATAAGACCCCCTGCTCGGGCGGGACCTCTTCAGTCTGGGATAGTGTGTTAAAGTTCTGATAGTTCCATTGTTAGTTAATAAAAGCCTTCTTTTACCGAAGCTTTGTGCCTCGTGTCCAATTGATGCGCATCACTGTCACTGGGTCAAAATCCTGGAATCCCCTCCCTAACAGCACTGTGGGTGTACCTACACCACACGGACTGCAGAGGTTCAAGAAGGCAGCTCACCACCACCTTCTCAAAGGCAACTAAGGATGGGCAATAAATGCTGGCCAGCCAGCAACACCCACATCCTGTGAAAAACTAAAAAAACCCAGCATCATTCTATAGCAGATGACCCAGTCATTCTCATGACTGTTTGTGGGAGCTTGCTTTGCACTAAGTTTCCTCCAACACTTCAAAAGTACCTCACTGGCTGCGAAATGTTCCATTTTGGGTCCCTATTTGACCCCATCTTTCCTTTCCCTGACCTTTTAGTATTTATTTGTAAAAGGTTTCATGCCGGCTGTTATAATCTCTCTTTAACCTTCTTATTCTGATTGATTGGATTTGCTATTTGTTGTATTCAGTTTGGTTCCCGAATCTACTCGGAACCTTCTAGGTTGTCATAAACCTCCTTCCCGTGTCACTGGTTACATCAAAATGGTTAGTTACCCAGGAAACTGGAGCTTTGGAAATCCTGCCACCCCCTCTCAGGGGAATGCACCTACCCTGTCGGTGTTACATTGCTGGAGTCGGCACAAACATGTCCCCGGGAAGCTCTTGGTAAAGTGGACTTGGAAACATTTTGCAGGGGTGGCCTGGGACTTGGTGCGCTGTTGGGGACTTTAAGGATGGTGGTCATGGTGAAGTGAAAATGTTCTGTTGAAAGGTCATTGAACTGAAACGTTAACTCTGCTTCACTCTCGCTGATGCTTCCGGACTTGCTAAGTGTTTCCAGCATTCCCTGGTTTCTATTTCCGAGGAGTGGCTGAAGGCTCGGCTGCGATGATGGGTGAAGGGCAGGAGGTACCTGGAGATAGAAACTTAGAAAATAGGAGCAGGAGGAGGCCATTCGGCCCTTCGAGCCTGCTTCACCATTCATTCTGGTCATTGCTGATTATCCAACTCCATATTCTGATCCCGCCTTCCCCCCATATCCGTTAACCCCCTTCACCCCAAGTCCTGTTGAACTACTTTCTATGATAAGTGAATTCCACAGGCTCACCACTCTCTGGTTGTAGAAATTTCTCCTCATCTCTGTCCTAAACCATTGACCCAGAATCCTTAGACTCTGATCCCTGGTTCTGGACACCCCCACCTTCAGGAACATCCTTCTTTCATCTACCCCGTCTAGTCCTGTTAGAATTTTATAGGTTTTTTTATTCATGGGACATGGGCGTTGCTGGCTGGCCAGCATTTATTGCCCATCCCTAGTTGCCCGAGGGCAGTTGAGAGTCAACCACATTGCTGTGGCTCTGGAGTCACATGTAGGCCAGACCAGGCAGATTTCCTTCCCTAAACGGCATTAGATGGGTTTTTCCGACAATTGACAATGGTTTCATGGTCATCAGTAGATTCTTAATTCCAGATATTTTTATTGAATTCTAATTCTACCATCTGCCGTGGCGGGATTCGAACCCGGGTCCCCAGAAGGTTAGCTGAGTTTCTGGATTAATAGGCTAGCGATAATACCACTAGACCATCACCTCCCCGTAGGTTTCTATGAGATCCCCTTCTTCGGAACTCTCGTGAATAGAATCCTCACCGACTCAAACAAAAACAGAAAATGCTTGAAAATCTCAACAGGTCTGACAGCCTCTGTGGAGGGAGAATGGAGCTAACGTTTCGAGTCTGGATAACCCTTCGTCAGAGCTTAACCAACTCAATCCGTTTTCATACAAGGAGAGAATTCCAGGGCTTGTGGGGACTGGGTGGGATTTGGGGATGGGAGATGTTTCAGAGATGGAGGGAATTTAAACCTTGGGACAAAGAGAGTCCCGTGTAGGATAAAAAAACCCCAGAAAGTGTTGCAAATGCCCAGCAGGTCAGGCAGGTCCTGTTTGACATCTGTCACCTTCCAGCAGAACTGAGAACCAACTGGAGGAACTTTCATTGCGCTGTCCTGAGCTCAGGGCTCTGGGGAATAACCTGTGCTGCTGTTCAAACACTGCTGGCTGATTATAGAACATCACAGAATGAAGCTTAGAATAAATCTCCAGCTTAGACTGTCTGCTCCTCCCAGCTGCTCTGACCAGAGGAAAGCAAACCAAAATATTCCTGCTGGGGTTTGTGTTAGAAAGCAATCCTTCCCAGAGTGACTCATCAAGCTTGTAGGTGAGAGTGATTCAGCTGTTTGTAATATTGGAGAGAGGGTGTGGTGATAGTGACTGCATTTGGTGAATATCCAATCTTTTATCCCCATCATCCTCCAATGCTGACAGGGAGGCAAATTACAAAGAACACAAATATAAACTGAGGTGGCCATCTTGAGGGAAAGAGAGAGAAATACAAAGGCAAACATGAGAAGAAGATTAAAAAGCAAGCTCTTGGTCTGCTCACTGCAAACTCCCGACTGCTGCAGCAAGCAGTGTTAATTCTGGCAGCACAGGAAGATCCCAGAGCTCTGGGGAAGGAGGTGAGGACGGCAGCACTACACACTCAGGAACAAGGTGAGCTGATACTGTCTCTCTTTCTCAATCACTGCGTGAACCGGGCTGGAGGAGATTTAGAAACAGCCCCGCGGGGCAATGGTTAATCTGACAAAGTGTGGTGTCAGGTTGTTACTGCAGTCAATTCTGCAGCACAGAATCATACTCATAGTCAATAAAGCAGGGTCAGAGAGAGAGAGAGAGTCTGTGAGAGAGTGTGTGTGTGAAAGAGAGTATCTGTGTGTGTATGTGTGTGTCAATGTGTATGTCTGTATGTGAGTGTATCTGTGTGTGTGTATGTATGTGTATCTGTGTGTGTCAGTCTGTGTGAGTGTCTTTGTATGTGTCAGTCTCTGTGAGTATCAGTGTGTCTGTGAGTTTGTGTGTGTGTCTGTGTGTGTGCGCGTGTGTGTGTTTGAGTTAAATGTGTTTCCAGTCCCTCCGTTTTACTGAGAGGATTTGCTGTTTCACTCAGTCCAGTCTGAGAAGCTGCCAGAAACCTGCTCTGGATAATTTGGCAACAAAACAAAGCAATCCACGCTGATTGTTAAAATCTTCCTGTTCCAAAATAATCCCGAGGTCAGAGGGAAAAGAGTTTGGTTTCTATTTTTCAATGCAGGTGTGTTATTTTCTGTGAGACTGACGACATTCCCATTAGACTGAGCCCATGTTGGGGTCAGGGTTTCAGATACAGCTTTGGAACTCACTGCTCCCAGCTTTCCTTAATATTCATAAACTGGAGCCAACTTGTGGTCTAAGATTTATGCAAAAGCAAGACAACATTTTCTCATCCGTGTATCAGAGGGTCAGAGTTTAATACTGCCATTTGCAGTGTTGGTGATATTTCAAAACATGTTAAGGACACGATATGGGGAATGTGGGTACATATATCGAAGGAGGAAGTGTTGGGTATCCGAAATTGCATTAAGGTTAACAAGTCCCCGGGTCGGATGAGATCTATCCCAGGTTACTGCGGGAGGCAAGGGAAGAAATAGCTGGGGCCTTAACAGATATCTTCACATCCTCTTTGACCACAGGTGAGGTCCTAGAGGACTGGAAAATAGCTGATGTTGTTCCCTTGTTTAAGAAAGGAAGCAGGGATAACCCAGGAAATTACAGGCTGGTGAGTCTGACGTCAGTGATGGAGAAGCTTTTGGAGAAGATACTGAGGGACAGGATATGCACATTTGGAAGAAAATGGACCAGAGTGACAGGCATCATGGTTTTGTACGGGGAAGATCATGTCTCACCAACTTGAGAGAGTTTTTTGGAAGAGGTAATAAAGATAATTGATGAGGGAAGGGCTGTGGATGTAGTTTATATGGACTTCAGTAAGGCTTTTGACAAGGTCCCAAATGGCAGACTGGTACAAAAACTAAAATCACAGGGAATTTGGGTAGGCTGGCTAGATGGATACAGAACTGTCTTGGTCATAGAAGTCATGATGTGGAGATGCCGGTGTTGGACTGGGGTAAACACAGTAAGAGGTCTCACAACACCAGGTTAAAGTCCAACGGGTTTATTTGGTAGCAAAAACCACTAGCTTTCGGAGCGCTGCTCCTTCGTCAGGTAAGTGGGAATTCTGTTCACAAACAGGGCATATAAAGACACAAACTCAATTTACAAAATGATGGTTGGAATGCGAGTCTTTACAGGTAATCAAGACTTAAAGGTGCAGACAATGTGAGTGGAGAGAGCGTTAAGCACAGGTTAGAGAGATGTATATTGTCTCCAGCCAGCACACTTAGTGAGATCGTGCAAGCCCAGGCAAGTCGTGGGAGTTACAGATAGTATCACACGATCTGGCTGGAGGGTTATAGGTAGGCCTAAAAGGTAGGGATATGTTCGGCACAACTTGTGGGGCCGAAGGGCCTGTTTTGTGCTGTAGTTTTCTATGTTTCTATGTGATGCATTTTGGAGGATCAAATTGAGGTGTGAATTATACTGTAAATGGCAGAACCCTTAGAAATATTAACATACAGAGGGATCTGGGCACGCAGGTCCAAAGTTCCCTAAAAGTGACAATACAGGTGGCGAAGGTGATTAAGAAAGCATATGGCATGCTTGCCTTCATCAGCATTGAGGGCATTGAGTACAAGAGTCATAGAGGTTTACAGCATGGAAACAAGCCCTTCAGCCCAACTTGCCCATGCCACCCCTTTGTTTTTAAACTCCTAAGCTAATTCCAATTGCCCGCATTTGGCCCATATCCCTCTATACCCATCTTACCCATGTCTAAATGCTTTTTAAAGTTCAAAATTGTACCTGCCTCTACTACTACCTCTGGCAGCTTGTTCCAGACACTCACCATCCTCTGTGTGAAAAAATGCCCCTCTGGACCCTTTTGTATCTCTCCCCTCTCACCTTAAACCTGTGCCCTCTAGTTTTAGACTCCCCTATCTTTGGGAAAAGATATTGACTTTCTAGCTGATCTGTGCCCCTCATTATTTTATAGACCTCTGTAAGATCACCCCCCAGCCGTCTACGCTCCAGAGAAAAAAGTCCCAGTCCATCCAGCCTCTCCTTATAACTCAAACCATCAAGTCCCGGTAGCATCCTAGTAAATCTTTTCTGCACTCTTTCTAGTTTAATAATATCCTTTCTATAATAGGGTGACCAGAACTGTACACAGTATTCCAAGTGTGGCCTTACCAATGTCTTGTACAACTTCAACAAGACGTCCCAACTCCTGTATTCACTGTTCTGGCCAATGAAACCAAGCATGCTGAATGCCTTCTTCACCACTCTGTCCACTTGTGACCCCAATTTCAAGGAGCTATGGACATGTACCCCTAGATCTCTTTGTTCTGTAACTCTCCCCAACGCCCTACCATTATCTGAGTAAGTCCTGCCCTGGTTCAATCTACCAAAATGCGTCGCCTTGCATTTATCTAAATTAAACTCCATCTGCCGTTCGTCAGCCCACTGGCCGAATTGATCAAGATCCCGTTGCAATCGGAGATAACCTTCTTCACTGTCCACTACACCACCAATCGTGGTGTCATCTGCAAACTTACTAATCATGTTACAGCTATATAAAACCTTGGTTATGTCGGATTTGGACTATTGCATGCAGTTCTGGTCACCACACCACCAAAAGGACGTGGAAGCTTTGGAGAGAGTGCAAAGTAGATTCACCAGGACGTTGCCTTGTCTTGAGGGTGTTGGCTATGAGGAGAGGTTGAATAAACTAGGGTTGTTTTCACTGGAAAGATGGAAGCTGAGGGGAGACCTGTGAGAGGTCTATAAAATGATGAGGTATAGACAGGGTGGATAGTCAGAGGCTTTTTCCCCAGGGTGGAAGTGTCAATTACAAGGGGGCACAGGTTCAAGGTGAGAGGGGGAAAATTTAAGGGAGATGTGTGGGGGAAGTTTTTCACGCAAAGAGTGGTGGGTGCCTGGAACGCGCTGTCAGAAGAGGTGGTGGAAGCAGGCACATTAGCAACATTTAAGAGGCATTTGGATGGGTGCATGAATAGGGAGGGAATAGAGGGATACGGACCGAGTAAGGGCAGGAGGTTTTTTCTTTAGTTTAGTTAGGGCATCATGATCGGCACAGGCAGAGAGGGCTGAAGGGCCCTGTTCCTGTGCTGTACTTTTCATTGTTCTTTTGATATCGATGCAAGTTGTTGTTAGTTGATAGTGAGGATGTGGCAGTTGCTAAGGACCTCATTCACTGATTAGATTTGATTTTGATTTGACTTATTATTGTCACATGTATTAGTATACAGTGAAAAGTATTGTTTCTTGCGTGTTATACAGACGAAGCATACCGTTCATAGAGAAGGAAAGGAGAGGGTGCCGAATGTAGAGTTACAGCCTAACCTAGGTATGTGAGTCTGCGATTGGGGGGGGGTATAAGCAGGGCATTGGACAGAGTGTGGGTCTGCGATGGGGGGTGAGCTGAGCATTGGACAGAGTGTGGGTCTGCGATGGGGGGGGGGGTGTATAAGCTGGGCATTGGAACTCTCAGTGAGATCAATCCCAGTCTGTTTGACAGTGTAGAATGGATGATGTCAACAGAATGTTTTACACTCCTCTTCATGTTTATGCCTTTTGAAGGTCTTTAAGGAACTCTCCGCAATCGCATGTTGCTCATGTGCGGCTCATAAATCTTCCAGAGGAGCCTCCTTTACTGAAGGGCCTAACTCCAGCTTCAGGCCCAGACATTGCCCGCTCATTGGCCAGTCACTGCCAATACCAATCTAGACATTGCTCACTCATTGGCCAGTCACTACCAATACTAATTACCAAACTACCCTCCAAGCCGCTCACCATCCTGATTTGGAAATATATCGCCGTTCCTTCGCAGTCGCTGGGTCAAAATCCTGGAATTTCCTCCCTAGCAGCATTGTGGGTCAACCCACAGCACCTGGACTTTTTGATTTGATTTATTATTGTCACACGTATTAGTATACAGTGAAAAGTATTGTTTCTTACACGCTATACAGACAAAGCATACCGTTAATAGAGAAGAAAAGGAGAGGGTGCAGAATGTACAGTGTTACAGTCATAGCTAGGATGTAGAGAAAGACCAACTTTATGTGAGGTAGGTCCATTCAAAAGTCAGACGGTAGCAGGGAAGAAGCTGTTCTCGAGTCAGTTGGTACGTGACCTCAGACTTTTCTATCTTTTTCCCAACAGAACAAGGTGGGAGAGAGAATGTCTGGGGTGCGTGGGGTCCTTAATTATGCTGGCAGCTTTGCCGAGGCAGCGGGAAGTGTAGACAGAGTCAATGGATGGGAGGCTGGTTTGCGTGGTGGATTGGGCTACATTCACGACCTTTTGTAGTTCCTTGCGGTCTTGGTCAGAGCAGGAGCCATACCAAGCTGTGATACAGCCAGAAAGAATGGTGCATCTATAAAAGTTGGTGAGAGTTGTAGCTGACATACCAAATTTCCTTTGTCTTCTGAGAAAGTAGAGGTGTTGGTGGACTTTCTTAACTATCGTGTCGGCATGGGGGGACCAGGACAGTTTTTTGGGGACCTGGACACCTAAAAACCTGAAGCTCTCGACCCTTTCTACTTCGTCCCCGTTGATGTAGACAGGGACGTATTCTCCTTTATGCTTCCTGAAGTCGCTGACAATCCCCTTCATTTTGTTGACATTGAGGATTGCAGCGATTCAAGAAGGCAGCTCACCACCATCTTCTCAAGGGCAACAAGGGATGGGCAATAAATGCTGGCCAGCCAGCGACGCCCGTGTCCCACAAATGAATAAAAAAATGACAAAGCACAAAATTCAGGGTCATGAGCTCCCCATGTCCCGGCGATATTGGAGCTTTAGGAGCGGGTTTTGCTCCCTGTGTCCCGGCGATATTGGAGCTTTAGGAGCGGGTTTTGCTCCCTGTGTCCCGGCGATATTGGAGCTTCAGGAGGGGGTTTTGCTCCCCATGTTCCGGCGATATTGGAGCTTCAAGAGCGGGTTTTGCTCCCCATGTCGCTGTGATATTGGAGCTTTAAGAGGGGGTTTCGCTCCCCGTATCTCTGCGATGTTGGAGCTTCAGGAGGGGGTTTAACTCCCCATGTCCCTGCGGTATTGGAGCTTCAGGAGGGGGTTTTGCTCCCCAAACCCTGCAATATTTTAGCTTCAGGAGAGGGTTTCGCTCCCCATGTCCCGGCGATATTGGAGCGTTGGGAGGATTTTTCACTCCCCAAACCCTGCGATATTTTAGCTTCAGGAGGGGGTTTCGCTCCCCATGTCCCGGCGATATTGGAGCTTCAGGAGGAGGTTTTGCTCCGAGTAAATACATTTGTTCTTTCTGTTCAGCCTCCAGTGTTCATCCATTGAGTACAGTCCATCAATCAATATATCTCAAATGTTTCAAACATCCTTCAACAAATGTCCGCTGGTTTTCTCCTGACCAGCCTGTGCCGTTATAGACGGTGACTAATTTAACCCTGAAGAATGGATTTTTAAAATATTCATTTGTGGGACATGGGCATCGCTGGCTGGCCAGCATTTATTGCCCATCCCTAGTTGCCCTTGAGAAGGTGGTGGTGAGCTGCCTTCTTGAATCGCTGCAGTCCACGTGCTGTGGGTTGACCCACAATGCCATTAGGGAGGGAATTCCAGGATTTTGACTCAGCGACTGCGAAGGAACGGCGATATATTTCCAAGTCAGGATAGTGAGTGTCTTGGAGAGGAACTTGCAGGTGGTGGTGTTCCCAGGTATCTGCTGCCCTTGTCCTTCTAGATGGAAGTGGTCGTGGGTTTGGAAGGTGCTGTCTAAGGATCTTTGGTGAATTGCTGCAGTGCATCTTGTAGATAGTACACACTGCTGCTACTGAGCGTCGGTGGGATTGAATGTTTGTAGATGTGGTGCCAATCAAGTGGGCAGCTTTGTCCTGGATGGTGTCAAGCTTCTTGAATGTTGTTGGAGCTGCACCCATCCAGGCAAGCGGAAAGTATTCCATCACACTCGTGACTTGTGCCTTGTAGATGGTGGATAGGCTTTGGGGAGTCTGGAGGTGAGTTACTCGTCGCAGTATTCCTAGCCTCTGACCCTCTCGTGTAATCATTGTGTTTATGTGGTGAGTCCAGTTGAGTTTCTGGTCAATGGTAACCCCAAGGATGTTGACAGTGGGGGATTCAGTGATGGTAACACCATTGAATGTCAAGGGGCAGTGGTTAGAGCGTCTCTTATTGGTGATGGTCATTGCCTGGCATTTGTGTGGCGTGAATGTTATTTGCCACTTATCAGCCCAAGCCTGGATATTGTCCAGATCTTATTGCATTTGAACATGGACTGCTTCAGTATTCTAAGCAGCCTTCCTGTAACTCACGTTGTGCCAACTAATCTCTAGTTATCTTAACCCATGTTGCACTAACTAATCTCTAGTAATCCTGGCTCACGTTGCACTAACTAATCTCTAGTTATCCGGTTCATTTATCTTCATTCTGCAATGTGAATTTCAATAAGATTTTAAAAAGCCAAGGAGTTAAAAAGCCACCAGAACCCAAAGACTGGTCCACAGTGAATTGTGTTCCATTGTTATCTCTCTGAGTGGTTTGACATTCCCCACTCGATAGTCCCACATTCACAGCCGTTCCATCAAATCCAAACTGATGCAAACAATTTATTTGCTATCTCAGAAATCAGACTCCTTCCTTCGTCACTGAGAATCACTTTTCATTTCTCGCCTGTATTTGGCATTTTGTGAATGATTCATCGATTGACGCTACTCGTCTGATTGTGCTGACAGAAGGGGAACAAGAGAGAATGTTTCTTTTATCCTTTTATCCTCGGATTGTAACAATAGGAACAAATCAATAACAACCACGGAAAGAATTAAATTCAAGGTTACCTCATCCTGCTGCAGAAAGTTAGCATTTCAGGTGATGCCAAATGGCATGTTGGTCTTTGTTGCAAGGGGATTGGAGTACAGGAATAAAACATCTGACAGTTGTATGGCGCTTTGTTGAGACTATAACTGGAATACTGTGTGCAGTTGTAATCTCCATACTTAAGGAATGATATGTTTGCATTGGAGGTGGTACAGCAATGATTCACTAGATTGTCCTTGGGATGAGAAGGTTGTCCAGCGATAAGCAGCTGAATAAATTGGGGCCGTTTTCTCCGCACGTTAGATGAATGAGAGGCAAACTCATTGAAACATTCAAGATTCTGAAGAGATTTAACAGGGTGGACATTGAGAGATTGTTTGCTGGTAGGGGAATTTCAAACACGGGGGCACGGTCTGAGGATTTAGGAATGAGCTGAGGAGAAATGACTTTACCCAAAGGGTTGTGAATCTTTGGGATTCTCTATCTCAGAGGGATGTGCATGCTCCACTATTCAATATATTAAAGGCTGTGGAATGATCCCAGCTAATGTTACTACTGAACAAGTCAGATCCCAAAGTGGAACCTGGCTTAATAGGTCCTCGCAGAATCTTTACAGTGAAGAAGGAGGCCATTCGGCCCATCGGGCCTGCAGTAGCTTATTGAAAGAACTTGCCACCTAATCCCACTCCCCCTGCCTTATCCCTGTAACCTTGCACATTCTCTCTTTTCAGATAGCAATCCAATTCCCTTTCGAACACCTTGATCAAACCTTCCTCCACCACCCTCTCAGGAAGTTTGTTCCAGACTCTAATCACCCTCTGGGTGAAAGATTTTTTCTTCCATCACTTTTACTCCTTTTGCCAATTGTTTTGAATCTGTGTCCTCTAGTTCTTGATGCTCTCTTAGGGTGGGAGCAGTTTCTCACCAGATGATACCTAACTAGTGACTTATACAAATTCATCCTAACTCTTTTACTCAATGCTCATTTTAATAAACCCTTAGATACTATTTGCTTTATTAACTGTTCTCTCAACATGCCCTGCCATCTTCAGTGACATATACACCGAGGTCCCTTTGTTCCTGCACCTCCTTTAGAGTTCCTCCCTTTGTTTTCTACTGTCTCTTTATATTCTTCCTGCCAAAATAAATCACCTCTCTGCATTGAACTTTACCTGCCGCTTGTCTATCCATCCAGCAATGTGTCAACCTGTCCTGAAATTCCAGACTATCCTCATCACACTTGACAATGTTTTCTATCTTTGCACAATCTGCAAATTTTGAAATCCAGCCTTGCGCACCATAGTCTGGGGCATTAATATATATCAGAAAGAGCAAGGGTCCCAACACCGACCCCTGGGAACCTCCACTCCAAACCTTCCTCCAACCTGACAAACAACCGTTCATCACTGCTCCCTGTTCCCCGTCACTCAGCCAATTCCTTATCCAAGTTCCTAATTTCCCTTTTATTCCATGAGCTGGAATATTGCTCACCAGTCTATTGTGTGACACTGTATCAAATACTTTTTGAAAATCCATATAAACTACATCAATAGTATTGCCCTTTTCAACCTTCTCTGTTACCTCCTCAAAATTCTCCAGCAAGTTAAACACAATTTCCGCTGAATGAATCCATGGTGGTTTTCTTGAATTAACCTGCACTTGTCTAACGAATACTGAGTTTGTCTCGGACTATAATTTCCAGAAGTTACTGCGGTCAAACTGACTAGTCTGCAGTTGCTGGCTTTATCCTTGCACCCCATATTTGAACAAGGGTGTAGTATTTGCGATTCTCCAGTCCTCCAGCACCACCCCGTGTCTCAGGAAGACAGGGAGGTTATTGTCAGTGCCTCTGCAATTTCCACACTCACTTCCCCCCAGTATCCCTGGATGCAGCTCATTGTCTTTAATTTCTCCTCACAGCATTCACCTGCACCCTCAATGATTGCAAAGTTTCTACCTCCGCTCCCTCCCTCAGAAACCTTTTCCTCTTGGACTGAAATATTCTCTCTGACACCAGAATCTAAACTTGTTCATTGTAGGGTTGCACCAGACAACTTATCCTCGGGTTGTGATGAAAGTTAAAAGAATGGAAGTGGCACTCAGGATTAACCACTTTTTGGAGTAGAGTGTCTTCCGAGGCATTTGTATGGAACGGAAGGTGGATTCTTGGCAATCCTGCTCTCTCTCTCTCTCTTCAGTTGTCTTGAAGTCAATGCAACTGAATATTTTGAGGTTCATGTAACACCTGGTGGATACAATACCACCTGTCTTCCTAAACTAATTTCTACCCAATGTCTGATCCTCAGGTGAGGTTAAGGTTGCCGGGGGTCAACTAGCTCAGTTGGTGGATGGCTGGTTCATGATGCAGAGCGATGCCAACAGCATGGGTTCAATTCCTGTACCTGCTGAGGTTATTGATGAAGGCCCCACCTTCTCAACCTTGTCCCTCGCCTGAGGTGTGCTGACCCTCAGGTTAAATCACCACCAGTCACCGCCCATGGTCATCTGGGACTATGGTACTTTACATGCCATGCTGGCCTGTGTTTGACCTTGTCTTATCTCCACTCCATCCATGCAGTCTCAGAAAGACTGCTAACACTTGGTACGTTTTGACTCTCACCTTTAGGAAGTTCTAACTATTCAGCATTTAAGCCTAATATCTGTCTTCCATATCCCTGGAAATGGTGTCAAACTGATCAGGTATTGTTGTAGAGTTTGTCTTAATGGTTGCCATGTTGTGACCATTTTCTCTGTTTAACTTATTCTGGCTATAATCATTTTGTTGTTATCCTCGGACCAAACCTCTTTTTCATTCTTCAGAAATTGTTGTTAATTCCCTGGCTGTTGTTAGACACGTTTGTATTTTTTACATTTGGATTTTACAGAACATCATCTCCCCTGTGGAATTCTGCAAAATTTTCTCAGGACAAGACTTTGGTTAGGGGCAGACCTGCCATCTGGAATATCGTCCCTACACCTCCTTAAGGTGCTCCTTAAAACTGACTTCTTTGGCGAAGGTTTTCCTTACTTCACCTCCTATCTCCATCCGTGGCTCCAACAAGATACTGTGGGGAATTTTACCATGTTTAAGGTGCTATCTAAATGCAGATTATTAAAGACAAATGTTTAATGGGCTAATTTGCCTTTTTTATTTTCCACACTTGCTTTCCATCTTGTTCCTGTTTCTGTTTCTCACCGTTGTGAGTTTGGACGCATTGAATTGTCCAGCTGTGACTTTCACCTCTGACCATAAGACACAGGAGCAGAATTAGGCCATTCGGCCCATCGAGTCTGCTCCGCCATTCAATCACGGCTGATATTTTTCTCATCCCCATTCTCCTGCCTTTTCCCCATAACCCCTGATCCCCTTATTAATCAAGAACCTATCTATCTCTGTCTTAAAGACACTCAATGACCCGGCCTCCACAGCCTCCTGCCCCAAAGAGTTCCACAGATTCACCACTCTCTGGCTGAAGAAATTCCTCCTCATCTCTGTTTTAAAGGATCATCCCTTCAGCCTGAGGTTGTGCCTCTGGTTCTAGTTTTTCCTACTAGTGGAAACATCCTCTCCGTGTCCACTCTATCCAGGCCTCGCAGTATCCTGTAAGTTTCAATAAGATCCCCCCCCCCCATCCTTCTAAACTCCAACGTGTACAGACCCAGAGTCCTCAACTATTCCCCATATGACAAGCTCTTCATTCCAGGGATCATTCTTGTGAACCTCCTCTGGACCCTTTCCAAGGCCAGCACATCCTTCCTTAGATACGGGGCACAAAACTGCTCACAATACATAGAACATAGAACATAGAACATTACAGCGCAGAACAGGCCCTTCGGCCCACGATGTTGCACCGACCAGTTAAAAAAAAAACTGTGACCCTCCAACCTAAACCAATTTCTTTTCGTCCATGAACCTATCTACGGATCTCTTAAACGCCCCCAAACTAGGCGCATTTACTACTGATGCTGGCAGGGCATTCCAATCCCTCACCACCCTCTGGGTAAAGAACCTACCCCTGACATCGGTTCTATAACTACCCCCCCTCAATTTAAAGCCATGCCCCCTCGTGCTGGATTTCTCCATCAGAGGAAAAAGGCTATCACTATCCACCCTATCTAAACCTCTAATCATCTTATATGTTTCAATAAGATCCCCTCTTAGCCGCCGCCTTTCCAGCGAAAACAATCCCAAATCCCTCAGCCTCTCCTCATAGGATCTCCCCTCCATACCAGGCAACATCCTGGTAAACCTCCTCTGCACCCTCTCCAAAGCCTCCACATCCTTCCTGTAATGTGGGGACCAGAACTGCACACAGTTCTCCAAGTGCGGCCGCACCAGAGTTGTGTACAGTTGCAACATAACGCTACGACTCCTAAATTCAATCCCCCTACCAATAAACGCCAAGACACCATATGCCTTCTTAACAACCTTATCTACTTGATTCCCAACTTTCAGGGATCTATGCACACATACACCTAGATCCCTCTGCTCCTCCACACTATTCAAAGTCCTCCCGTTAGCCCTATACTCAACACATCTGTTATTCCTACCAAAGTGAATTACCTCACACTTCTCCGCATTAAACTCCATCCGCCACCTCTCGGCCCAACTTTGCAACCTGTCTAAGTCTTCCTGCAAACTACGACACCCTTCCTCACTGTCTACCACACCACCGACTTTGGTGTCATCAGCAAATTTGCTAATCCACCCAACTATACCCTCATCCAGATCATTAATAAATATTACAAACAGCAGTGGCCCCAAAACAAAATTTCTCCTCATCTCTGTTCTAAAGTGACTCCCTTTTATTCTAAGGCTGTGCCCCCGCGTCCTAGTCTCCCCTGTTAATGGAAACAACTTCCCTACGTCCATCCTATCTAAGCCGTTCATTATCTTGTAAGTTTCTATCAGATCTCCCCTCAACCTCCTAAACTCCAATGAATATAATCCCACGATCCTCAGACGTTCATCGTATGTCAGGCCTACCATTCCTGGGATCATCCGTGTGAATCTCCGCTGGACCCGCTCCAGTGCCAGTATGTCCTTCCTGAGGTGTGGGGCCCAAAATTGCTCACAGTACTCCAAATGGGGCCTAACCAGTGCTTTATAAAGCCTCAGTCATAGGTGTATAAGGAGTATAGTAGGGGGCTGAGAACACAGCCTTGTGGGGCACCGGTGTTGCGGATGATCGTGGAGGTGTGTTGTTGCCTATCCTTACTGATTGTGGTCCGAGAGTTAGGAAGTTCAGGATCCAGTCGCAGAGGGAGGTGCCGAGGCACAGGCCACGCAGTTTGGAGATGAATTCCGTGGAATTTGGCAAAGAATTAGTTGCCAAGTGCTCCGACAATTCTGGTTCATAGTCAACCTTTGAGGATGGAATTCTGTTTATCCCCAAGGCCCCATTCTCCCAGGAAACTGGCCGTCCTCACCCGGTCTGGCTTACATGTGACTCCAGAGCCATAGCAATGTGGTTGAGTCTTCACTGTCCCTGAAATGCCCGAAAAAACTCTCAGTTCAAGGGCAATTAGTGATGGGCAATAAATGTCGGCCCATCCAGCGACGCCCATGTCCCGTGAAGGAATGGAAAAATCTTCAGCTACGTGGAGAGATTGGAGAAGCTGGGCTTATTCGCTTCCGAGGAGAAAAGTTTAATGTGGAGATTTAATCGAGCTGTTTGAAAATGAGGACGGGTTTTGCTGGAGTAAATAATGAGCAGCTGTTTCAAATGGACGCATATTTATAAATATGGGGCGGCACGGTGGCACAGCGGTTCGCACTGCTGCCTCACAGCGCCAGGGACACGGCGTGGCACGGTGACACAGTGATTAGCACTGCTGCCTCAGTGCCAGGGACAAGGGGCAGCACGGTGGCACAGTGGTTAGCGCTGCTGCCTCACAGCGCCAGGAACCCGGGGCGGCATGGTGGCACAGTGGTTAGCACTGCTGCCTCACAGCGCCAGGAACCCGGGGCGGCACGGTGACACAGTGGTTAGCACCGCTGCCTCGCAGCGCCAGGGACACAGGGCGGCACGGTGGCACAGTGGTTAGCACCGCTGCCTCACAGCACCAGGGACACAGGGCGGCACGGTGGCACAGTGGTTAGCACCGCTGCCTCACAGCACCAGGGACACAGGGCGGCACGGTGGCACAGTGGTTAGCACCGCTGCCTCACAGCACCAGGGACACAGGGCGGCACGGTGGCACAGTGGTTAGCACCGCTGCCTCGCAGCGCCAGGACCTAGGGCGGCACGGTGGCACAGTGGTTAGCACCGCTGCCTCACATCGCCAGGGCCTGGGTTCAATTCCCGGCTTGGGTCACTGTCTGTGTGGAGTCTGCACGTTCTCTCTGTGTCTACGTGGGTTTCCTCCGGGTGCTCCGGTTTCCTCCCACAGTCCAAAGATGTGCGGGTTAGGTGGATTGGTCCATGATAAATTGCCCTTTAGTGTGAGAGGAACTCGCTAGGGTAAATGCGTGGGGTTATGGGGATAGGGCCTGGTTGGGATTGTGGTCAGTGCAGGTTCGATGGGCTGAATGGCCTCCTTTTGCACTGTAGGGATTCTATGATCTATGAAAAAATCAGGGAGGAAATGAGAAGAGTATTTTAGCAAATTGTGATGACCTGGAAAGGCTGCCAGGAGGTGATGGACATGGATTCAATAGTAAGTTTCAAAAGTAAATTAAAATTAAAGCGGGGAAAGATGCAGGGTTGTGGGGGAAGATCAGTCAGTGTGGGACTAATTGGATAGCAATTACAGCATAGGCATGAGGGGCCAAATGGCCTCCTTTGTGCTGTATGAAGCTCTTGCAATCGTTCTTTCCTGTTTGGAATCCGACATTGTTTAGAACAAGAAGAGTTCCGAGGAAGCGGCATGGTGGCACAGTGGTTAGCACTGGTGCTTCACAGCGCCAGGGACCCGGGGTGGCACGGTGGCACATTGATTAGCACTGCTGCTTCACAGCGCCAGGTACCCGGGGCGGCACGGTGGCACAGTGATTAACACTGCTGCTTCACAGCGCCAGGTACCCGGGGTGGCACGGTGGCACAGTGATTAACACTGCTGCTTCACAGCGCCAGGTACCCGGGGCGGCACGGTGGCACAGTGATTAACACTGCTGCTTCACAGCGCCAGGTACCTGGGGCGGCACGGTGGCACAGTGATTAACACTGCTGCTTCACAGCTCCAGGGACCCGGGGCGGCATGGTGGCACAGCGGTTAACACTGCTGCTTCACAACTCCAGGGACCTGGGTTCGATTCCCGGCTTGGGTCACTGTCTGTGTGGAGTTTGCACATTCTCCCCGTGTCTGCGAGGGTTTCCTCCCACAGTCCAAAGATGTGCGGATTAGGTTGATTGGCCATGCTAAAAATTGCCCCTTAGAGTCCTGAGATGCGTAGGTTAGAGGGATTCGCGGGTAAATATATAGGGATGTGGGGGTCGGGTCTGGGTGGGATTGTCGTCAGTGCAGACTCGATGGGCCAAATGGCCTCCTTCTGCACTGTAGGGTTTCTATGATTCTATGAAGAGTCACACGGATTCGGAACGTTAACTCTGATTCCCTTTGATGGACTGCCGGAGCCGTTGAATGTTTCTGTTTTTATTTCAGATCTCCGGTGTCTGGGGAATTTTGCTTTCATTATTGTCATCGTTTAGCGATGGTCCTCATTAACTGCTGCAGACATCAGTCAGCTGACCACGAACTCCTCATTCCCGGAAGAATCTCTGTGAGTCATCAATCCGGGCAGAGTATGACTCAGCTCATGGATACAGTCACTATTGGGCAGACTGGTCTGCCACTCAGTCCCGGTCAGTGTGTAACACACGGCTTGCTGCTCTGTCTAAAACAGGAAGGGACTGCTCCTACTTGCACCCATTTTCCTGGGGCGGTGGGGGCGGGGGAAGGGGGGTGGGTGTGGCAGGGGGAGGGGGTGGTGGGTGTGGGGGGAGGGGAGTGGTGGGTGCAGTGGGGAGGGGGTGGTGGGTGCGGGGGGGGGGAAGGGGGGTGGTGGGTCCGGGTGTGGGGGTGGGTGGGAATTGCACAGGTGGGGTAGGGCTTTGGGGTGTGGTCTCACCCTCTGTCTCCACCTCCCACCCTCCGCACCATGGAAGCGGGGGGAGTTCCCAGTGGCCGGGGTCTTTGAAAGCCCCCTATAACCACCATGAAGATGCAATTCTGAATCTGGCTGTATGACCCACTGCACAATTCACAGAGATGGGACCCCCTGCAGCTTTTGGAGACCCTCCTCCCCGAAATAGGGATTAACTTCTCTCCACATTTCCCCGATTCCAGGGGGCGCAGCAATGTCTAAATAAAGAATCTTCTTCTCTCCTCTCTCAGCGGTGAGGGGTCCTGAGTTCTCGGGTGACGGAGGGGTCCAATGTGCGAGCTCCTGTCTCAATCACAGGAGGGGCAAACACTGGTTGGCGGAGCGGGCGGGTGGGGTGCCCGGGTTACTACACGTTCTCCTCGCTGTCAATACCTGTCTTCATGAGGGCAATGCTCACTCATCTTCCTTAAACCCAGGAACACGAGGAGGCCATTCAGCCCCTCCAGCTTGTAGTCCCATTCAGTTTGATCATTGGGTGATCTCTGTCTTCACTCTATTTATCTGATTTGATTCTGTAACCCTTAATATCATTAACCAATAAAAATCCATCAATCTCAGTTTGATCATTTTAATTGGATGGAAGGCTAGCAGTGTATTGGGGAGAGAGCTTCCGATTTCCATTCCCCTCTAGAACAAAGAACAAAGAAAATTACAGCACAGGAAAAGGCTCTTTGGCTCTCCAAGCCTGCACTGACCATGCTGCCTGTCTTAACTAAAACCCCCCACCCTTCCGGGGACCATATCCCTCTATCCCCATCCTGTTCATGTATTTGTCAAGACGCCCCTTAAAAGTCACTACCGTATCCGCTTCCACTACCTCCCCCGGCAATGAGTTCCAGGCACCTACTACTCTCTGTGTTCAAAATCTGCCTCGTACATCTCCTTTAAACCTTTAAGGTGCCCCTCGCACCTTAAACCTGTGCCCCCTAGTAATTGACTCTTCCACCCTGGAAAAAGCTTCTGACTATCCACTCTGTCCATGCCTCTCATAATCTTGTAGACTTCTATCAGGTTGTCCCTCAACCTCCGTCGCTCCAGTGAGAACAAACCACGTTTCTCCAACCTCTCTATGTGAGGAAAAGGTTCCCAATGTCCCCCTGGACCTACCTGCCTCCAATTTTAACCTTCTGCTTGGCCTGAGAAAATCATCTCTATCCATATCCTCGCAAATCTTTTTAATCACCCTAAACACTTCAATTTCTTTTATTCTTTCACGAGATGTGGGTGTTGCCGGCTGGGCAGTGTTTATTGTCCATCCCTAATTGCCCCAGAGAAGGTGGTGGTAAGCCGCCTTCTTGAACTGCTGCAGTTCCTCGGGAATTATATCAGCGTGGTCTATGAAAGCAGTTCTCATCCTGAAACTCATTTTACTGCGCTATCATCTTCATTCCCCTGCTTTGAACCTGGATGAATTTCTCCGCTGTGGTGGGAGTTTCAGGATCAGTGCTGTGCCGCACGGGAGCTCGTTTACAGAAATAAAAACTAAATACTGCAGCTGCTGGAAATCGGAAGCAAAAACAGAAAATGCTGGAAAACCTCAGCAGGTTTGGCAGCGTCTGTGGAGAGAAAAACATTTCAAGTGCACACAAACTTTCTTCAAAGCTCTGAAGAAGTGCTTGCGGACTCAAAAGCACGCAGGGTGGTAAGTGCCTGGAACGCGCTGCCAGAGGAAGGGTAGAAGCAGATACAATAGCAATGTTTAAGAAGCATCTTGACAGATACATGAACAGGTAGGGAATAGAGGGATATGGATCACATGGAGGCAAAAGGTCTTCAGTTTAGAAAGACGTCATGTGTCGGCGCAGGCTTGGTGGGCCGAAGAACCTGTTCCTGTGCCGTACTGTTCTTTGTTCTCTTTGTTAACTCTGATTCTCTCCACAGTGGAGATATCTTCTCTATGTCTACCCTATCAAACCTCTTCATAACCTTAGAACATAGAACATAGAACATAGAACATTACAGCGCAGAACAGGCCCTTCGGCCCACGATGTTGCACCGACCAGTTAAAAAAAAAAACTGTGACCCTCCAACCTAAACCAATTTCTTTTCGTCCATGAACCTATCTACGGATCTCTTAAACGCCCCCAAACTAGGCGCATTTACTACTGATGCTGGCAGGGCATTCCAATCCCTCACCACCCTCTGGGTAAAGAACCTACCCCTGACATCGGTTCTATAACTACCCCCCCTCAATTTAAAGCCATGCCCCCTCGTGCTGGATTTCTCCATCAGAGGAAAAAGGCTATCACTATCCACCCTATCTAAACCTCTAATCATCTTATATGTTTCAATAAGATCCCCTCTTAGCCGCCGCCTTTCCAGCGAAAACAATCCCAAATCCCTCAGCCTCTCCTCATAGGATCTCCCCTCCATACCAGGCAACATCCTGGTAAACCTCCTCTGCACCCTCTCCAAAGCCTCCACATCCTTCCTGTAATGTGGGGACCAGAACTGCACACAGTACTCCAAGTGCGGCCGCACCAGAGTTGTGTACAGTTGCAACATAACGCTACGACTCCTAAATTCAATCCCCCTACCAATAAACGCCAAGACACCATATGCCTTCTTAACAACCTTATCTACTTGATTCCCAACTTTCAGGGATCTATGCACACATACACCTAGATCCCTCTGCTCCTCCACACTATTCAAAGTCCTCCCGTTAGCCCTATACTCAACACATCTGTTATTCCTACCAAAGTGAATTACCTCACACTTCTCCGCATTAAACTCCATCCGCCACCTCTCGGCCCAACTTTGCAACCTGTCTAAGTCTTCCTGCAAACTACGACACCCTTCCTCACTGTCTACCACACCACCGACTTTGGTGTCATCAGCAAATTTGCTAATCCACCCAACTATACCCTCATCCAGATCATTAATAAATATTACAAACAGCAGTGGCCCCAAAACAGATCCCTGAGGTACACCACTTGTAACCGCACTCCAAATGGGGTCTAACCAGAGCCTTATACAGCCTCAGAAGTACATCCCTGCTCTTGTATTCTCGCCCCCTCGACATGAATGCTAACATTGAATTTGCCTTCCTAACTGCCGACTGAACCTGCACGTTAACTTAAAGAATCTTGAACAAGGACTCCCAAGTCCCTTTGTGTTTTTGATTTCCTAAGCATTTTCCCATTTAGAAAGTAGTCTATGCCTCCATTCCTTCTTCCAAAGTGCATAACCTCACACTTTTCCACATTGTATTCCATCTGCCACTTCTTTGCTCATTCTTCTAACCTGTCCAAGTCCTTCTGCAGCCCCCCTGCTTCCTCAATACTACCTGTCCCTCTACATATCTTTGTATCATCTGCAAACTTAGCAACAGTGCCTTCAGTTCCTTCCTCCAAATCGTTAATGTATATTGTGAAAAGTTGTGGTCCCAGCACTGACCCCTGAGGCAGACCACTAGTCACCGGCTGCCATCCTGAAAAAGATCCCTTTATCCCCACTCTCTGCCTTCTGCCAGTCAACCAATCCTCTATCCATGCCAGGATCTTACCCTTCACACCATGGGCACTTAACTTATTTAACAGTCTCCTATGCGGCACCTTGTCAAAGGCCTTCTAGAAATCTAAATAAATCACGTCCATTGGTTCTTCTTTATCTGACTTCCTTGTTACCTCCTCAAAGAACTTGAACAGATTTGTCAGACATGACCTCCCCGTCTGACTCAGTCCTATTTTATCATGCACTTCCAAGTACTCTGCGATCTCACCTTTAACAATGGACTCTAAAATCTTGCCAATGACGGAAGTCAGGCTAACCGGCCTATAATTTCCCACCTGCTGCCTCCCTCCCTTCTTAAACAGCGGTGTTACATTCGCTACTTTCCAGTCCTCTGGGACCCTCCCTGCCTCCAGTGATTCCTGAAAGATCACCACCAATGCCTCCACAATTTCCTCAGCTATCTCTTTTAGAACCCTGGGGTGTAGTCCATCCGATCCAGGTGATTTATCCACCTTCAGACCTTTCAGTTTCCCCAGAACCTTCTCCTTAGTGGTGGCCACTACACTCACCTGTGCCCCCTGATTCTCCTGGAGCTCTGGCATCCCACTGGTGTCTTCCACCGTGAAGACTGATGCAAAGTAACTATTCAGTTCCTCTGCCATTGCTTTGTTTCCTATTATTACTTTTCCAGTCTCATTTTCCAGTGGTCCAATGGCTATTTTTGCCTCTCTCTTACCTCTTACATATGGAAAAAAAACTCTTCCTATCTTCTTTTATATTACTAGCTAGCTTACACTCACATTTCATCTTCTCCCCCCTTATTGCTTTTTTTAGTTGTCCTTTGCTCACTTTTAAAGGCTTCCCAATCCTCTGGCTTCCCACTAATCCTCGCCACTTTGTATGCTTTTTTTTTGCTTTTATGCTGTCCTTGACTTCCCTCGTCAGCCATGGATGCCTCGTCCTCCCCTCAGCATGTTTTCTCCTCCTTGGGATGAATTTCTGTTGTGCCTCCCGAATAACCCCCAAAAACTCCTGCCATTGCTGTTCCACTGTCTCCCCTGCTAGGCTCCCTTTCCAATCAACTCTGGCCAACTCCTCCCTCATGTCTTTGTAGTTACCTTTTTTTCATTGTCATACCGTTACATCTGATTCCAGCTTCTCCCTCTCAAACTGCAGGGTAAATTCTATTATATTGTGGCCATCAACTCACCAAAAACCTCTGACACCAATTAACGTTCTGGGACAAAGAACAAAGAACAGTACAGCACAGGAAACAGGCCCTTCGGCCCTCCAAGCCTGTGCCGCTCCTTGGTCCAACAAGACCAATCGTTTGTATCCCTCCATTCCCAGGCTGCTCATGTGACTATCCAGGTAAGTCTTAAACGATGTCAGCGTACCTGCCTCCACCACCCTACTTGGCAGCGCATTCCAGGCCCCCACCACCCTCTGTGTAAAAAACGTCCCTCTGATGTCTGAGTTATACTTCGCCCCTCTCAGCTTGAGCCCGTGACCCCTCGTGATCGTCACCTCCGACCTGGGAAAAAGCTTCCCACTGTTCACCCTATCTATACCCTTCATAATCTTGTATACCTCTATTAGATCTCCCCTCATTCTCCGTCTTTCCAAGGAGAACAACCCCAGTCTACCCAATCTCTCCTCATAGCTAAGACCCTCCATACCAGGCAACATCCTGGTAAACCTTCTCTGCACTCTCTCCAATGCCTCCACGTCCTTCTGGTAGTGCGGCGACCAGAACTGGACGCAGTACTCCAAATGCGGCCTAACCAGCGTTCTATACAGCTGCATCATCAGACTCCAGCTTTTATACTCTATACCCCGTCCTATAAAGGCAAGCATACCATATGCCTTCTTCACCACCTTCTCCACCTGTGTTGCCACCTTCAAGGATTTGTGGACTTGCACACCTAGGTCCCTCTGTGTTTCTATACTCCTGATGACTCTGCCATTTATTGTATAACTCCTCCCTACATTATTTCTTCCAAAATGCATCACTTCGCATTTATCCGGATTAAATTCCATCTGCCACCTCTCCGCCCAATTTTCCAGCCTATCTATATCCTGCTGTATTGCCCGTCAATGCTCTTCGCTATCCGCAATTCCAGCCATCTTTGTGTCATCCGCAAACTTGCTGATTACACCAGTTACACCTTCTTCCAAATCATTTATATATATCACAAATAGCAGAGGTCCCAGTACAGAGCCCTGCGGAACACCACTGGTCACAGACCTCCAGCCGGAAAAAGACCCTTCGACCACTACCCTCTGTCTCCTATGGCCAAGCCAGTTCTCCACCCATCGAGCCACTTCTCCTTGTATCCCATGAGCCTTAACCTTCTTAACCAACCTGCCATGTGGGACTTTGTCAAATGCCTTACTGAAATCCATATAGACGACATCCACGGCCCTTCCTTCATCAACCGTTTTTGTCACTTCCTCAAAAAACTCCACCAAATTTGTAAGGCACGACCTCCCTCTTACAAATCATAGAATCATAGAATCCCTATAGTGCAGAAGGAGGCCATTTGGTGCATCAAGTCTGCACTGACTCTCCAATAACATCTCACCTTATCCCTGTGACCCCACGTATTTATTCCGCTGATCTCCCTAACCTAAACATCTTTGGACACTAAGGGGCAATTTAGCCTGGCCAATCCACCTAACCTGCACATCTTTGAACTGTGTGAGGAAACCCATGTAGACACGGGGAGAACATGGAAACTCCACGCAGACAGTTGTCCAAGGCCAGAATCAAACCTGGGTCCCTGGTGCTGTGAGGCAACAGTGCTAACCACTGATAGGACAAGAAGGACAGGAGGAGGCCATTCAGCCCTTCATACTTGCTGTGCTGTTCTATCAGACTTCTTCACCGCACAGGACCTTCAACCGATGCTATACACTAGATACATCGATGATATTTTCTTCCTTTGGAGTCATGGTGAGCAATCACTGAAACAACTATATGATGACATCAACAAGTTCCATCCCACCATCAGACTCACCATGGCCTACTCTCCGGAATCGGTTGCATTCTTGGACACGCGCATCTCCATTAAGGACGGTCACCTCAGCACCTCACTGTACCGCAAGCCCACGGATAACCTCATGATGCTCCACTTCTCCAGCTTCCACCCTAAACACGTTAAAGAAGCCATCCCCTACGGACAAGCCCTCCGAATACACAGGATCTGCTCGGATGAGGAGGATCGCAACAGACATCTCCAAACGCTGAAAGATGCCCTCATAAGAACAGGATATGGCGCTCGACTCATTGATCAACAGTTCCAATGTGCCACAGCGAAAAACCGCACCGACCTCCTCAGAAGACAAACACGGGACACGGTGGACAGAGTACCCTTCGTCGTCCAGTACTTCCCCGGAGCGGAGAAGCTACGGCATCTCCTCCGGAGCCTTCAACATGTCATTGACGAAGACGAACATCTCGCCAAGGCCATCCCCACACCCCCACTTCTTGCCTTCAAACAACCACGCAACCTCAAACAGACCATTGTCTGCAGCAAACTACCCAGCCTTCAGGAGAACAGTGACCACGACACCACACAACCCTGCCACAGCAACCTCTGCATGACGTGCCGGATCATCGACACGGATGCCATCATCTCACGTGAGAACACCATCTACCAGGTACACGGTACCTACTCTTGCAACTCGGCCAACATTGTCTACCTGATACGCTGCAGGAAAGGATGTCCCGAGGCATGGTACATTGGGGAAACCATGCAGACGCTACGACAACGGATGAATGAACACCGCTCGACAATCACCAGGCAAGACTGTTCTCTTCCTGTGGGGGAGCACTTCAGCAGTCACGGGCATTCAGCCTTGGATCTTCAGGTAAGCATTCTCCAAGGCGGCCTTCACGACACACGATAGCGCAGAGTCGCTGAGCAGAAACTGATAGCCAAGTTCCGCACACATGAGGACGGCCTAAACCGGGATGTTGGATTTATGTCTCATTATCAGTAACCCCCACAGCTTGCCCCCTGGACTTGCAGAATCTCACTCGCTGTTCTGTCTGGAGACAATACACATCTCTTTAACCTGTGTTTAATGCTCCCTCCACCCACATTGTCTGTACCTTTAAGACCTGGCTGGCTGTCGGGATTCGCATTCTAATCAGTATTCTGTAACTTAATTTCTGTGTCTCTTTGCACTGTTGGAGAACAGATATCTAATCCATCTGACGAAGGGGCAGTGCTCCGAAAGCTTATGGTATTTGCTATCAAATAAACCTGTTGGACTTTAACCTGGTGTTGTGAGACTTCTTACTGTTCTATCAGAGCATCCCTTCTGCCCACCCTGGGTTCCATTTCCCACAATCCACTTACCAACAAAAATCTATTTGCCTTCATTTTCGGAATATTAGAATGAGCTCCAGTGTCAGCAACCCCTGTGGTGGCAGTCAGGCATATTACCTTCACATCTGAGTTTAATCATTGTAACCTACAGCCCCACTCAAACAGTTTGAAGTTGGAAAACAGAAATTAATTAATAGATTGACTTTCAAAGTGTTTTCCCCTGAGGACAGTACATTCTTACTCTGTAATGTTTACCACTCAGTTAAATGAAAAATGTGTTGCATATGGTTTGCAGGTTTGAGTGCCAGTTCTTGCCTGCTGTGTCCGAAAGGATATATATATATCTTTAAAAAAATAGTGATGGGGAGGTCTGACAGTGGATATTATTGGGAGTTATCTGGAACTGATTAGGAAATGATTGAGACAAAGTGCAGGCTTTAAGAAGCATGTTTTTAAATTGTTTGATTTATATCATTGCCACTTGCTTAGGCTCAGATATCAAAGATGGGCAGTAGATATAATCTTGGTAGCTATAGCAACTGATCAGAAACCTGAAGCTCATATTTCAGTCAAGTATTGCTCAGAAGTGAAGCTTCTGCGCTCCAGGTTTCCGCGCTGATGTGAAATTCCAGTACCTTTCTCTTTGCTGTTAAATCTTTGGAGGGAGAAATGTGGCCACCCACCCGGCAGCCATTGTGCTGGAGACAAGGGGGCTCCTGACACACCAAGATGGTGGGCAGGCCATATTGGTATAGGATAATAGTGAGCAGTGTCCAACCTAAAACTGGCATTGACGCTATATACTTCTGGTACCCTGTCACCTGGAGGAAGGAACGGAATGTAATGTTCCCAGATTTGCTGATGATATGAAGATAGGTGGAATAGTAAATTGTGATGAGGATCTTGTGATTCTGCAGCAGGATATGGATAGATTGGGCGGCTGGGCGAAAACCTGGAAAATGGAGTTCAATGTGGGGAAGTGTGAGGTCATGCACTTGGTCGGAGGAATGAAAAGGCAGATTATCCAATTAGAGAGAGACGGCAGGTGAGTGAAATGTGTTAGAATGTAACCGGTGACAACTTTGTATTGGATGTAATGTGACCAATGGGAACAAGATGTAAGGGTCAGCTGACCCAGTAAATCATGGAACCAATTACAGAGTGATGTAGTGAATCAGCTGGTCAGCTGACTATTACAAATAAAGAGATATGTAGAATTGTGGGGAGCTTGGAGTGGCCCAGGGTGAGGCCCCAAGTTTGGAGTAATGATGTTTCTTTATTAAACCCTTTCTTTGATTTATAACTTGGAGTAAGTTTTGTTGTATTTTCATTAGCTGCATTTTGAAGAGTTCCTTCTGAAGAACCGAAATGGAGAGGGATCTGGAGGTTCTAGTGCATGAATCACAGAAAGCTAGCAGGCAGGTCAATAAGTTAAGGAGGCAAACGGCATTTTGGCCTTTATTGCAAAGAGGTTGGAGTTTAAAAATAGGGAGGTTTTGTTGCAAGTGTACAGGGTGTTGGTGAGGCCTCACCTGGAATTCTGTGTAGAGTTTTGGTCCCCTTACCTAAAAAAGGATACAGCAACATTGGAGGCAGTCCAAAAGAGATTCACCGGGCTAATTCCTGGGATGAGAGGGTTGTCCTATCAAGAGAGACTAAATAGTCTGGGTCTGTGTTCCTTGGAGTTTAGAAGAGTGAGGGGTGACCTTATTCAAACATATCAGATCCTGAGGGGGTTTGACAGGGTAGATGGTGAGATGTTTTCACGAGTGAGAGAATCTTGAACAAGGGGACATCGCTACAAGATAAAGGGCTGGTCATTTAAAACTGAGGTGCGGAGAAATTTCTTCTCACAGAGAGTGGTGAATCTCTGGAATTCTCTGCCCCAAAGGATGGTGGAGGCTGGATCATTGGAAGTATTTAAAGCGGAGGTGGATAAATATTTGATAGATTGAGGAATAGAGGGTGACGGGGAAATGGCACAGAGAAGGAGTTGAGGCTGGAATAGATCAGCCAGGATTGTATTGAATGGCAGGGCAGGCTCGAGGGGTCGAATGGCCACTCCTGCTTCTATTTCTTGTGTTCTTGTGTAATGGCTAATTGAGAATTCTCACTGCAAGGTTGCTTTTAGAAACATAGAATCTAGAAGCAGGAGTAGGCCATTCAGCCCCTCGAGCCTGCTCCGCCCTTTATTTTGACCCTGGCTGATCACCAAATTTAACAGGATAAAGGCAAAATACTGCAGATGCTGGAATCTGAAACAGAAAGAGAAAATGCTGGAAAATCTCAGCAGGTCTGGCAGCATCTGTAAGGAGAGAAAAGAGCTGACGTTTCGAGTCTGGATGACCCATCGTCTGTTCTGCAATCATTTGAAACAGATCGGCTCGGGTCACTGTCTGTGTGGAGTTTGCACATTCTCCTCGTGTCTGCGTGGGTTTCCTCCGGGTGCTCCGGTTTCCTCCCACAGTCCTAAGATGTGCGGGTTAGGTTGATTGGCCAGGTTAAAAATTGCCCCTTAGAGTCCTGAGATGCATAGGTTAGAGGGATTAGCGGGTAAAATATGTGGGGGTAGGGCCTGGGTGGGATTGAGGTCGGTGCAGACTCGATGGGCTGAATGGCCTCCTTCTGCACTGTAGGGTTTCTATGATTTCTATGATTTCTATGAGAAATCACTTTTGTTCATTAATTTTCTTATTTTCTCTGTTTTTTGTGTGCTGGAATTTTACACACACAGTGCGGTGAGGCACCCGACCGGAACTGTGTGAGATGGTGTTGGGTGCACATACCCATATTCATGGCGGACTCGTGCGATGTTTTGCTGGTGGGTGAGTGGGGGAGTTGGAACTACACCCACCGACAATCAAGCGGGCATTAAGGTGCCAATTGAGGGCAGTTTTATGTGATCCATCCGCCTTTCTGGTTGGCGGGCGGGTGATTGGTTACGCAGCCTTTACGTGTTAGTGTAACCCGTATCCAGGGCGGGATGAACTGTCAGGACTGAAGTCACATTACCAGCTGTGTCTGGCGGCTGGGATTTGTGTATGATCGCGTGGCCCAGACACTTTGTGTTGCTTTTCCATTGCTAGGTATTTTCACACTCAGACAGTTCTACAACAGCGTCTCCCTGAGGGAGCACTACGGAAATACCAGCCTGCACGCCTCCTTTTATCAGCGCCACCCTCCTCCCACCCTTTCTCGGCAGCACTCAGCCTCTCCCAGTGTTATAATCCAGGTCTGAAACTCCAAGGTGTTTTATGAAGTCAGCCAAGACCATAGGTTTTGCGCTTTGAATTTGGCGCAGGTTCTGTCCAGGTATGATTCAAGTGACCCACTCGGGAGCTTTTATCAAACAAACTTTATTTAAGAAAACAGTTAAACTATAATAAGAAAAATCAGCAATAACCTTTACCGATTAAACAGAAAAGCTATCGCATTATATAAACCTTAACAGCTAAGTAGACTGTGCCAAATCTCACAAATATACATCCCTTTCTCGGCTTGGCACAGAAAGCAAGTAAGACCATAAGACATAGGAGCGGAAGTAAGGCCATTCGGCCCATCGAGTCCACTCCACCATTCAATCATGGTTGATTTCAACTCCATTTACCCGCTCTCTCCCCAAAGCCCTTAATTCCTGGAGAAATCAAGAATTTATCAATTTCTGTCTTGAAGACGCTCAACGTCTCGGCCTCCACAGCCCTCTGTGGCAATGAATTCCACAGTCCCACCACCCTCTGGCTGAAGAAATTTCTCCTCATCTCTGTTCTAAAGTGACTCCCTTTTATTCTAAGGCTGTGCCCCCGCGTCCTAGTCTCCCCTGCTAATGGAAACAACTTCCCTACGTCCATCCTATCTAAGCCGTTCACATGATGCTGGATTTTGCAGCTTTTTAATACCTGCTGTGAATTGGTCCTTTAAAAGATGGATTACAACTGAGGCTTCCCAGTCCTGGAACTTTCAGCATACCTCGAGAAAAAGAGAGATACTGCTTGCCTCTAGCTTCAACCAAGCAACTCTCAGACAGCAGAATTTTCACTCCAAAGAGACAAGAAACCCTGTTTTCAGTCAACTATCCAAACAGCTTCTGACAAAATGAAACTAAAACCTTGGACTTTTCCTGTGGGGGGGAGAAAACTGTCCCCAGGCAGCACCTGACCTGTCAATCATGCTCCACCCAACAATTCCAAAAGGGGCCATAAAAAGGGCACCGCGTTAGGCCAAATTAAAAATAAACAAGATGCTCGTTCCATTGCTTCAGCAACAATTAGAGCTCACCGGCTCACAGACAGTTCGATGCCAAAATAAATTACTCGGGCCTGTTTGAAAAACCTTCAGAGGGACATGATTAGAATCCATTACTTTAAGGCACAGTATCGCCACACCAGCCTGTTTCACGCTTGCTGCCTGTTGATTGGTCAGCCAGCCTGAAATTATGTTCTGGGGCTGATCGCAGCCGGAAGTGCATTCCCGCCCACTTTCAGGCCCACCTGTTTCACTCGCCCAACAGGAGAAACATTCAGATTGAGATTCGTTAACAGCTCTGGGGACTGACTCTCTGGCCCAGTATATTGGCAAGAGAATTTCACTCAGATTGAGTACTGTTTGGGCAAAGGTGTCATGGAAAATGTTCTGACTATTCAACCAGAAACCCGGTCATTCTCAGAGGTTTCCTTCTGGTCACCTGTTCTCTGATAATGGAAGTTCTTTATCACTTGGCTTTAACTATAAACCCTGTTTTATATAAAATCCCTACACTGCAGAAGGAGGCCATTTGGCCCATCAGGTCTGCACTGACTCTCCAAAAGGGCATCTTACCCAGACCCCATGCCATGCCCTTTCCCATAACCCTGTTCATTCCCATGGCTAATCCACCTAACCTGCACATCTTTGGAGTGTGGGAGGAAACTGGAGCACCCGGACGAAACCTTCGCAGACACGGGGAGAACGTGCAAACTCCACACAGGCAGTAATTTTTACACTATGTGCGATCCATTACAATACTAAGCAGCACGGTTATTCATGTACACGGTCTTTGTTCTCCTGGCTATGTTACAGCAATCCACAATCCACTGCCCTCATTAAAAACCCTACACAAAGCCCACATTGTCCAAGGAATAGAAAAGAAAGTTACCCAACCTCCTGTCAAAGCCCACACATCTGTCACTGCAAACCTGCTTAACACATGGTGGAAAACCCCTCAATCTCCAAAGCAAAAAAATCACTCAAACATCTGGTGAAAACTCTACTTGACATCTGCAGCAAAGAGCCTGCCCTATATCTGTTGCCAAAAATCCCACTCAACATCTGTCGAAAAAAAAACTATTCAACATCTGTTACTTAACATCTGCTCAATCCCCTTTTGCTGATCAAAGGCAGTAACTGGCACTTCCGTTTTCTAGACACACTGGGCGGGATTTTACGGCTTCGCAGGTCCCAAAACCAAGGTCAACGGACCTTTCCATGGTCCACCCCTCGCCTGCTCCAATTCCTGTGGTGGGCAGAACGGTAAAGTTCCAGCCTTTATGCTGGAGAGAGGATGGTCACTGCTTCCCTATCCCTGCAGTATTGTCAGCCACTGTCCCAACAGGAATACATTAGGCTGGCTTTCTCTGTCGATTAGATCATCAGGGTTTTAAATCCCATCCCAGAAACGTGACTGACATTCCCGATTCTGTTTATTCATTCCCAGGATGAGGGCAACACTGACAAGTTGAGCATTTATTGTCCATCCCTCATTGCTTTTAAGAAGATGGCAGGGCGGTGGTTGGCGGGGGGGGGGGGGGGGGGGGGGGGGGGGGGGGGGGGGGGGTGGGTGGGGGGCGGTGGTTGGCGGGGGGGGGGGGGCACCTTCTTAAGCCCCTGCAGCTTACCTTCATAGCTTTGGTACAATTGAGTGTTTCGCTCAGCCATTCTGCAGGTAGGTTAAGAGTTAACCACATTGCTGTGGGTCTGGAGTCACATGTAGGCCAGACCGGGTAAGCATGCAGATTTCCTTCCCTAGAGGACTTTAGCGAACCAGCTGGATTCTTCCAACAATCGATGATTGTTGTCATTACTGAGACTCGCTTTCAGTTCCAGATTTACTTGATTAACTGAATTTCAATTCCCTGGTCCCTATGATTAAACTCTAGCTTATTGGTGCTGGTCTCTGGATTACAGCTGGTTACAAACCATCAGGTGACCATACCCAGTGAGCCAGGTGCTAAGTTCTTGCAACCTCCAACAAACGAGGGTTGAGATAGAGAAGCATCTGAGCGTTGTCCTGAATTCAGTCATCACCCACTTTGGGCATCCTTTTAACTCTGAGATGGGCAACCTGGGCTAGTGATTGGGCCGCATGAGTGGCCCTCCTTCATCTCTGTGGGCCACAAGATTGAAATCGGGCTTGTTCACTAACCGTGACCCCATGAATAAGATTAAATACATTGAATACATGCCGAATGGGGCGGCACAGCGGTTAGCACTGCTGCTTCACAGCGCCAGGGACCTGGATTCGATTCCCGACTTGGATCACTGTCTGTGTGGAGTTTGCACGTTCTCCTGGTATCTGCGTGGGTTTCCTCCGGGTGCTCCGGTTTCCTCCCACAGTCTGAAAGACGTGCTGGTTATGGTGCATTGACCCGAACAGGCGCCAGAGTGTGGCGACTAGGGGAATTTCACAGTAACTTCATTGCAATGTTAATATAAGCCTTACTTGTGACTAATAAATAAACTTTACTGAATATTTCATAACAAGTTATAGAAAATGCTTATTCCGATATTAATGGAACTCCCATCAACTTTGAATGGTAAAAACAGAATCAATATTGACGTTTTGGACACAGAGGGAGCGCATGCTCTCACACTCAATGCTGTGAGCAATCAGCACACACCTCACTCACCCTTGCTTTACGTGTGAATCGCTTCAGTCAGACCGGCAGGAAAAACACTCCACGGACGGGAATCAGCGGAATGTGGTGACCCCGTTGCCTGGACAACGGTCAACACAATGTCCCGTGGGGCCGCACTCAGAACCCCGAGAGCTGCATGTGACTCCCGGACCGCAGGTTAGCCGCCCCCCCCCCCCCCCCCCCATCGCTGGTTAAATGGTGTCCAGCAACATGCAGCATAATGGAAAGCACATCATTATAGATTCAAAAGTGAAGCATTAATGTTGGTGATATTTTGAATGGGATTAACAAACAACAAAATGGAAAATGGAAAGAAGCAGTTTGTAATAATAATCGACGCATCGTGCTGTGTGTGCTATTTAGTGATTGTTTTCCTGTAACTTGGGGAAAGAATGAGCAACTTTCCACCTGGAAGATTAGATAATGTCCGAACTGTTTTGGGTAGTGAATCATCCACACCCTCTGTATCACTCTCCTGGGCTCTGATTCCAGGGTCGTTGCTGAAACTTTGACACAACACTGAACAGTATTAGGCTCTATTTGCTATCCCCTGGTCAATGTTCTCTGATTTCGCTGGCTGTTCCTATACATCGAGCGCTGTCGCTTTTGGGTGGGATGTTAAACTGGAGCCACACTGCCCAGCCCCCAGAAACCCGTCTACCAAACTGGGAGAGGACAAAATTGACTGAGCTTAAAAACATGGGAATAGGAGGAGGCCATTCAGCCCCTCGAGGCTGTTCTGCCATTCAGTTGGACCATGGCCGATCTGGAGCAGATTACCCGCCTTGCTTCCATAAACAACACTTCTATCGAACAAAAATCAATCTCTATTTTGAAATTGTTAAGTGACCTCCACCAATCTCGACAGCTGTTTGCGGGTAGAACATTCCAGATTTTCTCTACCCTTGTGTGATGAAATGCTTCCTGACATCAGCCCCGAACAGCCTCGTACACCTTTTAGAACTGAGGTGAGGAGAAATTTCTTCACCCTCAGGGTGGTGAATCTGTGGAATTCACTCCCACAGAAAGAGGCCAAAGCGTGGTCTGCTTTCAAGAAGAAATTAGATTGGCATTGGTGAGGCTGCATCTGGAGTATTGTGCACAGTTTTGGTCCCCTTATTTGAGGAAAGATGTAGTGACATTGGAGGCAGTTCAGAGGAGGTTCACTGGATTGATTCCGGAGATGAGGGGTTTGTCGTATGCAGAGAGATTGAACAGTTTAGGCCGATACTCTCTGGAATTTAGAAGAATGTGGAGAGATCAAATTGCAGTATATAATGTGATAAAAGGTATGGGTAAAGTAGACGTGGAGCGGATGCTTCCTCTTGTGGGGCATTCTAGGAGGAGAAGTCACAGTCTTAGGATAAGGGTGGCACGTGGCACAGTGGTTAACATTACTGCCCCACAGTGCCAGGGACCCAGGTTCGATTCCCAGCTTAGGTGACTGTCTGTGTGGAGTTTGCACGTTCTCGCCGTGTCTGCGTGGGTTTCCTCCGGGTGCTCCGGTTTCCTCCCACAGTCTGAAAGACGTGCTGGTTAGGTGCATTGGCCATGCTAAATTCTCCCTCAGTGTACCTGAACAAGCGCCAGAGTGTGGCGACTAGGGGATTTTCACAGTAACTTCATTGCAGTGTTAATGGAAGCTTACTCGTGACTAATAAATAAATTTTATTTAGGAGTAGCAAATTTAAAAGAGTGTTTTAAGCTACTTCTCCCAAAGGGGTTGTGAATCTGTGGAATTCATTGCCCCAAAGTGCAGTGGATGCTGGGACAGTGAGGAAATTTAAGGAGGAGTTGGACAGATTTTTAATCGGTAATAGGTTGAAGGGTTATGGGGAAAGGGCAGGAAAATGGGGATGAGAATCATATCAGCCATGATCGAATGGCGGAGCGGACTCGATGGGCCAAATGGTCTAATTCTGCTCCTATATCTTATGAGCTTATGAACTATAGTTCTTGGGGTTAAGGATCAAGGAATATGGGAGGAAGGGGGGATCAGGATATTGAATTCGATGATCAGCCATGATCAAGATGAATGGTGGAACAGGCTCGAAGGGCCGAATGGCCTCCTCCTGCTTCTCGTTTCTGTGACTCAAAGACACTGAGCCAAAGCACTGAACTAACCATGTGAAACTGAGGGCAGCAAAAGACCCGCCTACCCCACACACACATTGCTGCCTCAATCACTGGGATTAAACATCTCTATTTCCCAACAACCATCTCTCTCTGAAAAACACCCCCCTTAGAGAGACAGTCCAGGAGATCAGAGAGACCAAATAGTTACTGTCAGGACACTCAGCTTCTGTAAGTGTGCCAATCAGGGATCGCTCCAACTTTCTATTGGAGGGACACAGAGAGTGCGTCGCTACACCAGCCAAAATTCCAGAGATTCACTCTGGGAAACAAAGACTTGCCCAATATACGGCCTATTTCTGCTCTTACACAGTTTAAACCCATTTCCCCAGACCTCCCCAATATGTTAAACTGGAATAATCTATAATTAGGGATGTAATCCAACCCTTTCTTCATTGTGTACACCTTTATCAAGTCACCTCTGAGTTTATGGATCAGAATAATATTTCATAGAATCCCTACGGTGCAGGAGGAGGCCATTTGCCCATTGAGTCTGCACCGACCACAATCCTACTCAGCCCCTATCCCCGCTTACCCATTAATCCCTCTAAACTACGCATCCCGGGACACTAAGGAGCAATTTAGCATGGCCAATCCACCTAATCTGCACATCTTTTGGACTGTGGGAGGAAACCGGAGCACCCAGAGGAAACCCACACAGACACAGGGAGAAAGTGCAAACTCCACACAGACAGTCACCCAAGCTGGGAATCGAACCCGGGTCCCTGGCACTGTGAGAGAGCAGTGCTAACCACTGTGGGTGTATGGTCTCCTGATTGGCTAATACAGATAGTGTCAGGTGCTGGTGAAGGTCTCTGCCATGGTCAGACATGCTGAAACACCCTTTCAACAAGACAGTTTCAGTTGGTTAAAGACTTCTCACTGTTAACTTTGAGATGAGAAATTGCTGAGCGATGCTTTATTGCAGCCAGATATTGTTCAAGGCCGATGTGTGAAACTGAAGAACCCCCAGCTGCTTTAACACCTTCACTGCTTTGTAGAAACATTACTGATGTAGCTACAGTAAAATCCCGACATGTTACATCCCATGGGATCCACTCAGAAACTTTTATTATGTGGAGCTTCCTGGTCGCAGGGGAGGCCCCATTCCCACATAACTGCATCTCTGTGTAACACAATGGGTCTGATTTTACCATTTTCATTCTAAGTGCTGAATCTGGGCGCAATTCAGATCCGACTTGGATCTGACCTCACGCTGTGGAGATGCCGGCGTTGGACTGGGGTGAACACAGTAAGAGTTTTAACAACACCAGGTTAAAGTCCAACAGGTTTATTTGGTAGCAAACACCATTAGCTTTCGGAGCGCTGCTCCTTCGTCAGATGGAGTGGACATTTCCACTCCATCTGACGAAGGAGCAGCGCTCCGAAAGCTAATGGTATTTGCTACCAAATAAACCTGTTGGACTTTAACCTGGTGTTGTTAAAACTCTTACTGGTTTGACCTCACCAGCCAGCCTGGATCCAGTTAACTTTGGTTAACATCGGTGACAGGGAATGGTTGACCCAAAGGTGAAGATCGGAAACAGGGATATATTTTCAGGAGGAAGATTGTAAACTTGGAGAAGAATGTGTGAAATCAGTTCTAAGGCGTGAGAGTGTGAGCACTCACCGCTGCATTCTAAATCAGAACCTAGTGACCAATGGGGAGATGGAGTGACTGTGGATACAGGGCATTGTGTTACTGGAGAGGAACCAAGGTGTGGCCTTGGCACTGGTACCCTGACACAAACAGCAACAGCAGAAAAAGTTTCTGTGAATTGCAATCCTGCCAGTTGGATACTGATGAAGGTTCAGATGTTCTATTAAATCTCACAGATAAAATCGAAAAGAAAGATGATTTCTTAAATACCTTGGAGGCCTGGGCAGACGCTGATAGATTTAGAAAGATGGACAGTTACATCTCATGGAATTTAACAAACTATATACAAGATTGCAGAAATTGATTTTCCCAAAGGTGCTGAATTGATGGGAATGCTGGCCTCGATCACGACTGTTTTTTCACACCTGAATCTCCGCACTCTGTGCACTGCAAAGGTCCCAGTCGTGAATCTCATTAAAAACCCAGGGGAGGCGGGGCCTATTCGCGATGGAGTTTGACAGTTCTGGAACTCTGCGCATGTGCAGTGGCCCCGATCTGTCAGACTTCCCGTTTGCTGGCCAGCCCGGGACCCCCGCAGTGCTGCCCTCCCAGCCCCTCTCCACGCCCTGATCGGGGGCCCCACAACAATTCCTGGGCCAGCTCTGACTCCCTCTGCCTCGGAGCGCCCTGATGTACAGCCCAACCCCCCCAGCAGTGCCGATACCCTTACCCCAGCAGACCCCCGCCCTCCTTGGGGTCAGACACCCCCTCCCCCCGGCAGACCAACCCACCCCCCAGCCTGCCCCGATCGCTGTCCTCCCTCCATCCCAGACCGATCGCCATGCAGAGTGGCAGTGGGACCCCCCAACCCACACCGATCACCTAGGCCCCGCCACAATAGGCCCCGCCATCTTGGCACTGCCCGATGCCCGGTAGGCAGTGCCAGGCTGCCCCATGGGCATGGACACTTTGCCCCTTGGGTAATGCCAGGAGGCGCAGGCTGGAACTGCCAGGATGCCCGTGCCCAGGGGACACCAGCACCCCCCCCCACCCCCCCACCGCCTGGGGGGGGCCCCGATTGCCCCCTTCATTCTGGCAGGGTCTCCCCCTAGTTCCCCGAATGTCTGGAGCTACTCTAAACTCCATCGGAATGAAGTACTCCTGGTGGAGTGGGAGATTCAATCGGGACCAATAAGTTCCCAATAATTAGATTTAAAATACATTTAAAACATATTAAAAAAAGATTCAAATGACTTACTCTCTCCCCCTGCCGGTTTCCAGCGTGGTCTGACCGGCCACTGTTCTCCAGCTCTGGGAGATGCGCATGCATTCCCGGAACAAGGCCGGGGGCGACATGCATCTCCCACTGCAACCTGCCAGAACGGGTCGGGATGGGAGAACCCCCGCCCCCCCCCCCTCAACCAGTTTGGGAATTCCTGGTTCAATGCTTGCTTTCAGATTGTTGGATTGTGCTAAAGTGTCACATGGGTAAACTCCTGGTCTTAACTGGAGTGAGATTCTCTGAGAGTGAGACACTATTGGAACTGATGTCTGAAACTTCCAGAAGAAATGTTCATTTCTGGTCATTTCCTGGCAGCAGTGGAGCGTTCCGTGGTCACACAAAGGATGGAGGATTTGATGCTGGCGGCACTTCGAGGCTGTTTTGATATGAGGCGTACGTGAGAATACTAAAGAAGAACCGCAAATAAAAGAAATGAGGATACCTTTGTGTAGCTCCAACAGGTGACAGGAATAGGGTAACTATGGCAGGAGCATAAACCCAGGAATAACCGGGGAATTGTAAACAGGTGCTTCAGACATGACATCAAATGTCATTGTGATGAATTGTCCAAAATGGAATGTCAGAGTCTTTGAAATGTGTTTTCAGAAACTTTAATTGAAGGAAAAGTGGGGAATCTGTCAGTGTCTCACCAATTACATTGTTATCGTTAATGTCAATTAGTTTGTTCAGGGAAACAGATGATAGTTATTTGAACATATATAAATAGGGGCCAGTTGGGACACTGGGGTTGGCACAGAATAAAGTCAACGTTCTCTCTCTGTAAGGAATAGCTTTGTGTTTTAGCTTTGATTTGACCAACTCGCTCAGATCCAGTTAATAGTCCGTGATGCGGAGGAACGGGAGGTGTCACCTGTGCAGCATAAATTCTGGAATAGACTGACTGGGTTGAATGGTCTGTTTCTCTGCTGTAAGCATCACCAACGGTGCTGTCTATCTGCTATTGGTTTGATCAGCAATAGACAATCATTACATTCATGTGACAACAATAAACAGTGTCTGGTTTCTCCTGAGGGACTCTGCACTTCAATTCCACCATGCTTTATTCAACATAACTAACACACAACTCCTTTATCTTTACGGGATGCCTGGGAAAGTCTGTTTTCAAAGTATCGGCCTGACCCAGTTTCAGGTAATTCTCGCTGTTTGATACTGGGACCCAAATAAGGGCACATTCACATTTATGGCATGGAACCAGGCAGTTTGGCACAATTAATCTTTGCTGATGTGTTAATGTTCCATCCAAACCTCCTCACTCTTCATCTCATCCCATCAGCAAACCTCCTGATTCCTTTCTCTCTCATCCATTTATCCAGACTTCCCTTAAATGCGTCTATAATTAAGCAGCTCACAATTGCTGTGTGGAATCTGCCTTCCTCATTGAAGCATCAGAATTATGGATACAATCTGAATGAAACTTAAATGTTGCCTCTCAATTAGCTCAGAACTCGGGCAATTAGGAAAGGGCAATAAATGCTGGCCAGCCAGCGATGCCCATCTCCCACAAATTAATAAAAAAAGCAAAATTAACTTTGCAAATACTGTGAATACTGGAAATCTGAAATACGAATGGAAAGTGCTGGAAATATTCAACAGGTCTGGCAGCGTCTGTGGAGAGAGAAACAGTTGTTCAAGTTTCAAGTCAATAAGTTTTGAACAGACTGGGGAATGTTTATGATGTTCCAGGGCTTTGAGTAAGGACAGGGAATGGGGGAAGGGTAAGATAGATCTGTGATTGGGTGAAAGGAGGGACTGATTAAACAACAAAAGAGAGACACGGCTGCTTCACAGCACCAGGGACCCGGGTTCAATTCCCGGCTTGGGTCACTGTCTGTCTGGAGTTTGCACATTCTCCTCGTGTCTGCGTGGGTTTCCTCCCACACTTCAAAGATATACAGGTTAGGTTGATTGGCCATGGTAAATTGCCCCTTAATGTCAGGGGGCCTAACTAGGGTAAATACATGAGGTTATGGGGATAGGGCCTGGGTGGGATTGTGGTCGGTGCAGATGTGATGGGCTGAATGGCCTCCTTCTGCCCTGTAGGAATTCTATGATTCTATGAGATGATGGTGACTGGGCTATAAGACCATAAGACCATAAGACATAGGAGCGGAAGTAAGGCCATTCGGCCCATCGAGTCCACTCCACCATTCAATCACAGTGATGTCACTCAGAGATGAGTATGAGTAACTCTGTCTGTGTCTTGCTGTTATTTATTTTTGTAAATAGTTAGCATGTAAATAAATGTCTTTGAGCGAACACCATTTTCTCCAACAAGATTTCTTTCAGAGTCAAGGAGTCAACGAATCCCGAGAGAAGCCCACAAATAGCTGAGATAATGGGATAGGAAATGATGGGCCGAAAGGAGGTGTAGATACAACAGCAGAATCTTTCCGAGCTGACACTGTCCATGAGGACTGAGTAATTGATCTGAAATGCTTGAACTCAGCGAGTCTGGAAGGTGGCAAAGTGACGAATGGAATGTTTCTGAAGCTTGCTGTAAGCTTCATTGTTGGATGCCGGGGATGGAGGTCAGAGTCAGAGTGGGGAAGAGAATTAAAAGGAGAGGTGACCAGAAGCATGCGGAACGAGTGAGATGTTGACCTCCCCGATACAGAACAAATCACATGATGAGCAACAAATACAATTGACACCATCGATAGCTGCAGGAAATCACTGCTGCATCTGGATATCAGTGTGATCTCCAAAAGTACAAATCTGCAAGGAAATAGATACCTGGGAACACCATCACCTGGAGACTCCCCTCCGAGCTACTCACCATCCCGATTTGGAAATATACTGGCCGTTCCTTCATTGTCACTGGGTCAAAATCCTGGAAGTCCCTCCCTAACAGCACTGTGGGGGTACCTACAGCACAGTGACTGCAGTGGTTCAAGCAGATACTCACCACCACCTCCTGATCCTGCACTGTAGGGATTGTATGGACTCCCGAGGGTAACTAGGAAGGGACATAAATGCTGGCCTAGCCAGTGACGTCCACACCCCTTGAGTGAATAAAAATATATATAAATCTGGGAACACACAGCAGGACAATCAGCGTCACTGTCCACCTCTATTTCCTATTTCCAGTGTTGACTGATATTTTTCTTCTTCCTGACCTGGAATAATCTGATTTGATCTTTCCACTCAGCAGCCATCGCCAGGAGTTGATCCGGTTAATCAGTTAGTTCAGTGACAAGGTTTTCCAGAGGGAGGTTGGGCTGGGACGGCTGAATACAGGAATTGGAACCTGATCGGGACAATATGAAATTCAGCACCAACAGATGTGGACATCAGTTTGCACAAAGCAGATGTGCCAGATGTGCAGTGAGGCGTCTGGACAATACGGTTCTTCCTCAATCTGAATTGTACGCAGCACCTGAGAGATTCTTGGACTGCGTTGTGTGCTAAACAAAACCAAAAATGATCTTAACTGCACGTGGTTTATGAGGCATTGTCACTGTGACTGAGATTTAACCAGTGACACCTACAGCCTGAAGCTGAGAGTTAAAAAGAAAAGACTTCCATTTTGAGCAGAGGTCCAGGAAAGTTTGAAGTTTATTTATTAGTGTCACAAGTAGGCTTACATTAAGAACATAGAACAGTACAGCACAGTACAGGCCCTTCGGCCCTCGATGTTGTGCCGAGCTTTGTCTGAAACCAAGATCAAGCTATCCCACTCCCTATCATCCTGGTGTGCTCCATGTGCCTATCCAATAACCGCTTGAAAGTTCCTAAAGTGTCTGACTCCACTATCACAGCAGGCAGTCCATTCCACACCCCAACCAGTCTCTGAGTAAAGAACCTACCTTGGACATCCCTCCCACATCTCCCTCCATGAATCGTATAGTTATGCCCCCTAGTAACAGCTACATCCACCCGAGGAAATAGTCTCTGAATGTCCACTCTATCTATCCCTCTCATCATCTTATAAACCTCTATTAAGTCGCCTCTCATCTTCCTCTGCTCTAAAGAGAAAAGCCCTAGCTCCCTCAACCTTTCCTCATAAGACTTACCCTCCAAACCAGGCAGCATCCTGGGAAATCTCCTTTGCACTCTTTCCAGTGCTTCCACATCCTTCTTATAGTGAGGTGACCAGAACTGCACACAATATTCCAAATGTGGTCTCACCAAGGTCCTGTACAGTTGCAGCATAACCCCACGGCTCTTAAACTCAAACCCCCTGTTAATAAACGCTAACACACTATAGGCCTTCTTCACAGCTCTATCCACTTGAGTGGCAACCTTCAGAGATCTGTGGATATGAACCCCAAGATCTCTCTGTTCCTCCACATTCCTCAGAATCCTGCCGTTGACCCTGTAATAGGACCCTGTAAATTTGTCCTATCAAAATGAATCACCTCGCACTTATCAGGGTTAAACTCCATCTGCCATTTTTCAGCCCAGCTCTGCATCCTATCAATGTCTCTTTGCAGCCTACAACAGCCCTCCACCTCATCCACTACTCCACCAATCTTGGTGTCATCAGCAAATTTACTGATCCACCCTTCAGCCCCCTCCTCCAAGTCATTGATAAAAATCACAAATAGCAGAGGACCCAGCACTGATCCCTGTGGTACACCGCTGGTAACTGGTCTCCAGTCTGAAAATTTTTCATCCGCCACCATCCTCTGTCTTCTATGAGATAGCCAGTTACTTATCCAATTGGCCAAATTTCCCTCTACCCCACACCTCCTTACTTTTTTCATGAACCAACCATGGGGGACCTTATCAAACGCCTTACTAAAATCCATGTATATGACATCACCTGCCCTACCTTCATCAACACACTTAGTTACCTCCTCAAAGAATTCAATCAAATTTGTGAGGCAAGACTTATCCTTCCCGAATCCGTGTTGACTATCCCGGATTAAGCTGCATCTTTCTAAATGGTCATAAATCCTATCCCTCAGGACCTTTTCCATTAACTTACCGACCACCGAAGTAAGACTAACCGGCCTATAATTGCCAGGGTCATTCCTACTTCCTTTCTTGAACAGAGGAACAACATTCGCCACTCTCCAGTCCTCTGGCACTATCCCCGTAGACAGTGAGGACCCAAAGATCAAAGCCAAAGGCTCTGCAATCTCATCCCTTGCCTCCCAAAGAATCCTAGGATATATCCCTTCTGGCCCAGGGGACTTATCGACCCTCACTGCAATGAAGTTACTGTGAAAATCCCCTAGTCGCCACACGCGGGCACCTGTTCGGGTACACTGAGGGAGAATTTAGCATGGCCAATTCACCTAACCAGTACGTCTTTCAGACTGAGAGGAAACCGGAGCACCCGGAGGAAACCCACGCAGACATGGGGAGAACGTGCAGACTCTGCGAAGACAGTGACCCGAGGCTGGAACGAACCCAGGTCCCTAGCGTTGTGAGGCAGCAGTGCTAACCACTGTGCCACTGTGCCATCCATTTCTCTGGCAGTTTAATTAGAGTAAGAAGTTTAACAATACCAGGTTAAAGTCCAACAGGTTTATTTGGTAGCAAATGCTACTCTGTTTAATTAGATGCAGCATTAGATTCATGCACAACAAGAACTTACATTTATTCTGCACTTTTAACCAACTGAAATGTCCCAAGGAATTTCAAAGGAATGTAGTCTGGCAGAAACTGTCACCAAACACAAGGAGGTGACACAAGGCCAGATGACCAAACTTGGTCAAAGAGGCAGTTTTTAAGGAATGTCTTTAAGGGGGAGAGAGGTGGAGAAGTTCAGGGAGAGAGTTCCAGAGCTTTGGGTTCAGGAGGTGGAAGGAACGCCACTATTCAAATGATGGAAATTGTGGACATGCAAGACAGCAACATTGGAGGAGTGCAGAGATTCTGGAGGAGGTCACAGAGTTCAGAGGGGAGAGGGTACAGAGGGATTTGAAGATAAGGATAGAATGTTAAGGTGTTGCCAGACCAGGTGCCAAAGGCTTGGTCAAAGAGGCAGAAAGAAAGCTGTGCCTGGAACGAGGAGGCAGAGAGGCAGAGGGATGAACAGGTTCATTTACTGAATTTCAGAGCTTGGGGCCCAGGTGGCTGAAGGCATGGCTGCCAATGGTGGATGCAACAATGCCAGTTTTTGTGATGAATTGGTGAGAAATTACTGCCCTGTATTTATAATAAAAAAGCCTTGGCGATATTAGAACTTAGCGCCAATATTGTTCTGGGTTCTGGAGAAGGTGTGCGTAACTTGCCTGTGAATGTACAATAAAGTATTTTTTGGTGCTTTAAACAGCTGGATTTTCGAGCGTGCAGCTGGAATGAATCAAAATAAAGCAGCTCAGAAAGTGAGACCATGAGTAGATTTTGAAGCACAAATCAGATTCACCGACTGGGATTCTCCGATCTGGTTCTCATCACTGCCGCTGCCAGCGAGAATGGAGAATCTGGCACTCAGCCAAATCTCCACTCACTGCGGCGGGACTGGAGAATCCCAGCCACGGGCGAGGTCGGAGAATCCCAGACGCGGGTGAGGTCAGAGACACAGATTTAAGGTGACTGAAGCAAAGATGAGATGAGGGAGATGTGGTGGGAGCAGTAATCCACAGGCCCAGCTTAATACTCTGGGAGGAAGGGTTCCCATCCAATCATGGCGGCTGGTGGAATTTGAATTTAATTTATAAATCTGGAATATAAAGCTAGTCTCATGAAACCATCATTAGTTGCTGCAAACAAATCCATCTGGTTCACTAATGTCCTTTTAGGGAAGGAAATCTGTCATCCTTACCTGGTCTGGCCTACATGTGACTCCTTAACTGGCCTCTGAAATGTTCATTTCAAGGGCAACTAGGGATGGGCAACAAATGCTGACTTTGCCAGCCATGCCCCCATCCCATGGTAGAGAAATGAAAAGCAGAGAGTGGGTAGGATCTGGACAACACTGCCTGAGCGTGTGGTGGAGACAGGGCCAATGAGAGCTTTCCAAAGGGAATTGAATCATTATCTGAAAAGGAAGGAAGACTGGGCAGTGGCACAAGGTGAAATGCTCCTTCAGAGGGCCAGTGCAGAGATGATGGGCCGAATAGCCTGCTGCTATGCTGTAATAAGTCAATGAGGTGGTGGTGGGCCACTTGTTTGAACCGCTGCAGTCCATGTGGTGTAGGTACACCCAGAGTGCTGTTAGGGAGGGAGTTCCAGGATTTTGAACCAGTGAAGGAAGGGCGAAATATTTCCCAGTCAGGATGGTGAGTGGCTTGGAGGGGAACTGGCAGGTGGGTGGTGTTCCCATCTGCTGCCTTGGCCTTCTAGGTGGTAGAGGTTTGGAATTTGCTGTTGAAGAAACCTTGGTGAGTTTCTGCAGTGTATCTTGTAGGTGGTACACACGGCTGCCACTGTGCATCGATTGTGGAGGAAGCGAATGTTTATAGAAATATAGAAACAAGAGTAGGTCATTTGGCCCCTCAAACCTACCCCACCATTCAACATGAACATGGCTGATCCTCTATCACAATGTCATATCGCGCTCACTTTCCCTGTACTCTTGAGGCTTTTAGTGTCTAGAAATCTATCCATTTCCTTCTTAAATTCATTCAGTGCCTTGGCCTCCCCAGCCTCGAGTGGCAGAGAATTCCAAAGATTCATCATCCTCCTCAGTAATGGTCTACCTGATATCCTGAGACTCTGACCCCTCTTTCTAGAGCCCCCAGCCAGAAGAAACATCATTCCTGCACCCAGTCTGTCCAGCCCTGTCAGAATTTTATACATTTCACTGAGTCACAGTCATTGAGCCTTCCAGCACAGAGAGGCCCATCTGACTGAGGTTTCTCCGACATTATTCCCCTTTCATAAATCCATATTTACTTTTTTGAATCCCGTTGATATTTCCTGTTATCACATCCTTTATAATGGACTCTAGCATTTCCCCTGTTACTGACATTGGGCTAAACAATCTGTAATTCCCTGTTTTCTCTTCTTCCTCTTTAGTGAGATTACACACGCCACCCTCCACTCTGCTGGGACTGTTCCGGAATCTAGATAAGTTGAGAAGATGACAACCAATGCATCCACTGTTCCCCTGGCCACCACCCTGCGATGGTGATTCTCAGGCCCTGGGCATTGATCAGTTTTCAGTCCCATTAATTTCTCCAACAATATTTTTCTGATAATAGACATTTCCTTCAATCCTCCTTCTACCCAACCAGACCCTGGGTTCCCGAGCATGGCTGGGGAGTCATTTGTGACTTTTTCCATGAAGACAACGAAAGAAGTTGTTTAAGATAAATGCAAAATACTGCAGATGCTGGGATCTGAAACAAAAACAGAAAAATGCTGGAAAACCACAGCGGGTCTGACAACCTCTGTGGAGAGATGCTCCCAGAGAGATTTTCCAGCACTTTTCTGTTTTTGTGAAAGTGGTTGTTTAATTGCTCTGTCAATTCCCTATAAATCCCCCCGTTTCAATCTTCTCACATTCTTGTAGAAGCTTTTACAGTTCACTTACTGTTCCAGTAAGTTTCTTCTCACACATAGAAACAAGAAGCCGGAGGATGCCATTCGGCCCTTCGAGCCTGCTCCACCATTCATTATGATCATGGCTGATCATCAAATTCAATATCCTGATTCCCCCTCCCCCCCATATCCCTTGATCCCTTTAGCCCCAAGAGCGAAATCTAATTTCTTCTTGAAATCAGACAATGTTTTGGCCTCAACTACATTCTGTGGGAGTGAATTCCACACATCCACCACCCTCTGGGTGAAGAAGTTTCTCCTCACCTCAGTTCTATCTATCTATCTACCCTGTCTAACCCTGTTAGAATGTTATAAGTTTCTATGAGATTCCCTCTCACTCTTCTAAACTTCAGTGAATATAATCCTAACTGACTTAATCTCGCCTCAAATGACAGACCTGCCATCTCAAGAATCAGCCTGGTAAACCTTTGCTGTACTCCCTCTATAGCAAGGACATCCTTCCTCAGATAAGGACACCAAAACTGCACACAATACTCCAGGTGTGGCCTCACCAATGCCCTATACAATTGCAGCAAAACATCCCTATCCCTACACTCAAATCCTCTCGTTATGAAGGCCAACATACCATTTGCCTTCTTTACTGCCTGCTGTACCTGCGCGCTTTCAGTGACTTTCAGATGCATGAGGACACCAAGGTCTCGCTGAGTATCCTCCTCTCTCAATTTACACTCATTCAAGTAAAAATCTGTCTTCCTATTATTGCTACCAAAGTGGATAACCTCACATTTATCCACATTATGCTGCATCTGCCATACAGATACCCACACACACGAGGACGGCATGGTTGCACAGCGGTTAGCACTGCTGCCTCACAGCACCAGGGACCCGGGGCGGCACGGTGACACAGTGGTTAGCACTGCTGCCTCACAGCACCAGGGACCCGGATTCGATTCCCGGCTTGGGTCACTGTCTGTGCGGAGTTTGCACATTCTCCCTAAACTAAAGAGCTTTTGCCTCTCCGTGGTCCATATCCCTCTATACCCTGCCAAGGAACAGCTACTAGGCGTCCTTGATAAATATGTACCTGTCAGGCAGGGAGGAAGCAGACGTGTGAGGGAACCGTGGTTTACTAAGGAGGTTGAATCTCTTGTGAAGAGGAAGAAGGAGACTTATGTTAAGATGAGACTTGAAGGCTCAGTTAGGGCACTTGAGAGCTACAAGTTAGCCAGGAAGGACCTAAAGAAAGAGTTAAGAAGAGCCAGGAGGGGACATGAGAAGTCTTTGGCAGGTAGGATCAAGGAAACCCCTAAAGCTTTCGATAAGTATGTCAGGAGTAAAAGAATGACTAGGGTAAGATTAGGGCCAGTCAAGAACAGGAGTGGGAAGTTGTGCGTGGAGTCTGAAGAGATAGGAGAGGCACTAAATGAATATTTTTCATCGGTATTCACACAGGAGAGGGACAGTGTTGTCGAGGGGAGTACTGAGATGCAGGCTGTTGGACTGGACGGGATTGAGGTTCATAAGGAGGAGGTGTTAGCAATTCTGGAAAGGGTAAAAATAGATATGTCCCCTGGGCTGGATGGGATTTATCCTAGGATTCTCTGGGAGGCTAGAGAGGAGATTGCAGAGCCTTTGGCTTTGATCTTTGTGTCGTCATTGTCCACAGGAATAGTGGCAGAAGACTGGAGGATAGCAAATGTTGTCCCCTTGTTCAAGAAGGGGAGAAGGGACAACCCTGGTAATTATAGACTGGTGAGCCTTACTTCTGTTGTGGGCAAAGGTTTGGAAAGGATTATAAGGGATAGGATTTATAATCACCAAGAAAGGAATAATTTGATTAGGGATAATCAGCACGCTATTGTGAAGGGTAGGTCGTGCCTCACAAACCTTTATTGAGTTTTTTGAGAAGGTGACCAAAGAGGTGGATGAGGGTAAAGCGGTTGATGTGGTGTATATGGATTTCAGCAAAGCGTTTGATAAGGTTCCCCATGGTAAGCTTTTGCAGAAAATACGGACACATGGGATTGAGGGTGATTTAGTGGTTTGGATCAGGAATTGGCTAGCTGTAAGAAAACAGATGGTGGTGGTTGATGGGAAATACTCATCCTGGAGTTCAGTGACTAGTGGTGTACCTCAAGGATCTGTTTTGGGGCCACTGCTGTTTGTCAGTTTTATTAATGACCTGGATGAGGGCGTGGAAGGATGGATTAGTAAATTTGCAGATGACACTAAAGTTAAGGTTACAGAGGGACATAGATAAGCTGCAGAGCTGGGCTGAGAGGTGGCAAATGGAGTTTAATGCGGAAAAGTGTGAGGTGACTCACTTTGGAAGGAGTAACAGGAATACAGAGTACTGGGCTAATGGTAAGATACTTGGTAGTGTAGATGAACAGAGGGATCTGGGTGTCCATGTGCATAGATCCCTGAAAGTTGGCACCCAGGTTGATAGGGTTGTTAAGAAGGCGTACGGTGTGTTAGCCTTTATTGGTAGAGGGATTGGGTTTCAGAGCCAGTAGGTCATGCTGCAACTGTACAAAACTCTGGTGCGGCCGCATTTGGAGTATTGCGTACAGTTCTGGTCGCCGCATTGTAGGAAAGATGTGGAAGTGTTGGAAAGGGTGCAGAGGAGATTTACCAGGATGTTGCCTGGTATGGTGGGAAAATCGTATGAGGAAAGGCTAAGGGACTTGAGGCTGTTTTCGTTAGAGAGATGAAGGTTAAGAGGTGACTTAATAGAGGCATACAAGATGATCAGGGGTTTAGATAGGATGGATAGTGAGAGCCTTTTTCCTCGGATGGTGATAGCGAGCACGAGGGGACATAGCTTTAAATTGAGGGGTGAGAGATATAGGACAGATGTCGGAGGTAAGTTCTTTACTCAGAGAATAGTAAGGGCGTGGAATGCCCTGCCTGCAGCAGTAGTGGACTCGTCAACATTAAGGGCATTCAAATGGTTATTGGATAAACATATGGATGATATTGGAATAGTGTAGGTTAGATGGGCTTTAGATTGGTTTCACAGGTCGGCGCAACATCGAGGGCCGAAGGGCCTGTACTGCACTGTAATTCTATGTTCTATATTCTATTCATGTATCTGTCAAGGTGCCTCTTAAACATTACCATTGTATCTGCTTCTACCACCTCCTCAGGCAACAAATCCCAGGCACTTACCATTCTCTGTGTAAAACACGTGCCTCTCACATGTAAGGGGCGGCACAGTGGCACAGTGGTTCGCACTGCCGTCTCACCGCTCCAGGGACCGGGTTCGATTCCCGGCTTGGGCCATTGTCTGTGAGGAGTTTGCACGTTCTCCCCATGTCTGCGTGGGTTTTCTCTGGGTGCTCTGGTTTCCTCCTACAGTCCAAAGATGTGCAGGTTAGATGCATTGGCCATGCTAAATTCTCCCTCAGTGTACCCGAACAGGCCACTGGGGGATTTTCACAGTAACTTCATTGCAGTGTGAATGTAGGCCTACTTGTGACACTAATAAATAAACTTTAAATAAACTTTATACACTCAGCCTGTCCAAATCACACTGAAGCATCTCTGCATCCTCTTCACAGCTCACCCTCCCACCCAACTTTGTATCATCTGCAAATTTGGGGATAATACATTCTGTTCTCTCTTCCACATTATTAATATATAATGTGAGCAGTTGGGGTCCGAGCACAGATCCCTGCGGAACCCCACTAGTCACTGACTGCCAATCAGAAAAAGACTCATTTATGCCAACTCTTTGCTTCCTAAACCAAATCTGTTTTCATCACTAAAAGCAGATTTTCTGATCATTTCCTTGTTGTCATTTGTGAGATCTTGCTGTGCACAAATTGGCTGCCGTGTTCCCAACATCAAAACAGTGGGTACATTTTTAACAAGTACTTCATTGGTTGTTGAAGTGCTTTGAAGTGTCCGGCAGCTGGAAAAGGCAGCCAAAAAACAAAAGTCTTTCTTTTCGTTTCAAACACCTTTGATCAATGTCCTCCCAAACCAGATCGCAATTCCCTCTTTTAGGCGGGAACTGTGTATTTTTCCCGCACAGCAGATCGTTCTGCTGATTGTAGGGACTGAGCAGTGAGGCAGGCACTCATTACACAGGCTGGAACTGTCAGGAGTGACAAATAGTCCGTCAGTTAGCCAAACATCCCCAGCCCCGGGGTGGTTTCTGGGCTGAGAGCTTTTCAGCAGCTGTGCCATTTTGGCTGCTTGTGTCTTTGGTCAAAAAGTCTTTTATTTTTTTCCACCGCTGTTTTATTTTTGTAGCCAGCCTGCTATTTCTGTTGTCAAGGAGGGAGCTGTTTTTTGCTCGTGTTATGGTCACAATGTTGTTTTGACAGATGGGAGTTGAGGCTCAGATATTTTTCCTCTGTCCCTCCCTCTGTCCCTCCCTCCACTTTGACGCTTCAATCGACTACAAATAGAACTGGGTGACTAACAGAAGGGGGAGAGAAACAGAGCCGTATTCTCTGAATTATCTCAGACAGCTTTGTCACGTCAGTATGCCAGGTCGATGTGTCCCAGAGGAATTTTCAATCTCACCGTGATTCCCGTCTGCACGCAGTGTGAACCTGTGTGAGAGGAACCTGCCTGGGATCTTCCAACAGAACTGCAAAGTGTTTAAGAAGCAAAGCGGCTGCACTTTGTTCCTGGGATATCGTCAGCTCCTCTCCCAGCTTTCTGTCAGATGTAACATGCAAGGTGGAGTGTATCTGCGGTGCAGAGGGTGCCTGCCGTAGGGACTCTGCTACCCAGAAACCATGCCCGGTGTCCCGGTCTCCTCGAGGCTCAGGCTGCCTTCAGAACGGCCCAAGCCCGTTCACACGGCACTTTGCATCCCACATGTGGGTGAGGTCAGGAGTGGCGGGCGCTGTGATGGTTCAGGAGTTCACATTGGCACGGACTGCCCAACCTACCCCATCCAGCTGAACTCGAAGTCAAGCCTTGACCCCAGGGTCAAACAACCCTTCCAGGCCAGGATGCAGGAGAAGGCCGACAGTAAGGTCAGTGCTTACATTCCAAACTTGGCACAAATCAAACTTTACAGTGGTTTCAGGAAAAGGAGTGAGTTGGATCTGAGCTAAAGTTCCTGTTAACTGAGTCTTTATTTTTAGTCACAGAATGAACTTTACATGGCTGCATTTTTTCACGTGCTATTTTCTTTAAAAATAAATTCCCTAACCTCAAATTGGCCATAATTTTTAGAAAGATATTTGAAAGCCAGTGGGCGGAGGTGCTCTATCTGGAGATGCTGGACTGGAGTATTTTCTTTACTGGGATCTCTGAGCAGCTTTGGGATGTTACCGGGGCTTTAGGAATGAACAGTAGCTCATGACTCACTCTTTCAGAGAGCCAGCATGGATACAATGAGCCAAATGGCCTCGTTTTATCCTGCATCATTCTGTGAAGGTTAGTCAGTGAAACGTTTCTCGCCATTACAGCCCAAGAGGATTGCCCAGGTGTAGTTCAGCACAGGTATAACAAAGTGCCACTGGCACAGATTGACAGGAAGAGTAAAGAGATCACATGATCCTTGGAAAATACTTGGCAAAATGGGGGTGTGGGGCAGAGGGATTTGGGGGTCACAGATACACAGATCAGAGAAAATATTGACGCAGGTTCGGAAACCACTAAAAAACAATAAAGTACAGGAATTCATGTTGAGAGGGATTGAGTTGAAACACCGGGGAATGATGTTAAAAGTGTATCGAACATACTTTAAATACTCTGAACCGCTGAGATCTCCATATTATTGTAAAGATTAAAGGGGCACTCGGAAAATGAAAAGAAAAACAAGGCTAATCCCAGAATTGGGAGATTACACCGATCAGGAAAATGTAAACGGCTGCGATCTATTCCAGACAAAGGGAAAACCGGAGGGGTCCTGACAGAGGGCTCCAAGTTTATAAACGGGATTGATCAGGTCGACATAGAGTTTCCACTTGCAGCTGAGGCCGGTACTTGGAGCTGTTGATTATAAAATATTCGCCAATAGATCCAGTGGGGAATTCAGGAGAAACTGTTTTGTCTGGAGAGTGGGGAAAATGTGGAGTGGTTTGAGGTGAATAGTATTGACGGATTTAAGGGGAAGCTGAGCGAACACGTGAGGGAGAAAGAAACCGAGGGAAATACTGATTGGGTGAGATGAGGAAAAGTGGGAGGAGAACTTTCTGGAGCATTAACTCCGGCCTGGCGATTGGCCGGTGTCTGTGCGGCCAGTATGCTCGAGTCAATTGTGCCACTGAGTTTCCCACTGAGCAAAGTCCGACTCAGAAAGGGTGGCGCAGAGCTTTACCCAGAATGATAGCAGGGCGAGACGCTTCAGTTAATGTGGACAGACTGGAGACTTAAAACATTGGGCCAGAGTCTCCCCCCCCTCACACACGGCTGGGATTCTCCCACCTCGCCCCGGGCTGGGATTCTCCAGTCCCGCTGCAGAGATGGAGATTGGGCTGAGTGCCAGATTCTCCGTTCTCGCTGGCAGAGGTGACGGGGTGTGAACGGTTAGAGAATCCCGGCTATTAACTCTATTTCTTTCTCCACAGATGCTGCTGAGATTTTCCAGCACTTTCTGTTTTTATCTGGATCCAGAATGCGCAGTATTTTGTGTCGATATTGCGACAGAAGCAGGGCAGTTCCCCTTAGAGCAGAGAAGGTAAAGGGGGTGATTTGTTCAAGATATTTAATGGTTCATGAATGTGATGGGAACAGTTTCAATTGCAGCCTTTAATGGGGAATTAGAGAAATACTCAGAGGACAAGCAATGTGCAGGGTTGTGGGCGGCACGGTGGCACAGTGGTTAGCACTGCTGCCTCACAGCACCAGGGACATTGGTTCAATTCCGGCTTCGGGTCACTGTCTGTGTGGAGTTTGCATGTTCTCCCCGTGTCTGCGTGGGTTTCCTCCGGGTGCTCCGGTTTCCTCCCACAGTTCAAAGATGTGCGAGTTAGGTTGATTGGCCATGCTAAATTGACCCTTAGTGTCAGGGGGACTAGCAGGATAAATATGTGGAGTTATGGGGATGGGACCTGGGTGCGATTGTTGTCAGTGCAGACTCGATGGGCTGAATGGCCTCCTTCTGCACTGTAGGGATTCTGTGGTGAAAGAACAGGGGAGTGGGGTTCATTAATTCAGCTCTTTCAAGGAACAGCCACAGGCTCCCTGGGCCAAATGGTCGCTTCCTGATTTGTACCATTCAAGATTCTATATATTCCCAGTGAGCGAAGCTCCTTATCGAGCCTTCAATTTTATAATGCCACCCTCCAGGTCCGGGTGTCGGTTTGGGGCCACTGAGAGCCAGGCTCTGTGAGAGAAGGAAGGTATTGATCCCATGAAGATTTCAAACTACGGGGAGGCAGAGGTTGTGTAAATGTGGACGTTTCACCAATGACTGCACTTCCTCACCTGAGGACATGAAAGGCATATATAAATGCAGCAGTCACTTTTATTGATGGATACGAGACTGTGTCTGGATTTCACCTGGGTACCAGCTGCTAATTAAACCAGAGTCCTAACTAAAAGCACAGCAGGATATCTGGCCTTTTGTAGTTTGGTTTGGACTGGTGTTAAGGTCACTGAAAAAGATGTAAGATTGTAATGCTTTGAAGTAAAGTAGCAGGATGAGAGGGTGACAGAACTCTATAACAGAGCGTCGCAGGTCTCTCAAAGCAACTGAATTACACCCTGCTGCCCGGCCACGGTTTGTTCAAACGTTTTGGTCAGTGTTTTAAGGGGTTGATGCGCGATATAACTCACGAGGCGAGAGATGCTCGAGGAAATAAAGGCTTTTATTGACTACTACAATAGAGCTACCATATATAATACACGCTCCCAGACTGAGGGGTCCCAGACAGAGCAGTGACCTTTATACCTCTCCCAGGAGGCGGAGCCCGACTGGGATGTACCATAATAACTATATTACAGGTAGAACAGCCCAACCCTAACCCCAACAGTAACATGTAGAACAGCCCAACCCTAACCCCAACAGCAACATATATACAGACTCATAGTACTGGCCAGACCCTGGCTCAGTACTACCTGGTGGGAACCAACGATGGTTCACCACAGGGGTTCATACAGGTGAAATAATGCTGCCCTAATGCAGCTCCTGCTCTGAATGTTGGTCAAAGCTGTCTTAGCCAGCTGCCTGGTGACACTCACAAATTAACGTTAATGTTCCAGAGTTGGGAATGGGAGTGAGCTTGTGGAAAGTTCCAGCTGTAAGTTGAGGAGTCGCAGCGAGTCTCACTGCTCAGTGTGCAATCCAGCCTGATGATTCTGTGCTGCATTGTGGAGGCTCCTAACTTGCAGATATTGAATATTGGAGCTTCTCGCTGTGATTAATGAGTGTAAAACATCCCCCAGCACCATCTCCAACAAGAGCATGGGAGCTCCCACTGATCTCGGTTTATATTTAACCCTCAGTAATATCGCTACAACCGATCCTGGTCATTATCACATTGCTGTTTGCGGAAGTTTATTGTATACACATTGGGTACCAGATTCCACCTGTTACTAACGGTGACTGCATTTCAAAAATACCTCACAGGCCAAAAGGTGCTTTTGACGTCCTGAAGTTGAGGAGAACTCAATTGCCAGAAATCAACCCCCCCCCCCCCAGCTCCGGGGGCAGGCAGGGGGAAGAGAGAGACGGGAGACCTACCCTACCCCATCTCTGTAACCTCTATAAGTGCGATAGCAGACCTATATCCCTGCAACCTATAGCTTTATCACAGACCTCTAACCTATAGCTCTATAACAGACCTATATCCCTGCAACCTATTGCGCAATAGCCAACCTATCTCTGTAACCTACAGCTCTATAACAGACCTATATCTCCGTAACCTATAGCGCGATAACAGACCTCTAACTTCTTGTAGCTCTGATCTCTTGGTCATCCCCAGTCTCCTGTGCTATTCCACAAGTGGCTGTGCCTTCAGCCCTTTTGGCCCCACAATCTGTGCTGCCCTCCCTAAACCTCTCTGCCTCCTTCAAGATGTTCTGCAGAGCTCACATTCTCACCAAGATTGTGATTGTCTGATCTGTTCCTTTGGCCCAGGCCACACTTTATTCGAGTAAATGCTCCCTGTGAAGCATTTTGCATGCATTACTATGATAAAGGGGCTGTACGAATGCAAGTTGTTGTTGCATTAAAGATCAGCAAATGTGTCAGAGTGGGAGTAGAGGCCTCCTTCACAATTGGCCACATTAAAAAGGGATTTGCATTTGGATGGCGCCTTTCATGGCCACTGGATGCCCAAAGTGTTTTTTGAGCCAATGAAGTATTGTTGAATTGTAATCACTCTTGTAAAGAATGTCATGTCCTGTGTTTGAATTATATATACCACTCACAATTCTGTTAAATCCATCAGAGATGGTTTTTATGTGTGAAACATTACTTTGATGTGTAACACATACACATTTTTTTACAAGTTGATTTATATTTTGGGGCAGCATTTTGGACTCCAGATTCTAACTCTCAATTCTTTTGGAAAGTGCATTTGGAACATACTTATGCCCTTGTACCTGTAAACTCCCTGTCTCCCGGCCCCATGGTTTATTATTGAAAAATACCAGCTGCCAACAGAATGGCAATCTATTTTCTATTAAAGATTGTTTAGCAGATGTTCTGTCTGTAAAAATGGCCCGTGTCCCAGGCTCCAGCGTGCCAGTTATAGTTCTTATCCAGCATGGCTCTAGTTTTCATTTTGGACAATGATCCGTTTCACAGCCTGTGTTCACATTTAATGTCTTATTTGTAACATAATCCGGTGGCAGCAAGATCAGATCCTATTCCCCAGCCTGAAAGCAACTCTGCCCTCACCAACTTTGAGTGAAACATCAATCTTGTGTTTTTGCTCTGGCCTTGGAATTGTTTCCATTTGTGGGGAGATACCAGCGTTGTGCTGTGTCGTTTTTATTCAGTGATTTGGAATAACACTCAGAAATATATGTGTAATCTGACCTCTGAACTCCGACTGATGGCTGCACCTTTAGGGTATTTAATGTGAGGGATTTACACTCAGTCTGTCTCCTAAGTCTTGCTTTAGGAAGATGGGACATGCTGGAGTGAATTCTGCCACCCAGTGAACAGGGACTCCAATTGCAGTTACAGCGTCAGAAAGAGTAAGAAGTCTCACAACACCAGGTTAAAGTCCAACAGGTTTATTTGGTGGCACGAGCTTTCAGAGCGTTTCGGAGCAGTGCTCCGAAAGCTCGTGCTACCAAATAAACCTGTTGGACTTTAACCCTGGTGTTGTGAGACTTCTTACTGCGCCCACCCCAGTCCAACGCCGGCACCTCCACATCACATCAGAAAGAGACCAACTTGTACTTGTGTTTATTCTCTACCTTTGTCTCTCAGTCCCTCTTCCTCTTGTTTCTGTCTGTTCCCTTCTCCCCTAGCATTCCTCCTCTAAATTCATTAATGCTCTTCCTTTGATCATTCCACACTGTGGTTGTTCCTCAGTCTCTCTGCGCTCTCTGTAAAGAACCCCCGCTGGCCCCACACACCGCCCCCCCCCCCCTCCCTCAACCCCCGCCTTCACAAATCTTTCATTTGATCCATTTTGGTCGATATCCACTCTTCCTCTGGATTTCCCCAGTTGTCCCACATTGATCCTATTCAAACCTGTCACCACGTTTTAAATATTTCTGCTAGATCGCTTTGAATCTCCTTCATTGCAAAAATATTCCGTGATCACCTTCAACCCTGAGTTAGTGAATTGGAGTGAAATTCCAACTGGAATAAAATGATCTGAAATTTTCTCAACGGTCATGACCAATGTATAATCTCAAATGTTTCTGCGTTGTGTGGGTAGAAAACACACAAACCAATTTGTGCTCAGCAAGATTCCACAAACAGCAAGATGGTAAAGACATGGTTAACTGGTTTCCGAAATACTGGCTGGTGGATAAATATTAACCAGGGATCCAGCCCAGCCCTTTTTCAAGTTTTATATCGATCTTGTATGTCCGATTGTGTACAGGGCAACACGATGGCACAATGGTTCGCACTGCTGCCTCACAGCGCCAGGGACCCGGGCTCAATTCCTGGCTTGGATCACTGTCTGCTTGGAGTCTGCATGTTCTCCCCGTGTCTGCGTAGGTTTCCCCTGGGTGCTCCGGTTTCCTCCCACAGTCTGAAAGACGTGCTGGCTAGGTGCATTGTCTATGCTAAATTGCCCCTTAGTGTACCCGAACAGGTGTCAGAGTGTGGCAACTAGGGAATTTTCACAGTAACTTCATTGCAGTGTTAATATCAGATACTTGTGACTAATAAACTTTAATTTTAAGACGTGCTAGTTAGGTAGATTGGCCATGCCAAATTCTCCCTCAGTGTACCCGAATGGGCGCCGGAGTGTGGCGACCAGGGGATTTTCACAGTAACTTCATTGCGGTGTTAATGTAAGCCTACTTGTGGCACTAATAAATAAACTTAAACTTACGTCCACCGCAGAGAGACATTGGGACCTCAGCTTAACATCTCATTCAAATGATGCAGCCTGAGACAGTGCAGAACTCCCTCACTATTCTCCTGGAGTGGGGTTTGAACCCACACCTTCTGATTCCGAGGCTGCAGTGCTAACCTGCTGAACTTCAGTGACACTTAAATAAGAAATAACATTGGTCACTTTGCTTAATTCTTGTTCTGTTGCTTTTTCCTAATATAAGCACTCTGCACATTATAACATTTAATACTTTTCTCTGTAGCTTTGTGATAAGGTGTAAAGTATAGCGGTGAGTCAAATGTGATTCTCTTTAATCATATTGTGTGGTACGTTGTAATTTAGTCTATGTACAGGCCGGGGAGAGTTATTGTAGTCTGTCTGGAGCAGGGTGTAGATATACCCTGCTTTGTGTCTAATTCTACACAGTGTGCAATGAATTTAAACCATTTCTGGATCCAAGAGATACCATTCCTCAGTCACATCACTGATTGATTAACCAAATTAGCCAACATCTGTCAGCCGAATGCCCTGGCTGCTGCGATGATATTGGCCTTGGGAGGTGGTCCCATTGCTAACTCCTCAGCAATTCATTGTCATTACAGCTAATTTAATCTTATTGGTGGGAAGGGAAGTAATTAACTACAGCACAGCCAGCATGGAGCAATGAAAGAATTTTAATAGCAATTGAAGATCAGACACAATCTGACTGGCTCGAGGCTGTGTTATAGTGTAAGGAATGACACAATATCATTTAGACAAGTATTTCTGCGGTAATAAGCGGAGCAAGGTTTAATTGGCACGGCCGTTATTTTCTCTCGCTTTTCGTTGGGAGCCGTCCTGGGAGCTTGTTGCTGAGACAGATTGCAGCAAGTGTCTGTAAGTGAACCGGGGACGGAGTCAGGCCGCCACATGTGATATACGCAGAGTGTGCTAAATCTCTGCAGTTCTCTGCCCCAAAGGGTGCCGGAGGCTGGGTCATTAGAAATATTTAAAGTGAAGGTGGATAAATATTTGATAGGTTGAGGAATAGAGGGTGAAGGGGAAATGGCACAGAGAAGGAGTTGAGGCCGGCATAGATCAGCCATGATAGTATTGAATGGCGGTACAGGCCCGAAGGGCCGAATGGCCTACTCCTGCTCCTATTTCTTGTGTTGTTATTTGCACAATATTTCTATGCTGGAAGTTGTACAGTCATTTGTTACTCAGGAACATTTCACCTCAGTGAATTAGTTTGAAAGGCGGTAACTGAGAGAGGGTGTCAAACCCAAGAGCTGGTGATAATAATCACCAAGGTATCGGTTAGTCCACAGCTGGAGTATTGTGTCTCGGTTTGGACATTCCGTTATGGAAAGTATGTTGAAGATATGGAAAAGACAAACATAGAAACATAGAAAATAGATGCAGGAGTAGACCATTCAGCTCCTCGAGACTGCTCCATTCAATATGATCATGGCTGATCATGCGCTTTCAGTCTCCCACTCCCACTCTCTCTCCAGACCCCTTGATCCCTTTAGCCGCAAGGGCCACGTCCAGCTCCCTCTTGAACATATCTAACAAACTGGCCCCAACAGCTTTCTGTGGTAGAGAATTCCACAGGTTCACAACTCTCTGAGTGAAGAAGTTCTTCCTCATCTTAATCCTGAATGGCTTACCCCTTATTCCTAGGCTGTGACCCCTAGTTCCGCATTTCCCCAACATCGGGAACATTCTTCCCACATCTAGCCTGTCCAGTCCCATCAGGATTTTATGTTTCTATTCTCTTCTCATTCTTCTAAATTCCAGTGAGTACAAGCCCAGTTGATCCAGTCTCTCTTCATAAACTGTTGTTCCTCTTGGATCATCGAGGGATAAGAAGTGTTATTGATGATTAGAAGTGTCACAGAACGAGGCTAAATTCACCAGAACCTGAGGGAAAACCTAAGAGCAGGAAAACAGGATCTGCGTTTAACAGCACCAAGTGTCAACCTGGATTTAGATTCCTGGGATTTGAACTTACAACCAGCAGAGAGCAGGGCAAGAGAGCTCTACGCTCTCAGTGACAGCTCCGAGTGTCAGCCCTGGCTGAGTTGGATCAGGAGGAGCCAGTGTGGTGGTGTTATCACTGGGCGAGTAACCCAGAGACCCCGGGTAATGATCTGAGGAGCTGGGTTCGGATGGCAGATGGAATCTGGAATTTTAAAAAAGTTTAATGATGAAACCGTTGTCAATTGTCATAAAAACCCATCTGGTTCACTAATGTCCTTTAGGGAAGGAAATCTGCCGTCCTTATCTGGTCTGGCCTACATGTGACTCCAGAGCCACAGGTGGAGAAGGTGGTGAAGAAGGCATATGGTATGCTTGCCTTTATAGGACGGGGTATAGAGTATAAAAGCTGGAGTCTGATGATGCAGCTGTATAGAACGCTGGTTAGGCCACATTTGGAGTACTGCGTCCAGTTCAGGTCGCCGCACTACCAGAAGGATGTGGAGGCGTTAGAGAGAGTGCAGAGAAGGTTTACCAGGATGTTGCCTGGTATGGAGGGTCTTAGCTATGAGGAGAGATTGGGTAGACTGGGGTTGTTCTCCTTGGAAAGACGGAGAATGAGGGGAGATCTAATAGAGGTGTACAAGATTATGAAGGGAATAGATAGGGTGAACAGTGGGAAGCTTTTTCCCAGGTCGGAGGTGACGATCACGAGGGGTCACGGGCTCAAGGTGAGAGGGGCGAAGTATAACTCAGATATCAGAGGGACGTTTTTTACACAGAGGGTGGTGGGGGCCTGGAATGCGCTGCCAAGTAGGGTGGTGGAGGCAGGCACGCTGACATCGTTTAAGACTTATCTGGATAGTCACATGAGCAGCCTGGGAATGGAGGGATACAAACGATTGGTCTAGTTGGACCAAGGAGCGGCACAGGCTTGGAGGGCCGAAGGGCCTGTTTCCTGTGCTGTACTGTTCTTTGTTCAATGTGGTTGACTCTTAAATGCCCTCTGGGATGGACACTAAATGTTGACCCAGCCAGCAACGCCCACATCCCATGAACGAATAAATAAAAGAAGGTCTCACTTTGTGGGTTCAAGTCACATACTCCGGAGGCATGACTCAGATAATCTGACACTTCTGGTGCAGCACTGAGGGAGTGCTGCACTGTCAGCGGTGCTGTCTTTCACATGGTCATTATCACATTGTGGTTTGTAGGATCTTGCTGTGTGCTAATTGGTTGCTGTATTTTCTACATTACAACAGTGACTATTTTTCAGAATTACTTCATCGGCTGTAATGCTCTTTGGAACATCCTAAGGTTGTGGAAGGCGTTATATAAATGCAAACCTGTCTTTTTATAAGTGATTGTGCTTCACTGAAGCAATGACTACAGTCTAGTTGATCCCATCAATCAGTGTGACCAGCAGATCAGAGAGAAACCATACACAAGCTGGATTGATAAACCGTTAATTACAATCTGCTTTCTGCCACGCAAATCTGTTCCTGATTGAAAGGTGATTTGTTGAACAAAGGACATCGAAGAGACCACAACACAAAGTAAATTGTAATCGGGATTACCCGGAGCAGATAAATGATATCCCAGAGAGGACAGTGAGATCTCTGAACAATCTCACAAGTAGACACACTGTATGACTCACTGGGTGACTCATTTTGAATTTGTTGAAAGATATCCATCTGACTGAAATATGAGATCATTTTCCTATTTCTTGTTGAGTGAAAGGTTACTGTTTCATGGTGTGTTTCTCTGGCACGAACAGATTAGGAAATTGCTTGCGAGAAGCCTTGTAGTGAACCAGTAATTAGTTTGATTAGAATTTACAGGAAGTTGAATATTGGACAGAATCAGGAGCAGGTGATGGACAGAGTAGCTACATTGGATGTGGACAGAGTGCTGGGTGGATGTGAGTGGATGCTCTGTCTCTGCTCGAGGGAGAGTCAGTGTCCCAGGATAGGCACGCTGCAGAGATTGTGACCTTGTACAAGAATAAGGGTGACCGCAGAGATTGCAACAACTCTCGAGGCACCTCCCTCCTCAGCGTCGTGGGAAATGTATTTGCCCGTGTTGCCCTTGTCATTCTGTTGATCCCAGCTGAACACATCTCCCCCACATCAAACTGTGAGTCTACCAAACTTACATCCTCAGCACACACCTCTACAGTGGTGACCTGGGCAATATCAGCTCGGCCGGAGAAAAGGCTCAACAATTTCCACCTTTGTGGTATCAGACATTTCCTCAAAATCTCTTTGCAGGACCAGATCATCAATTCAGACATCCTGGTGAATGATTTGGTTTTGATTTGATTTATTATTGTCACATGAATTAACGTACAGTGAAAAGTATTGTTTCTTGCGCGCTATACAAACAAAGCATACCGTTCATAGAGAAGGAACCGAAAGAGTGCAGAATATAGTGTTACAGTCATAGCTAGGGTGTAGAGAAAGATAAACTTAATGCAAGGTAAGTCCATTCAAAAGTCTGTTAAAAGCAGCAAGGAAGAAGCTGTTCTTGAGTCGGTTGGTACGTGACCTCAGACTTTTGTATCTTTTTCCTGAAGGAAGAAGGTGGAAGAGAGAATGTCCGGGGTGCGTAGGGTCCTTAACTATGCTGGCTGCTTTGCTGAGGCAGCGGGAAGTGTAGACAGAGTCAATGGATGGGAGGCTGGTTTGGTGATGGATTGGGCTCCATTCACGACCCTTTGTAGTTTCTTGCGGTCTTGGGCAGAGCAGGAGCCATACCAAGCTGTGATACAACCAGAAAGAATGCTTTCTATGGTTCATCTGTAAAAGTTGATGAGAATCGTAGCTGACATGCTAAATATCCTTAGTCTTCTGAGAAAGTAGAGGCATTGGTAGGCTTTCTTAACTATAGTGTTGGCATGGGGGGACCAGGACAGGTTGTTGCTGATCTGGACACCTAAAAACTTGAAGCTCTCGACCCTTTCTACTTCATCCCCGTTGATGTAGACAGGGACATGTTCTGCTTTACGCTTCCTGAAGTCGCTGATTATTTCCTTCGTTTTGTTAATTCCATCAGCATACACATTGATAAACTGATAATGTCCACACTGGTTTGGCAAGGTTCACTCAAAAAGCTTTTGTTGGTGAACTGGCCACTGGGTCATGACCTCCTGTGTGTCCATACCTCTGCTACGTGGATATCGGTGAAAGAGATTTGAAGATATGGAGATTGACATTGACAACTGGGAGACAGTCACCAATGGTCATGATCTCTGGAATATCTGGAAGGATATTGGAAGAGGTGAGCAGAAATGAAAAGTTCAACTGGCCGAGAGGCCGGAGAAAACAGAGGCCAAAGAATAATGCACCTTCTTATCCAACTGTCTTCCTCTGCCATGTCAGAGTGCTACTCCTGAACCACCCCCAGCAATGTTTAACACAGAGGTGAGCACGAGGGCACAAACCATCACCATACGAGATGGAAGGCTGCCGTTTGTAAAGGAGTAATGTTCTGGGGAGGGACTGACTGATGGTGAGGATGGAGAGGTGTGGGGGAGGGTTGAGAGGTGCGGAGGAGGAATGGGAGGAGCGGGGGAGGATGGAGAGGTGTGGGGAGAGGGTGGGGAGGTGCGGGAGGGAAGGGGAGGGTTAGTATTGAGTGGGGATGGGGAGAGAGTGATGTTCAGGGCTGGTGGACAAGGATGGTGGGGACCAGATTTTGGCTTTTATTTTTGTATTTTTATTCCAATTCAATCAAATCAAGTCCAATTCAGAGTCTCAACAAGTTGAGACATTCCCGATCCAAGCTGACAAGACAGGACTCTCACCTCCTGTCTTGGGCTTGGTCTACATGATCCAAGCTGATTGGAGTAGGCATAGCTCCTCCTCCAAGGCTTGATCTCATTTGCATCTTAGCCAAAAGGCCGAGATGCAGCTTTTAAAAATTGCTTCAAATGAAGCTAAAATGTAACCTAATGACTTCAACCAAGCACAGCATGTCGATACTACACTTGATCTTAGCCAAAAATGTGGTTTTCCCATCAGGATATGAGAATTTAACACCGGGACCGGATTGGTGTGTGTTAGCTGGGCCCGGTGAGCCAGATTCACAGGCTGGTTCAGCTTTAGCGGAACAGTGACGGTGGGAGCGGGAGATCAGCAGGGTGGGCAGGAAGTGAGGTAAAGGAGCAGTTAGACCAAATTACCTCCTATAAATTCAATGATGTGACTGACGCTGATTCGTCAGTGTCCACGGAGTGTGTGTACACTGACAATCTTCACCTATTCAGCCGAGGATTTGCCGGAGTAACGTCGGGGGGGAGGGGGGGGTGGGTGGGGGGCGGATGGCGGGGGGTTCTCAGAGATGTACCTTTGGTTTGCGCTGAGGGTTGATGAAATCCCAAAACTGATTGAAGGTTGTGTTTCCGTCCTTTATCCGACGTGAGATTGTGACGATGTTCTCTCCTTGCTGCGTTTCAGTCGCTGTACGTGCGAGGCGTCTGCTCAGGCTATTTGTTACATTCCCGTTACTCCTTCCTGACATTCTGTAAACAGCTATTGTTCACACATTGACTCTGCTCCAAGTCAGTTAGAGGATTTTGTACAAACCACAAACTTGTTTTGTGAACTGTTCGTCAGGAGTGACGATGGAAGCAGCTGTGTTCTTAAGTTTCATTTTGTTGGTGCTTTACTTATTATCATAGAATCGAGCCTACACCACAACGATCCCACCCAGGCCCTTTCCCTGCAACCCCACGTATTTACCCTGCCAGTTCCCCTGACACTAATGGGCAATTTAGCATGGCCAATCCACCTAACCCGCACATCTTTGGAGCGTGGGAGGAAACCGGTGCACCCGGAGGAAACTCACACAGACACGAGGAGAATGTGCAAACTCCGCACAGACAGTGACCCAAGCCGGGAATCGAATCTGGGTTCCTGGTGCTGTGAGGCAGCAGTGCTAACCACTGTGCCACTGTGATCTTCACTAACTGTGGAATCTGGGCAGCGGAATGCTCCCCAGTTTCACTTTCTGGTACGGTCAGAGGAGTCTCCTTGGGGGTGAGGGAATCTGTGTTTTTGGGGAGGTACATTCCTAGCTGCAACTCTTTTAGATTGGGGAGATTCCGGTGAGGGATAGTCAGGGAGGGTGGACGGACACCCCGGAGGAAGTTTGTATTGTTGTAAAAACCTCGGCTCAAGAGGCTGGGGGAGAGTTGAAAGGTGGTGATCCTGAGGGAGGTGAGTGACTCTGACAGGCTCAGAGAGTCAAAGAACAAAGAAAATTACAGCACAGGAACAGGCCTTTCGGCCCTCCAAGTCTGCACCGACCATGCTGCCCGACTTAACTAAAACCCCCTACCCTTCCGGGGACCATATCCCTCTATTCCCATCCTATTCATGTATTTGTCCAGACGCCCCTTAAAACTCACTATCGTATCTGCTTCCAGTACCTCCCCCAGCAGCGAGTTCCAGGCACCCACCACCCTCTGTATAAAAAACCTGCCTCGTACATCCCCTTTAAACCTTGCCCCTCGCACCTTAAACCTGTGCCCCCTAGTAATTGACTCTTCCACCCTGGGAAAAAGCTTCTGACTATCCACTCTGTCCATGCCTCTCATAATCCTGTAGACTTCTATCAGGTCGCCCCTCAACCTCCGTTGTCCCAGCGAGAACAAACCAAGTTTCTCCAACCTCTCCTCATAGCTAATGCCCTCCATACCAGGCAACATCCTGCTAAATCTTTTCTGTACCCTCTCCAAAGCTTCCACATCCTTCTGGTAGTGTGGCGACCAGAATTGAACACTATATTCCAAGTGCGGCCTAACTAAGGTTCTATAAAACTGCAACATGACTTGCCAATTTTTAAACTCAATGCCCCGGCCGATGAAGGCAAGCATGCTGTATACCTTCTTGACTACCTTCTCCACCTGCATTGCCACTTTCAGTGACCTGTGTACCTGTACACCCAGATCCCTCTGCCTATCAATACTCTTAAGGGTTCTGCCATTTACTGTATATTTCCTATCTGTATTAGACCTTCCAAAATGCATTACCTCACATTTGTCTAGACGTCTGCGAAGGTTTCTCCCCCCATCCTCCGACAGTGCAGCTCCCCACTGGAGTGTCAACCAGGATTCTGTGCTCCATCTTCTGGAATGGGACTTAAACTCCAGGATTTCCAATGCAGGCAAGACCAGACTACATGTGGGGGGACAACCTCCTAACCCGCACATCTTTGGAGCGTGGGAGGAAACCGGTGCACCCGGAGGAAACCCACACAGACACGAGGAGAATGTGCAAACTCCGCACAGATGGTATCGGGTTCACCTTATCTATCTTAAATAAGGAGACCAATATTATACACAGTAATCCAGATGTGGTCTCACTAGTGTCCTGTACAACTGGAACATAACCCCCCACTGAGACCCCACAGCAAGATGTTCTATCTAACTGTTGCTGCTCCAAAGCAGATGGACATGTCTGTAAAGACATGATGGTTGCCATGAGGATCAATACAACCAACAATATTTTTTTAAATTATTCCATTCTCAGAGTTGCAAAGCCAATGTGCAGAGTGGGCGGGGCAAACCCTTAATCCATCTCCTCGTTTGCTCCAAAACCCAATTTCAATTCAAACTGAAGCCGATTCCTGGTCCCCACAAGAGAGGCAAACAGGATCCAAGCTGACTTCACACCTCACCTCAAACTCCATCTTGGCCAAAAGTCTGAGTTCACCAACAACATTCTCATTGCAAGCTCGATCCAAACAACACATACTCCTGGCTGTCACCGTGTAAAGTTTTTACTGGCAGCACGGTGGATCCACCACTGCCTCACAGCACCAGGGATCTGGGTTCAGTTCCGGCCTTGGGTCACTGACTGTGTGGAGTTTGCACGTTCTCCCTGTCTCTGCGTGGGTTTCCTCCGGGTCCTCCCACAGTCCAAAGGCATGCTGGTTAGGTTGATTGGCCATGGTTCATTGCCTCTTAGTGTCAGGGGAATTGGCAGGGTAAAGACACGGGGTTGTGAGGATAGGGGCTGGGTGGGATTGTGGTCGGTACAGGCTCATTGGGACTCTCTGATTCGCTGAGCTTGGCTGGGTCTTACACTCTGTACAACTTCCTTCTTCGCATTAATCTTCCTGATTGGTCCATTTCTCCATTACAACAGTGATCACACTGTCACTGTGAGATCCCCTGACTGTTCCCCTGATTCACAGTGTGAAGAAAATGCTTGAGGTTCTGATTTACATAAGGCATTGCGAAAAGGTCTGGACTGTTCTGTAGTCCAAACCTTGTTGCTTAATAACAAAATTAGCTGACAGCAAATTGTAGGAAAAGGAGCAGGCCATTCGGCCCCTCGATCCTGTTCCACTATTCAATCAGATCATGGTTCTTTTTTAGTTCCATCTGTTTGTGTCTGTGCGAGTGCGCGTGTGAGAGCGCGCGTGTGAGAGTGTGAGAGTGTGCGTGTGTGTGAGAGTGAGTGTGTGTGAGAGTGTGTGAGAGCGTGCGTGTGTGTGTGAGAGTGAGCGTGTGTGAGAGTGAGCGTGTGTGAGAGTGCGCGTGTGTGAGAGTGCGCGTGTGTGAGAGTGCGCGTGTGTGAGAGTGCGAGTGCGCGTGTGTGAGAGTGCGAGTGCGCGTGTGTGAGAGTGCGAGTGAGCGTGTGTGAGAGTGAGTGTGTGTGTGACGCAGCTTGATGCTGTGAAAACACTCGGACTCTCAAACCGCTTAGCTGAGAAAGCAGGTGTCTGATTCTATCGTCTTTCTCAGAACAGTTGGACTCGATTGGAAATAATTCCCAGAGTGCAAAGGCAAACTTTTCAGTCGTTAGAAACACTTGCTTTTCACTGAAGTACAAACTTCAGTGGATTCAATTGTCTGATGTTTAGTTACTTAAATCTTGATGGTTTTGCATCTTAAAAAGTGAATATCCAGCTGATATTGTGGACAAAACTCTGATACTCCCAGTCCAGCCATTCATATTCTGATTCTTTGTATTTTTCTGCACCCCATCTTAAACATTCAATCCCTCCACCACCGACGCTCAGTAGCAGCAGTGTGTACTATCTACAAGATGCACTGCAGCAATTCACCAAAGATCCTTAGGCAGCACCTTCCAAACCCATGACCACTACCATCTAGAAGGACAAGGGCAGTAGATACAGGGGAACACCACCACCGGCAAGTTCCTCTCCAAGCCACTCAGCATCCTGACTTGGAAATGTATCACCATTCCTTCACTGTCGCTGAGTCAAAATTCTGGAACTCGCTCCCTAACAGCACTGTGGGTGTATCTACACCATATGGTCTGCAGTGGTTCAAGAAGGCAGCTCCGCACCACCTTTTCAAGGGGTAATTAGAGATGGACAATAAATGCTGGTTTAGCCAGCGATGCCCACATTCTATGAAAGAATAGAAAAGGATGTTCTACTGTAGTGAAAATGGGCTTCAGTTGCCAGTGGGCTGGAGCTTGTGTCAGGTTAGTTTGTCTGTCAGTGTACCAGGCTGCTGAGTGAGTGATTGCTGATTGGAGCAACAGCTGGAACTCTGGGCTGGATTTGAATTTTGCTGAAGGGTAGACACAAGCTCAGAGGCGTAAGCGGCCCCGCTGATGTGAAAAGTTTCTCTGCGTGGCCAGTGACCTGTTAGAGTGCAGGCTTTGGCCTTGGCAGCTCATCTTGGTACCAAGACACCCAGCTGGGAACTGGCAGCCTCGCCTGCTCCTTGTTCATGCTGCCAGGTTTGATAACACCAGCCCAGTGACAGCGTCTCTGCTGGAGGTAGGGTGGCCAATCTGTCCCACAATGTCCTCGAACCGCGAGGAATTAAAAAGTTACCCTCTGAAACCTGTGGGCAAAACCCGGAAGAAGAAAATATCAGAGATTTTAAAAATAATTGTGCTTTTTAACTTTACTCAGAATGATTTTGTTTATAGTTATAAAAATATCAGCATCAGTAACAGGAAACTCAACTGACAACCAAGCATCATCCAATCGGCTAATGGAGAGCCTGTTGACTATGTGATTGGTTATGGGAAGGCATGGCACTGTGATGATAGGTGGGCTGGTTGACCAATAGCGGGATGGGGGTGGGGGCAGGGCAGTTGGCTGCCATGAGGTTGATGCGCTATCAATAAGGCGAAAGACTATCGGTGTGCCAATACAAGTGTAGGCTTTTATTCACAACAGAATCAGGAGCAGATCCCAACAAATAACCAACCTGCACTGAACAAGGGGAAGGAGACAGCCACCTTTATACTAGGTGCTGAGGGGAGGAACCAAACCGGGAGGGGATGTGTCCAGGTATGACAAACACACAACGGTGGTCCATATAGGACAAAGGCACAACTGAGGTCCACCACAGAGGTCATGTGGTGAAAGGAGCTGAATATTATTTAAATGAAGAAAGGCTGCAGAAAGCTGCAGCTCAGAGAGATTTGGGGTCCTCGTGCATTACTCACACAAAGCTAGCATGCACATTCAGCAGCCAATAGGGAAAGCAAAGAGAATGTTGGCCTTTATTCCAAAGGGAATGGAGTATAGGAATAGGGAATTCTTGCTAAAACTATATGGGCGGGATTTTATGGCCTCGCTCGACCCAAGACTGGAAAACACTGCCCGAGATCAACGGATCTTCCCAGTGTCCACCCCTCACCCACTCCGATCCCTGTAGCAGGCGGGGCGGTAGAATTCTGACATACAGGGCACTAGTTAAAACTGGCATTGGAGGCAGTCCAGAGAAGGTTCACTAGGTTGATCCCGGGAATGGAGGGATTTTCTTATGAGTAGAGGTTGAGTAGTTTTGGCCTGTACTCATTGGAATTTAGAAGAATGAGAAGCGACCTTACTGAGACATATCGGAGTCTCAGGGGGCTTGATAGGGTCGATGCTGAGAAGCTGTTTCCTCTTGTGGGAGAGTCTAGGACTGAGGGCATAGTCTCAGAGGGGTCACCCATTTAAGACAGAGTAAAGGAGGAATTTCTTCTCTCAGAGGGTAGTGAATCTGTGGAATTTTTTACCGCAGAGGGCTGTGGAGGCTGGGTCATTAAGTATGTTCAAGGCTGAGATAGACAGAGTTTTAATCAGTGAGGGAATCTAGGGTTATGGGGATAAGACGGGAAAGTGGAGTTGAGATTACCATATCAGATCAGTCATAAACTCATTGAATGGTGGAGCAGACTCAATGGGCCGAATGGCCAATTTCATCTCTCACGTCTTATGGCCTTTTATTCAAACCTGCAGAAGTATGTCACCCAGAGATGACACAGGCTGAAAGTGGGGATTATTGGACCCAGAAAGTTGGCCACACAATACCCGTTCCGTACCAACCGACTCAAGAACAACTTCTTCCCTGCTGCTGTCAGACTTTTGAATGGACCTACCCTACATTAAGTTGAACTTTCTCTACACCCTAGCTATGACTGTAATACTACATTCTGCACTCCTTTCCTTCTCTATGAACGGTATGCTTTGTCTGTATAATGCGCAAGAAACAATACTTTTCACTGTATGTTAATACATGTGACAATAATAAATCAAATCAAATCAAATCAAATGCTGGATGGTTTCCTGAACTTCCCTATTGGAGTTAATTTGCTTCATTCTGAATTGAAAGGGCACCGGCCACTATATATATATGAAAGATTAAAAAACGGCCCAGTGGTATTATCACTAGATTATTAATCCAGAATCATAGAATCGGGCCATTCGGCCCATCGAGTCTGCACCGACACATTAGAAACACCTGAGCTCCTATCTAATCCCACTTGCCAGTACTTGGCCCATGGCCCTGAATGTTATGACGTGCCAAGTGCTCATCCAGGTACTTTTTAAAGGATGCGAGGCCTCCCGCCTCCACCACCCTCCCGGGCAGCGCATTCCAGACCTTTGGGTAAAAAAGCTTTTCCTCACACCCCCCCTAAACCTTCTGCCCCTTACCTTGAACCCGTGTCCCCTTGTCTCTGACCCTTCATCTAAGGGGACCAGCTGCTCCTTATCCACTCTGTCCATGTCCCTCATAATCTTGTACACCTCGATCAGGTCGCCCCTCAGTCTTCTCTGCTCCAGAGAAAACAACCGAAGCCTACCCAACCTCTCTTCATAATTTAAATGTTCTATTGCAGACAGCATCCTGGTGAATCTCCTCTGCACCCCCTCCAGTGCAATCAGAAACTTGGCTAATGTTCTGGAGACCCGGGTTCGAATCCTGCCATGGCAGATGGTGGAATTTGAATTTTTTTAAAAACCTGGAATTAAGAATCTACTGATAACCATGAAACCATGTCAGAAAAACCCATCTGGTTCACTAATGTCCTTTAGGGAAGGAAATCTGCTGTCCTTACCCGGTCTGGCCTACATGTGACTCCAGAGCCACAGCAATGTGGTTGACTCTCAACTGCCCTGGAATGGGCAATAAATTCTGATGTGGAGATGCTGGCGTTGGACTGGGGTAAGCACAGTAAGAAGTCTCACAACACCAGGTTAAAGTCCAATAGGTTTATTTGGTAGCACAAGCCGCAAGCTTTCGGAGCGCTGCCCCTTCATCAGTTGAGTGAATAAATTCTGGCCAGCCAGCGACACCCATGTACAAAGAACAAAGAGCAAAGAAAATTCCAGCACAGGAACAGGCCCTTCGGCCCTCCAAGCCTGTACCAACCATGCTGCCCGACTTAACTAAAACCCCCTACCCTTCCGGGGACCATATCCCTCTATTCCTATCCAATTCATGTATTTGTCAAGATGCCTCTTAAAAGTCACTATCGTATCTGCTTCCACTACCTCCCCCGGCAACGAGTTCCAGGCACCCACTACTCTCTGTGTACAAAATCTGCCTCCTACATCTCCTTTAAACCTTCCCCCACGCACCTTAAACCTGTGCCCCCTAGTAATTGACTCTTCCACCCTGGGAAAAAGCTTCTGACTATCCACTCTGTCCATGCCCCTCATAATCTTGTAGATTTCTATCAGGTCACCCCTCAACTTCCGTTGTTCCAGTGAGAACAAACCAAGTTTCTCCAACCTCTCCTTATAGCTAATGCCCTCCACACCAGGCAACATCCTGGTAAATCTTTTCTGTACCCTCTCCAAAGCCTCCACATCCTTCTGGTAGTGTGGTGACCAGAATTGAACACTATATTCCAAGTGCGGCCTAACTAAGGTTCTATAAAGCTGCAACATGACTTGCCAATTTTTAAACTCAATGCCCCGGCCGATGAAGGCAAGCATGCCGTATGCCTTCTTGACTACCTTCTCCATCTGCATTGCCACTTTCAGTGACCTGTGTACCTGTACACCCAGATCCCGTTGCTTATCAATACTCCTGAGGGTTCTGCCATTTACTGTATATTTCCTATCTGTATTAGACCTTCCAAAATGCATTACCTCACATTTGTCCGGATTAAACTCCATCTGCCATTACTCCGCCCAAGACTCCAACCGATCTATATCCTGTTGTATCCTCTGATGGTCCTCATCGCTATCCACAAATCCATCAACCTTTGTGTCATCCACAAACTTACTAATCAATCCAGTTACATTTTCCTCCAAATCATTTATTTATATTACAAACAGCAAAGGTCCCAGCACTGATCCCTGAGGAACACCACTTGTCACAGCCCTCAATTCAGAAACGCACCCTTCCACTGCTACCCTCTGTCTTCTATGACTGAGCCAGTTTTGTATCCACCTTGCCAGCTCACCTCCGATCCCATGCGACTTCACCTTCTGCACCAGTCTGCCATGAGGGACCTTGTCAAAGGCCTTACTGAAGTCCCACGATGAATAAAAAAAAATTATTAGCTCTTTTACATCGAATCATACAGCACAGGAGGCCATTCAGCCCCTCATGCTTTGAAGGAACAAACCATATAGACCCACTTCTCCTGACGTTTCTTCCACATTGGCCTGCAATTCTATTTAATTTTTAACCATTTCTTGAATTACCCTCTGAAAACAGTTTTTAAATCTGCTTCCACCACCTTTTCAGGTTGTGACTTCCAGATTCTCACAATTCATTAAGTTAAAAATCCAGCTGCTTTTAAACCCCTCAACCCCCCTCCACCCCATCCCCCCACACCCTCCGCCCCCCCCCCCCCCCCCCCCCCCCCCCCCCCCCCCCCCCCCAATCCCGCTTCCCGGCTGATTTGCCAATTGTTTTAGATCTGTGCCCACTGTTCACCAACTGATCTGTCGGTGGAAACACTTTCTCCCGATGCCCTCAATCGAAACCATTCAGAATTTTGAACGCCATACAACAGGGGAAGGCGATGGCCTGGTGGACCCTTAATCCAGAAACTCAGCTAATGTTCCGGGGACCCGGGTTTGAATCCCGCCACAGTGGGGTCCATGGTGGAATTTTAATTCGATAAAAGAAATCTGCAATTAAGAATCTACTGATGACCATGAAACCATTGTTGATTGTCGGAAAAACCCATCGGGGTCACTAATGTCCTTTAGGGAAGGAAATCTGCCATCCTTACCCGGTCTGGCCTACATGTGACTCCAGAGCCACAGCAATGTGGTTGACTCTCAACTGCCCTCCAAGGGCAACTAGGGATGGGCAATAAATGCTGGCCAGCCAGTGACGCCCATGTCTCATTAATGAATAAAATAAAAATCTCTCTTTAACCTTCTGTGTGCCAAAGCCCCTGTAGTTACAGAGAGTGCAGCAGGCAGTTCCTGGCTGTCAGAGAGCACTGGGGAATACACTCATTGTTTTTTGAACCTGTTCCATGTCTGCATTGTAATTATCGGAAGCAAAACAGGAAGTAATTAGCATATTCGGAAGTGCCTTGTCTTTGTAATTAGAAACTCGATACATCGCACAAATTGAATAATTTCTTGCTTTCAGCGAAGGGCTTTGAAACATTAACTCTGGGTTATGCTGCGTTCCAGTCTTCATCTGCTTTTGATTCAGTTCCTGAAAGGGGAGGATTTGAAAGGAGGAACAGGTACTCACTGGAGTACGCACTGGGCAATGAAGCTGCAGTGACTGTGAATTGTTTCCAGATTGAAGTCACTATCATTCCAGTTGGGTTAACGACTGAGAATTATTGGCAACATGTTATTTGAGAACTAGAACTCAGTTTAAGATTATCTGAAAAGTGAGAAGCTGATTGGGTGAAAGTGACGATTGGAATGGTTGGATTGTAAACAAAAATTCCCTAATTTGGGGAACTCACCAGAGGGAAGGAAATCTGCCATCACTGCCCAGCCTAGCCAAGAGATTTAAAGCCATAGAATCCCTACAGTGCAGAAAGAGGCCATTGAGACCATCGAGTCTACACCGTCTCTCCAAGAGAGCATCTCACCCAGGCCCTCTCCCCATAACCCCACACACTTACCATGGCCAATCAACCTAACCCGTACATCTTTGGATTGTGGGAGGAAACGGGAGCACGCAGAGGGAACCCACACAGACATGGGGAGAACAGGCAGGCTCCACATAAACAGTGACCCGAGGCTGGAATTGAACTTAGATCCCTGGCGCTGTGAGGCAGCAGGGCTAACCACTGTGCCAGCATGTTGCCCACAACCCGGCCATGTGCTTGACGAATAATAGCCACCCTGGAAAATATTCTAACAATCATTACCAAAGGCTCAGGAAAAAAGTGGACTATCGCCCTCTCTGGGCAATGGGCAGCCTTGCCAGAGGTGCCCAAAGATAAATAAAACTCCATTCTTGCTCTCTCAATCTCTTTGCAACTGTAATTGTTATTTTTATCTGGGGAAAAGTGGAGTCCAGAGCTGGGCATTATAGAATCACAGAATAATACAGTGCAGGAGAGGCCCTTCGGCCCATTGAGTCTGCATCAACATGTGAGAAATACCTGACCTTCCACCTAATCTGGACCTGGAGATTTGTCCACTACTAATCCTGCCAACATCTCCAATACCTTGTCCTTCCCTATGCCAATTTGCTCCAGAACCTCGCAGTCTCTCTCCCTGAAATCCACACCTCCATCCTCATTCTCTTGGGTGAAGATGGATGTGAAGCATTCCTTCAGCACTCTACCAATGTCCCCTGGCTCCACCCACAGATTGCCGCCTTGGTCCCTAATAGTCCTCACTCCTTCAATGGTTATCCTCTTCCCATTGATGTACTTATGGAATATCTTGGGATTTTCCCGACTTTTATCAGCCGGAGCTTTCTCATTACCTTGAAATAGAGTTGGACCATTTGGGATGAAATCAGGAAGCACTTTGTCACACAAATCTTCATGGAAATTTGGAACTCTTGCCCCCAAAAGGCTGCTGAAGCTGAAGGCAGTGGTCTGAAAATTTCAAAACGGAGATTGGTGTTTTGCTTTGAGGGGATATTCGGGGTTACAGAGGAAAGGTAGGTCAGTGAGTTGAAGACACAGATCAGCCATGCTTGATTCACTGGCAGTACAGCGGCAAGGGGCTGAGTGCCCCTTCCTAAACATGAGGTAGAAAGTAGCCACATATCTTTGGAAGGGGATATACTGCTCTCGTGTGTATGTGTGTCTGGATCTCATTGCCTTTTCTGAGGCTGCGTGGCTGAGGAGGAGAAACTGCACTCTCTGAAATCTCTTTGATGTGAATTTGGCCGCTGAGTTGTTTATCTTTGCGTTTAGCCGTCGCCCATACAGGGTCCGGCACCAAGGCCCAGAGAACATGGTGAATTCTTTCACCATCCCCTTAGGGTTTGGTAATAACATTTTAAATGTTATTCTTCCAATAAATTGCAGTTTGTTTTGTTGTGAAACACTTTGCTCTTATTTCAATACAACTGGCAAAGCACAATTCATTTGGCTTTTGTGCTTGTGGCTGGGTTCGATATCACTGTTTGAATAGTGTGCATTGAGACCTGGTTGGTTGGCGCAGGATACATGGCTCAATTCATTAACTGTGAAGATGGTAGATGGTAAATGCCGTGTTTGTGAACCCAACTCTACACTCACCTGATGAAGGAGCAGCGCTCCGAAAGCTTGTGCTACCAAATAAACCTCTTGGACTTTAACCTGGTGTTGTGAGATTTCTTACTGTTAACTGTGAAGCCACAATGGAATAAACAGAGACCTGTCCTCTCTTTAAATCAGCTAAACATGTTTCCCAAGAGTTAAAGCAGACTGTTTTTATTCACTCACGGGGAGGTGGGCATGCTTCGTAACCAGAGGGCACCAACTTGAGGTGATTGGCAAAGGAATCAAAGGCAACATGAGAAAAATAGTTTTGATGAAGTGGTGAGGATCTGGAACGCACTGCCTGAGACTGTGATACCCACAAATTCAATTGTGGATTTCAAAAGAGGATTGGATAAGCAGCTGAGTAGAAATGTTTCCAGGATAACAGAGCCATCTCAGAATCACACAACGCAGAAGAGGCCCTTCGGCCCATCGAGCCTGCACCGACACATGAGAAACACCTGACCTCCCACCTAATTCTATTTGCCAGCACTTGGCCCATAGCCTTGAATGTTATGATGTGCCAAGTGCTCATCCAGGTACTTTCTAAAGGATGTGAGGCATCCTGCCTCCACCACTCTCCCAGGCAGCGCATTCCAGACTTTAAATTTTAAATCTAAACCCTTTATTTTAAAGGTTAAGTTGACCCTTATATTGAATAGCCTTGTGTATTTGCTGACATGCATTACAGTACTTTTCCAATGGAAAAAGCACCATAGTGCAGAGAAAAATGTTACAAAATGCCCTGTCAGCCGTGCTATCATCTTTCTACTCTGATTGGAATAACTGTGGCTAATTAAATGAAATATTGTTTTGACACTTGAAAAAAAATCTAACCACCTGTCCTCTTACATTAATTGACAGGCACTTAGCTTTGAGATTGAAATGGGTGCCTTCTGTTCTTTCCTTCCCAGAGGGTAACTTATTGTTTGGACAATATAATGCTTGGCTGAGCTTCAAATGCAAATGGGTTTCAATCTTGGGGTTCCACTCATCTGAGAATGAATGGCAGTTTCAAGGGTTTATTTATTTTCCCAAGGAATAAGAATTATTTTCCGTCATTGCTTGGATCTGGGGATATATTGGGTGAGTATCTATGGAGGATACATGAGTGACATGGGGTGGGGTAGATGATCTGAGGGGGCATGGTGGACACATAGGGACATATGGGTGGCATGGGTGATCTGAAGGGGCATTGGCAAGCATATGGGTGGGTGGGAGGCATAAAGGTGAGAGGTGAGGTTTGGGGTCTTTATCCATTGTCAGGAACTGAGATATTGTGTTGGAGAACCAAGATGAAGCTTCTAACAGCAGCCGATTCAGCACCAACACTCCTGACACATCCTAGCACAGTTCACTAACTGCGCTGTGAAACTGATCCTGGTATAAAAAGACAAACTTGGCATGTAAAGTCACACGGGGGTCTGGTTTGCAAGCTATGAAAGTGTGCAAGTTCCCAAACCCTGAACCTGATTCAGCGTCTTGTTGCCCGAGAGAAGGTGGTGGTGAGCCACACCATGCAGGTGCAGATGATACCAAGATTGGTGGCATAGTGGACAGTGAAGAAAGTTACCTCGGATTGCAATGGGACCTTGATCAATTGGGCCAGTGGGCTGACGAATGGCAGATGGAGTTTAATTTAGATAAATGTGAGATGATGCATTTTGATAGATTGAACCAGGGCAGGACTTACTCAGTTAATGGTAGGGCGTTGGGGAGAGTTACAGAACAAAGAGATCCAGGGTTACATGTTCATAGCTCCTTGAAAGTGGAGTCACAGGTGGACAGAATGGTGAAGAAGGCATTCAACATGCTTGGTTTCATTGGTCAGAACATTGAACACAGGAGTTGGGACGTCTTATTGAAGTTGTACAAGACATTGGTAAGGCTACACTTGGAATACTGTGTACAGTTCTGGTCACCCTATTATAGAAAGGATATTATTAAACTAGAAAGAGTGCAGAAGAGATTTACGAGGATGCTAACGGGACTTGATGGATTGAGTTATAAGGAGAGGCTGGATAGACTGGGACTACTTTCTCTCGAGCGTAGGAGGCTGAGGGGTGACCTTGTAGAGGTCTATAAAATAATGAGGGGCACAGATCAGCTAGACAGTCAATATCTTTTCCCAAAGGTAGGGGAGTCTAAAACTAGAGGACATAGGTTTAAGGTGAGAGGGGAGAGATACAAAAGTGTCCAGGGGGGCAATTTTTTCACACAGAGGGTGGTGAATGTCTGGAACAAGCTGCCAGAGGTAGTAGTAGAGGCGGGTACAATTTTGTCTTTTAAAAAGCATTTAGATAGTTACATGGGTACCATGGGTATCGAGGGATATGGGCCAAATGCGGGCAATTGCGATTAGCCTCGGGGTTTAAAAAAAAAGGGCGGCATGGACAAGTTGGGCTGAAGGGCCTATTTCCATGCTGTAAACCTCTATGACTCTCTGACTCCCTGACCTTCTCAAATGAAACTAATTGGCTTGCCTGGCCATTTCAGGAAGCAGTTAAGGACTCAATCACATTGCTGTGGGTCTGGAGTCACAGATAAACTCAGGCTGGGTAAAGAGGCAGATGCTCTCCTTGAGAGTGCAGGAATGACTCAGATGAGGTTTTACAACAATCTGATAATTTTCTGGGCAGTGTTACTGAAACTAGATTTCAGTTCCAGATGCATTGAGTTTGAAGCTCCCAGCTGCTGTGGAAAGATTTCAATTTATATCACAAGATTGGCTCATGTTCCCAGTCAGTAAGTTTTCCACCCTGTACATTTTAAAGACAAGGTAGACAGGGATTAACTGTGATACCTTTTACCCTCCCATTCTCTCCCTCTCTCTGTGTATCGACATATCTCTGCACAGCACTCTGTTTATCCACCAGTAATTCTACTTACTTATTTATTTTCTGTATATTTGTCTATCTATATTGAGTCAGGTATTTATATCCAGCAGTCATATATCTGTATTGACATCTGTACTTTACTACTTCGATCTATTTCAATCTTTATCTATCCTTATCGACTTGCAACTTATCTCATCCGGCCTTTTTCTGTCCTTTATCAGTCAGTTTCTCAATCTCCTTTCCTACATCAGTCTAATATTAATTCTTCCTCTCACTCCATCACGGTTTTCCCTCTCTCTGTGACTTAGAAACATAGAAACTAGAAGCAGGAGTAGGCCATTCGGCCCTTTGAGCCTGCTACGCCGTTCATTCTGATCATGGCTGATCATCAAATTCAATATCCTGATTCCCCCCTCCCCCCCCCCATATCCCTTGATCCCTTTAGTCCCAAGAGCGAAATCTAATTTCTTCTTGAAATCACACAACGTTTTGGCCTCAACTACTTTCTGTGGTCGTGAATTCCACACATTCACCGCCCTCTGGGTGAAGAAATTTCTCCTCACCTCCGTTCGAAAAGGTTTACCCCTTATCCTCAAACTATGACCCCTTGTTCTGGACTCCCCCCACCATTGGGAACATTCGTTATGAATCTACCCTGTCTCACCCTGTTAGGATTTTATAAGTTTCTATGAGATCCCCTCTCACTCTTCTAAACTCCAGTGAATATAATCCTAACCTATTTAGTCTCTCCTCATATGACAGACCTGCCATCCCAGGAATCAGCCTGGGAAACCTTCGCTGTACTTCCTCTATAGCAAGGACATCTTTCCTCAGATAAGGACACCAAAACTGCACACAATACAATACTCAATACACAATGCCTCTACTTTCTCAGAAGATGAAGGAAATTTGGCATGTCAGCTATGACTCTTACCAACTTTTACAGATGCACCATAGAAAGCATCCTTTCTGGTTGTGTCACAGCTTGGTATGGCTCCTGCTCTGCCCAAGACCGCAAGAAACTATGAAAGGTCGTGGATGTAGCCAATCCATCACACAAACCAGCCTCCCATCCATTGACTCTGTCTACACTTCCCACTGCCTCAGCAAAGCAGCCAGCATAATTAAGGACCCCACGCACCCCGGACATTCTCTCTTCCACCTTCTTTCTTCGGGAAAAAGGTACAAAAGTCTGAGGTCACGTACCAACCGACCCAAGAACAGCTTCTTCCCTGTAGCTGTCAGACTTTTGGATGGACCGAAGCTGATCTTCCTCTACACCCTAGCTATGACTGTAACACTGCAATCTGCACTCTCTCTTTTCCTTCTCTACGAACGGTATGCTTTGTCTGTCTAGCGTGCAAGAAACAATACTTTTCACTGTATGTAAATACATGCGACAATAATAAATCAAATCAAATCAAATCAAAATGTAGGCCAACATATCATTTGCCTTCTTTACTGCCTGCTGTACCTGCGCGCTTACTTTCAGCGACTGATGCACGAGGACGCCAAGGTCTTGCTGTGTATCCACCTCTCTCAGTTTACACCCATTCAAGTAATAATCTGTTTTCCTATTATTGCTACCAAAGTGGATAACCTCACATTTATCCACATTATGCTGCATCTGCCATGCACATGACCATACACACAGCCTGTTCAAATCATGCTGAAGCATCTCTGCATCCTCCTCACAGCTCACCCTCCCACCCAACTTTGTTTCATTTGCAAATTTGGAGATAATATTCTGTTCCCTCTTCCAAATCATTTATATATAATATGAACAATTGGGGTCCTAGCACAGTTCCCTGTGGAACTCCACTAGTCACTGACTGCCAATCAGAAAAAGACCCATTTATGCCAACTCTTTGCTTCCTGTGCTAACCAGCTTTCTATCCATCTCAAGACATTAACTGCGATCTCATGTGCTTTAACTTTACATAGCAGTCTGTTAGGTGAGACCTTGTCAAAAGCCTTCTGGAAGTCTAAATAAACCACATCCATTGGTTCTCCTTGGTCAACTTTACTAGTTACATCCTCAAAAAATTCCAATAGATTCGTCAAGCATGATTTCCCTTTCGTAAATCCATGCTGATTTTGTCTGATTATACCACTGCCTTCCAAATGCCGAGTTATGGAATCCCTGGTAATAGACTCTAGCAACTTCCCCAGTACCGACGTTAGGTTCACTGGTCTACAATTTCCTGTATTCTCTTTACCTCCCTTTTTGAATAGCAAGCTTACACTCGCTGCCCTCCAATCTGTAGGAATTATTCCAGAGTCCAAAGAATTTTGGAAAATAATGGATCTACTATTTCCAGGGATGAAGATCATCAGGACCTGGAGATTTATCCACCTTCAATCCCATCAATTTCCCCCAAAACCATTTCCCGACTAATGCTGATTTCCTACAGCTCCTCACTAAAACTTGTTTCTCTCAGCACTTCTGGTACATTATTCATGTCTTCCTTTGTGAAGACTGAAGCAAAGTACAAATTTAATTTCTCAGTCATTTCTTTGTTCCCCGTAATGAATTCTCCTGTTTCTGACTGGAAAGGGCCTACATTCATTTTTGTCAATCTTTTTCTTTTTACATGTCGATAGACATTTTTACAGTCAAGTTTTCATATTTCCCGCCATCTTACTTTTATACTCTATCTTTCCCTTCTTAATCAATCCTTGGTCCTCCTATGCTGAATTTTAAACTGCTCCCAATCCTCAGCCTATTGCTTTTTCTTGCCAATTTGTTTGCTCCTTCCTTGAATCTGATACTATCTCTAATTTCTCTTGTAAGCCATGGTTTGGCCACAATTTCCTTACCACTCTTGCGCCAAACAGGAATAAACAACTTCTGGAGTTCACCTATTCATTCTTTAAATGTCTGCTATTGTCCACTGTCTTTCCTTTCAGTAATGTTTCCCAGTCCATCATGGCCAATTCATGTCTCAAACCATCTGTTCCCTTTATTGAGATTCAGGACCCTGGTCTCAGAATCAACTCCATCACTATCCACCTTGACAAAGAATTCTACCATATTATGGTCACTCGTCCCCAAGTGTTCTCAACTAGGTTGCCAACCAATCCTTTCTCGTTGCACAACACCCAGCCCAAGATGGCCGGCTCCCTTGTTGGTTCCTCAACATATTACTCCAGAAAGCCATCCTGTATGCACTCCAGAAATCCCTCCTCTATTGTACTGTGACTAATTTGACTCTCCCAATCTATATGCAGATTAAAGTCGCCCATAATCACAGATGTTCCTTTAACACATGCATCTCTGATTTCCTGTTGAATGCTTTTCCCAACATTACCACTACAGTTTAGTGGTTTGTATACCACCTCACTAATGTTTTTTGTCCCTTGTTGTTTTTTTAACTCGACCCATACAGATTCCACATCATTTATGTTAATCAGCAATGCAACTCCACCACCTTTTCCTATTTGTCTGTCCTTCCTCAACACTGAATAGCCCTCAATGTTTAGTTCCCATCCTTGCTCACCTTGGAGTCACGTCTCCGTAATGCCGACTATATCACAGCCCTTTACATCTCTCTGTGCAACTCATTCATCATTTTGTTCCGAATGCTCAGAGCATTATGGCACAAAACCTTAAACCATGGAAGATGTCAGAAGCACCATCTACTACACCACCAGGTATCCATCTTCAGGTGCACAGAGTGCATGGAGTTCTTTCTTTACAGAATAACTGAGGCTTTCAGGACAAGTCCACGCTTGTCCTTGCTCACCTCTGACCTCTGTGCCTAAACTTTGCCTGTTCGAATTCCCATCAGGCCTGGCTTGCTCAAGCTGTTGGCTGCTGTTTAATTTTGATTGTCCAATTGTGTATCAGGCCTAGCTGTTCAGGCTGAGGGCCACTTGATCACAGTCTGCAAACCACTTTGGCTGTCCATGTGAGGTGTTAAATGCAAGTTCTCCCTGAAGCTCAGAGAGAGGATGTGTGCCGCTGTCTCTCTCTCTCTCTAAACCTCTGACCACTCAGGATTTCCTGATACATTCCACTCTCTGATTCACAGTTTGGGCCTACTAAATTTGGTTTCAGGAAATTCAGTTAGTGCACGATATCCGATTACAATGGAATAATTAGACCTATTTTCATGTCGGAGGGTTTGAACGAGAGGATGTCATGACTAAGATATATGACTTGGAATGAGTGAAACGAGATACTTGAGTCAAGATATCCAAACTTTTGGGGAATAATTATTGAACTGTTTAACTTGGCGAGGGCTCCAGGCACTAAATGGACAAAGTTCATGATTGAAGAGTCTGTATCCTGTCAGTTTATATTTTGTAATCTTTTATACTTGGTTCATGAATGTGAAGAAGTTTGTTACTGGGAACAATGCAGGGCAAGCTTTAAGTATCAGAGCTAACAAAATGGGAGAGAAATACCTGTGGGATGTGAAGAGGGAGGGTCATAGAATCCCTAAAGTGCAGAAGGAAGCCATTCGGCCCATTGAGTCTGTACTGAACACAGTCCCATCCAGGCCCTATTCCCATAACCCCACATATTTACCCCACTAATCCCCCTGACACTGAGGGTCAATTTAGCATGGCCAATCCACCTAACCCGCACACCTTTGGACTGTGGGAGGAAACCCACGCAGACACGGGGAGAACATGGAAACTCCACACAGACAGTGACCTGAGGCCGGAATCAAACCCGGGTCCCTGGCGATGTGAGGCAGCAGTGCTAACCACTGCGCCACCGTGCCACCCTGTAAACACACACTGCCACCGTGCTGTCATGGAACTTGGTAGCTGCCCGTCGGGGAATTGAACCCCGGTTTCCCCCGTGACAGGCGGGGATACTAACCACTAGTAAAAGGGAGGGGAAGGGAGTCCGAGGGGTGGGTTGTAGGGATAGGGAGGGAGAGGAGGAGGGTATCGGGAGAGGTGGGGAGGTGAATTCTAACTTCAGCCCCACTCCATTCATCTGATGGAAACGAGGCATGGACAAGTTGGGTCGAAGGACCTGCCATGCTGGCCTCTACGAGGCTGGGTGGCGGGGGAAGGGGTGGGATAAGAGAGTCACTTGTTGATCCCAAACCTGCCAACAGCAAATTGAATTTGTCTTCGCTAAGTGTACCTGAATGAAACAAATCGAGGTCTCATATTAAATTTGTAGATTGCATCCTGACAACAAATTAAGATTTGTCCTGAGTAGAGGAGCAGTAGCGGGATTGTGAGGGATTGAAGGGAGTGGGATTCAGGAGAAAGGGGCCCCCCAGAGTTACTTCATTCCATTCTTTCATGGGGTCTGGGTGAACTGCAGGTTAGATATAGGCCAGCCATTGTTTAATTGATTGGTGGGACAGGTTCAAGGGACAGAATGGCCTCCTCCTCATGTTTCAGTCAGTGAAGCTAAGAGGTTTCTGCAGCCGTTAACCAATGTGAATTACAACTCACTCAAAATTCTGCACCTATCTCCTGTCCCACACCAAGAGTCACATAAAAGGTTATTTAATAAGAGAAGAGTCCATGGTGTTGGGGGTAACATTGGGATGCAGTGGCGTGGCGGTACTGTCACTGGACTAGTAATCCAGAGACCCAGGGTAATGTTCTGGGGACCCGGGTTCGAATCCCACCATGGCAGATGGTAAAATTTGAATTCAAAAGAAAATATCTGGAATTAAGAGTCTACCTTGAAAGCATTGTCGGAAAAACCCATCTGATTCACTATGTCCTTTAGGGAAGGAAATCTATTGTCCTTTACCTGGTCTGGCCTACATGTGACTCCAGAGCCACAGCAATGTGGTTGGCTCTTAAATGCCCTGAGGGTGGACAATAACTGCTGGGCCGCAATTATTTACAATATCTATTGATGACTTGGACGAGGGAAATGAATGTATTATTGCCAAGTTTCTGGATGATTCAAAAAGATGTGGGAAGGCAGGTGGTGAGAATGACTCAGCGCTGGGTGGGAGGGTGAGCTGTGAGGAGGATGCAGAGATGCTTCAGCGTGACTTGGACAGGCTGAGTGTGTGGGTATCTGCATAGCAGAATAATGTGGATAAATGTGAGGTTATCCACTTTAGTAGCAAAAATAGGAAGAAATTGGGGAGAGTTACAGAACAAAGAGATCCAGAGGTACATGTTCATAGCTCCTTGAAAGTGGAGTCACAGGTGGACAGAGTGGTGAAGAAGGCATTCGGCATGCTTGGTTTCATCGGTCAGAACATTGAATACAGGAGTTGGAATGTCTTGTTGAAGTTGTACAAGACATTGGTAAGGCCACACTTGGAATACTGTGTACAGTTCTGGTCACCCTATTATAGAAAGGATATTATTAAACTAGAAAGAGTGCAGAAAAGAATTAAGAGGATGCTACCGGGACTTGATGGTTTGAGTTATAAGCAGAGGCTGGATAGGCTGGGACTTTTTTCTCTGGAGCGTAGGAGGCTGAGGGGTGACTTTATAGTGGTCTATAAAATAATGAGGGGCATAGACAAGGTAGATAGTCAATATCTTTTCCCAAAGGTAGGGGAGTCTAAAACTAGAGGGCATAGGTTTAAGGTGAGAGGGGAGAGATACAAAAGTGTCCAGAGGGGCATTTTTTTCACACAGAGGGTGGTGAGTGTCTGGAACAAGCTGCCAGAGGTAGTAGTAGAGGCGGGTACAATTTTGTCTTTTAAAAAGCATTTAGATAGTTACATGGATAAGATGGGTATGGAGGGATATGGGCCAAATGCGGGCAATTGGGATTAGCTTAGGGGTTTAAAAAAAAAGGGTGGCATGGACAAGTTGGGCCGAAGGGCCTGTTTCCATGCTGTAAACCTCTATGACTCTATGACATATTTTTACTTGAATGGGTGTAAATTGAGAGAGGTGGATACTCAGTGAGACCTTGGTGTCCTCATGCATCAGTTGCTGAAAGTAAGCGCGCAGGTACAGCAGGCAGTAAAGAAGGCAAATGGTATGTTGGCTTTCATCGTGAGAAGATTTGAGTATAGGGATAGGGATGTTTTGTTGCAATTATACAGGGTGTTCGTGAGGCCACACCTAGAGTACTGTGTGTAGTTTTAGTGTCCTTATCTGAGCAAGGATGTTCTTGCTATAGATGGAGTATAGCGAAGGTTTACCAGACTGATTCTTGGGATGGCAGGTCTGTCATATGAGGAGAGATTAAGTCAGTCAGAATTATATTCACTGGAGCTTAGTAGAGTGAGAGAGATTCTCATAGAAACTTACAAAAATCTAACAGGGGTTTTTTTTGTATTTTTATTCCAATTCAATCAAATCAAGTCCAATTCAGAGTCTCAACAAGTGAGACATTCCCGATCCAAGCTGACAAGACAGGGCTCTCACCTCCTGTCTTGGGCTTGATCTACATGATCCAAGCTGATTGGAGTAGGCATAGCTCCTCCTCCAAGGCTTGATCTCATTTGCAGCTTAACCAAAAGGCCGAGATGCCCCTTTTAAAAATTGCTTCAAATGAAGCTAAAATGTAACCTAATGACTTCAACCAAGCACAGCATGTCGATACTACACTTGATCTTAGCCAAAAGGCCGAGTTAGACAGGGTAGATTCAGAAAGAATGTTCCCGATGGTGGGGGAGTCCAGAACTAGGGGTCATAGTTTGAGGATATGGGATAAACCTTTCAGAACTGAGGTAAGGAGAAATTAAGAGACAAAATGTGGTCAACTTTCCCCTCTATCTTGAACACCCCCCAAACTTTTTGTTTGTTGTTATTCGTTTTCCCTGGTTTGTCCTAACACAGCCCCATTCCCTCCCTCACATGACCATCTGTCCCTTATTGTTTAATTTTGCTCCAACTCAGCAAAATATGGATGATATTGGAATAGTGTAGGTTAGATGGGCTTTAGATTGGTTTCACTGGTCGGCGCAACATCGAGGGCCGAAGGGCCTGTACTGCACTGTAATGTTCTATGTTCTATGTTTTTTAAAACATTGTCTGATTTCAAGAAGAAATTTGATATAGCTCTTGGGGCTAAAGGGATCGAGGGATCTTACGTGTGCAGTGGACAATGGGGAACCTGTGGATGTGGTGTATCTGGATTACCAGAAGGCATTTGACAAGGTGCCGCACCAAAGACTGCTACATAAGATAAAGGTGCACAGTGTTACGGGTAATGTATTAGCATGGATAGAGGATTGGTTAACTAACAGGAAGCAAAGAGTGGGGTAAATGGGTGTTTTTCTGGTTGGCGATCAGTGACTAGTGGTGTGCCTCAGGGATCAGTGTTGGGACCGCAATTTTTACGATTTACATAGATGATTTGGAGTTGGGGACCAAGTGTAGTGTGTCAAAATTCGTAGGTGACACTAAGATGAGTGGCAGAGCAAAGTGTGCAGAGGATGCTGAAAGTCTGCAAAGGGATATAGATAGTCTAAGTGAGTGGGCGAGGGTCTGGCAGAGGGAGTACAATGTTGGTAAATATGAGGTCATCCATTTTGGTAGGAATAACAGCAAAATGGACTATTATTTAAATGGTAAAAAATTGCAGCATGCTGCTGTGCAGAGGGACCTGGGTGTCCTTGTGCAGGAATCTCAAAGAGTTGGTTTGCGGGTGCAGCAGGTAATTAAGAAGGCAAATGGAATTTTGTCCTTCATTGCTAGAAGGATGGAGTTTAGAAAACAGTGAGGTTATGTTGCAGCTGTATAAGGTGCTGATGAGGCCACACCTGGAGTACTGTGTATAGTTTTGGTCTCCTTACTTGAGAAAGGATATACTGGCACTGGAGGGGGTGCAGAAGAGATTCACTCGGTTGATTCCAGAGTTGAGAGGGTTGGCATATGAGGAGAGACTGAGTAGATTGGGACTATACACATTGGAATTCAGAAGAATGAGGGGAGATCTTAGAGAAACATATAAGATTATGAAGGGGATAGATAAGATAGAAGCAAGGAAGTTGTTTCCACTGGCAGGTGAAACTAGAACTAGGGGGCATGGTCTCAAAATAAGGGGAAGCAGATTTAGGACTGAGTTGAGGAGGAACTTCTTCACACAAAGGGTTGTGAATCTGTGGAATTCCCTGCCCAGTGAAGCAGTTGAGGCTACCTCATTGAATGTTTTTACGGCAAGGATAGATAGATTTCTGAACAGTAAAGGAATTAAGGGTTATGGTGAGCGGGCGGGTAAGTGGAGCTGAGTCCACAAAAAGATCAGCCAAGATCTTATTGAATGATGGAGCAGACTCGAGGGGCCAGATGGCCTACTCCTGCTCATAGTTCTAATGTTCTTATGTTCTTATATGGAGGGAAGGGGGGGGATCAGGATATTGAATTTGATGATCAGCCATGATCAAAATGAATGGCGGAGCAGGCTCGAAGGGCCAAATAGCCTCCTCCTGCTTCTAGTTTCTATGTTTCTATGAACAGTTTGATATAAAGTGGGTGTTATTAGTTGATGTGAGTTGCTGCAGTTCCTCATGCCTTTGGATCTTGCTGTGCTGTCTTCAGGGTCGTGACAGAGTGAAGCAGTCTGCCTCTGCTATGCCATCAGGATTTAGACAAGCTGACCATTGACGTGAAGTAGAACTGCTTCACTCGGACACTATAACTGCAGTGTTGATGCAGCTCTGCACATCAGTGAGGAAGCTGTCAGGGAGGGTCAGGTTAGGATACAGCCCAGTGCTGTCGCTTAGTCAGGATCCCGCTGCCGTTCATTTGAAACGGCTACAGTGGGACTTTAACAATTTAGACAAGTAGTTTGTCATAAATACTTCAATTTTCTCCAATGCTTAGATTTGAACAAATTGCACTCTGGGTAGTACTAACTGCCTGGTGTTCTGCTTTACACCACATGCTATAATTTGTGGATTTAAATCAGTGATTTCCTCCCACACGATGATAAAGAACAGAGACGCAGTGAAGAGAGCTATTTTCATGCAGCGAGTTGCGTTCTGGGACGTGCTGCCAATAGAACCTTCAGTTGGGAATTGGGTAAATACTTTTTAACCTTATTTACAGGCTGTGAGTGAGCTGGGAAAGACAATGTCTTGGAGGATATGAGTGAATCACATTCTCTGTCCCCATCAGCAAGGCAATGCCCTGAGGTATTCAACTGGTGGAGATGAAGCATTCAGCCTAACCAATTGGAAAATAGGACCATCGCCAAGAGGGCATCCCCCAGACATGAACCCATCGAGCTGGAATGGGAACGGTGTGGACATTATTTTACTCACATTGGTTTCAGTATATTAAAGCTAATCTCTTTCTTTCTTAAACTCAAGAAAACCTGTCCAATTGGTTCTTTTATGATCACGGTGCATAAACAGTTAACTACTCATTAAACTGGCGAATAAAACCTTTTCAGCACAGGAACAGGCCCTTCGATCCACCAAGCCTGTGCTGACATATGACACCTTTCTAAACTAAAGAGCTTTTGCCTCTACGCAGTCCATATCCCTCTATTCCCAGCCTTTTCATGTATCTGTCAAGATGTCTCTTAAACGTTGCTATGTTATCTGCTTCTACCATTTCCTCTGGCAACGAATTCCAGGCACTTACCACCCTCGATGTAAAAAAACTTGCCTCTCACATCTCACATCTAAGGGGTGACACGGTGGCACAGTGGTTAGCACTGCTGCCTCACAGCACCAGGGACCCGGGTTCAATTCCCATCTTGGGTCACTGTCTGTGTGGAGTCTGCACATTCTCTCCGTGTCTGCGTGGGTTTCCTCCGGGCGCTCTGGTTTCCTCCCACAGTCCAAAAGATGTGCTGGTTAGGGTGCATTGGCCGTGCTAAATTCTCCCTCAGTGTACCCGAACAAGTGCCGGAGTGTGGCGACTAGGGGACTTTCACAGTAACTTCATTGCAGTGTTAATATAAGCCTACTTGTGACACTAATAAATAAATAAACTTTAAAAACTTAACCTTAAACTTTCCCCCTTTTATGTCCCCTGGTAATTGACATTTCTACCCTGGGAAAAAGACTCTGACGATCCATTCTACCCCTCTCCTGATCTTAACATTATTCTTATCCCTCTAACAAAATAAAAGTTTATTTATTTATTAGTCACAAGTAGGTTTACATTAACACTGCAATGAAATCATAGAAATCATAGAAACCCTACAGTGCAGAAGGAGGCCATTCGGCCCATCGAGTCTGCACCGACCACAATCCCACCCAGGCCCTACCCCCACATATTTTACCCGCTAATCCCTCTAACCTACACATCCCAGGACTCTAAGGGGCAATTTTTTAACCTGGCCAATCAACCTAACCCGCACATCTTTGGACTGTGGGAGGAAACCGGAGCACCCGGAGGAAACCCACGCAGACACGAGGAGAATGTGCAAACTCCACACAGACAGTGACCCGAGCCGGGAATCGAACCCGGGACCCTGGAGCTGTGAAGCAGCAGTGCTAACCACTGTGCTACCGTGCCGCCCTGACCACTGTGCTACCGTGCCGCCCTAACCACTGTGCTACCGTGCCGCCCTAGTTACTGTGAAGTTACTGTGAAATTCCCCTATCCACACTCCAGCGCCTGATTGGAGGATTTGCCAATCTTGCAGGTCAGAAATTTCATTGCCAACATTTTCTTTATCTTCAAAGTTCTTATAAACTGGAGGCAGCTTTGGATTATTATTCCGAAAGCAATGGGCAGCACGGTGGTTAGCACTGCTGCCTCACAGCGCTAGGGTTCAATTCTAGATTGGGTGACTGTCTGTGTGGAGTCTGCACATTCTCCCCGTGTCTGCGTGGGTTTCCTTCGGGTGCTCTGGTTTCCTCTCACAGTCCAAAGATGTGCAGTTGATTGGCCATGCTAAATTGCCCCTTAGTGTCAGGGGGATCAGCAGGGTAAATACGTGGGGTTATGGGGATAGGGCCTGGGTGGGACCGTTGTCAGTGCAAGCTTGATGGACCAAATGGCCTCCTTCTGCACTGTAGGGATTCTAAAAAAAAATTGTTCATTAATGCAGCATTCATCGATAAAGCCTGAAATTTGTTCTTTGTTGGGAGCTGTTCTCTAATCACAGTTGGCCAATGAAACCCTTAAATCTTCCATTAACTATTCAGTTATTGCACATTTAAACAGATCATTGAACTTTATGAGACTTGTTCCCTTTACTGTGAGATAAAATGGAAAGGAATCATTAAATATCTCCAACCCACTATAGTTACCGCCTCTGACTCTCACTCTTACACACAGGAACATAGGAACAGGGGTAGGCCATTCAGCCCATCAAGCCTGCCCCACAGTCAATGTGATCACGGCTGATCCTCTCCCTCAATGCCGCTTTCCCTCACTATCAGCACATCACTTGATGTCATGGACTCCAGACATTTCTGACAGATTTCCAGACAGATCTCTAATTCCAAAGGTTCACCACCCTCTGAGTGAAGAAATTGCCCCTATATCAGTCCTGAATGGCCTGTCCCTTTTGCTGACACTGTGCCTCTGGTTCTCAACCTCCACCCACCCGCCGCCTTCACCTCCAACCCCCCAAAATCCAGGGGAAATATCCCTCCTCTATCCACCCTGTCAAACCCTGTCAGAATGCTGTAAGTTTCAATGGAATCACCTCTCATTTTTTTGAAACTTTAGAGAATATTTTTGGAGGGTGTTGGGTGCTGTTCAGTTGGTGTTAATTACGTATTAATATTCCTAAGGAGGTTAAAAGTGTGTATTTATTAACTACAAGGACAATGAAGGATTCAAGCTTGGAGCTGTCTTCATGCTTGCTTGTGTACTCAGCTCTGTCCAACACGAAACTGACCCCTAGGTTTTGATTTGATTTGATTTGATTTATTATTGTCACATGTATTAACATACAGTGAAAAGTATTGTTTCTTGCACGCTATACAGACAAAGCATACCATTCATAGAGAAGGAAACGAGAGAGCGCAGAATGTAGTGTTACAGTCATAGCTAGGGTATAGAGAAATACCAACTTAATGCAAGGTAGGTCCATTCAAAAGTCTGACAGCAGCAGGGAAGAAGATGTTCTTGAGTCGGTTGGTACGTGACCTCAGACTTTTGTATCTTTTTCCCGAAGGAAGAAGGTGGAAAAGAGTATGTATCTGGTGGGAGGCTGGTTTGCGTGATGGATTGGGCTACATTCACGACCTTTTGTAGTTTCTTGTGGTTTTGGACAGAGCAGGAGCCATACCAAGCTGTGATACAACCGGAAAGGATGCTTTCTATGGTGCATCTGTTAAAATAGGAGAGAGTCGTAGTGGACAGGCCGAATTTCCTCAGCCTCCTGAGAAAGTAGAGGTGTTGGTCATGCGTTCTCTTACATCACTGTGTGGACAGTACTGTAGTCAGTCCTATGTTAACCCTTTATGTCCCAAATCCTTATTTGACACTTCCACCAAGTCTTTATTCAATGTATTTCAAATTATTCCAATTTACCACATGTATTTATATCATTATTATTACACCCATCTTCTCCCTTCAGGTCTCTGAGTTCACAGGTTCAGGCATTCTTATAACCTCTCCACTACTGCCGGAGGAGTGGTAGACTGTGTCGCTGAGGTAAACTCGGTTGATTTGGAGGTATTTCAGGCTATTGAATTGGATAATCAGCCATGATCATAATAAATGGAGGAAAAGGCTCCAAGGGCCGAATGGCCTCCTCCTGCTCCTATTTTCTATGTTCTGGGATCTGGGGTATCTTTTCATCCTCTTTTTCCATTCCTTACTATTGAAACCTCTCTGTGTCAATTTGGCAGTTGTGATTGGTGGGTGTTGTTTATGGGGTGAAGGGACATTGTGTTTGTTTCCATGTTGTTTCTTTCCTCTTCTCTCAGCGGGTGAGTCTCTGGGATGTCCTCTGTGATGGGAGATCACCATTGCTGTTATGAGGATGTGGGTTTTTAAATGAGCTCACCTTTTGTGTTTGGCTGTGTGATGTGCTCTCAGCAATGGAGGCTGCCACCTGGCCCCAGCATCGTCTGTGACTCTGTCGCGCTGGCCCGGGGGTTCCAGTGGTCGCTATGTGCTCACAGTCATGGTAACCATCCGAGTAACTGGCCTCAGGAACAGTGGTCAGAGCCAGAGGTTGAGGTTGTGCCTCAGGGGTCAGTGCTGGGTCCACTGTTATTGGGCATTTATATTAGTGATTTGGATGAGAATATAGGAAGCATCGTTAGTAAGTTTGAAGATGATACTAAGATTGGTGGCATAGTGGACAGTGAAGAAAGTTATCTCCAATTGCAACGGGATCTTGATCAATTGGGCCAGTGGGCTGACAAATGGCAGATGGAGTTTTAATTTAGACAAATGTGAGGTGATGCATTTTGGTAGATTGAACCAGGGCAGGACTTACTCACTTAATGGTAGGGCGTTGGGGAGAGTTACAGAACAAAGAGATCTAGGGGTACATGTTCATAGCTCCTTGAAAGTGGAGTCACAGGTGGACAGAGTGGTGAAGAAGGCATTCGACATGCTTGGTTTCATCGGTCAGAACATTGAATACAAGAGTTGGAATGTCTTGTTGAAGTTGTACAAGACATTGGTAAGGCCACGCTTGGAATACTGTGTGCAATTCTGGTCACCCTATTATAGAAAAGATATTATTAAACTAGAAAGAGTGCAGAAAAGATTTACTAGGATGCTACCAGGACTTGATGGATTGAGTTATAAGGAGAGGCTGGATAGACTGGGACTTTTTTCTCTGGAGTGTAGGAGGCTGAGGGGTGACCTTATAGAGGTCTATAAAATAATGAGGGGCACAGATCAGCTAGATAGTCAATATCTTTTCCCAAAGGTAGGGGAGTCTAAAACTAGAGGACATAGGTTTAAGGTGAGAGGGGAGAGATACAAAAGGGTCCAGAGGGGCAATTTTTTCACACAGAGGGTGGTGAGTGTCTGGAACAAGCTGCCAGAGGTAGTAGTAGTGACTTAAAAAAAATATTTAGATAGTTACATGGGTACGATGGGTATAGAGGGATATGGGCCAAATGCGGGCAATTGGGATTAGCTTAGGGGTTTTTAAAAAAAGGGCAGCACGGACAAGTTGGGCCAAAGGACCTGTTTCCATGCTGCAATCCTCTATGACTCATCTATGACTCCTCTGGATGTTTGCTGCTCTCTCACCACTGGAGGCGTCATGGTAACCATCCGAGTAACTGGCTGATCCGACCAACGAAGGCTTTCCGGCACCTCTAAGAAAAATGGACAGACCTGCAGTGCAAAGACAGAGGGAAGTTCAGAGCTGACACCCCAGCCAGGATAGCCCTCCCTGTCCACGTTCGCGGCAACTGACAGTAACGTGTACTTTATAACACTGGCTGTTTTGACATCTTCTGCGGACATGGCAGATGCAGTATAATGTGGATAAATGTGAGGTTATCCACTTTGGTAACAATAATCGGAAGACAGATTATTATTTGAATGGGTGTAAATTGAGAGAGGTGGATACTCAGTGAGACCTTGGAGTCCTCGTGCATCAGTCGCTGAAAGTAAGCGCGCAGGTACAGCAGGCAGTAAAGAAGGCAAATGATATGCTGACCTTCATAGCAAGAGGATTTGAGTATATGGATAGGGATGTTTTGCTGCAGTTGTACAGGGTGTTGGTGAGGCCACACCTGGAGTATTGTATGCAGTTTTGATGTCCTTATCTGAGGAAGGATGTCCTTGCTATAGAGGGAGTACAGCGAAGGTTTACCAGACTGATTCCTGGGATGACAGGTCTGTCATATAGAACATAGAAACATAGAACAGTACAGCACAGAACAGGCCCTTCGGCCCACGATGTTGTGCCGAGCTTTATCTGAAACCAAGATCAAGCTATTTCCTCCCTATCATCCCGAAGTACTCCATGTGCCTATCCAATAACTTCTTAAATGTTCCCAAAGTTTCTGACTCCACTATTCCTGCAGGCAGTCCATTCCACACCCCAACCACTCTCTGAGTAAAAAACCTACCTCGGACATCCTTCCTATATCTCCCACTATGAACCCTATAGTTATGCCCCGTAGTAACCGCTCCATTCACGCGAGGAAATAGTCTTTGAACGTTCACTCTATCTATCCCCCTCATCATCTTATAAACCTCTATCAAGTCTCCTCTCAACCTCCTCCGCTCCAAAGAGAAAAGCCCAAGTTCCCTCAACCTTTCCTCATAAGACCTACCCTCCAAACCAGGCAGCATCCTGGTAAATCTCCTTTGCACTCTTTCCAGTGTCTCCACATCCTTCTTGTAGTGAGGTGACCAGAACTGCACACAATATTCCAAATGTGGTCTCACCAAGGTCCTGTACAGTTGCAGCATAACCCCACGGCTCTTAAACTCAAACCCCCTGTTAATGAACGCCAACACACTATAGGCCTTCTTCACGGCTCTATCCACTTGAGTGGTGTGGTGAACCATTGTTGGTTCCCACCAGGTAGTGCTGAGCCAGGGTCTGGCCAGTACTATGAGTCTGTATATATGTTACTGTTGGGGTTAGGGTTGGGCTGTTCTACATGTTACTGTTGGGGTTAGGGTTGGGCTGTTCTACCTGTAATATAGTTCTTATGGTACATCCCAGTCGGGCTCCGCCTCCTGGGAGAGGTATAAAGGTCACTGCTCTGTCTGGGACCCTTTAGTCTGGGATCGTGGTAGCTCTATTGTTGTAGTCAATAAAAGCCTTTATTTCCCCGAGTACCTCTAGCCTCGTGAGTTATATCACGCATCAAGTGGCAACCTTCAGAAATCTATGGATATGAACCCCAAGATCTCTCTGTTCCTCCACATCCTTCAGAACCCTACCTTTGACCCTGTAATCCACATTTAAATTTGTCCTACCAAAATGAATCACCTCGCATTTATCAGGGTTAAACTCCATTTGCCATTTTTCAGCCCAGCTCTGCATCCTATCAATGTCTCTTTGCAGCCTACAACAGCCCTCCACCTCATCCACTACTCCACCAATCTTGGTGTGATCAGCAAATTTACTGATCCACCCTTCAGCCCCCTCCTCCAAGTCATTTATAAAAATTACAAATAGCAGAGGACCAAGCACTGATCCCTGTGGCACTCCGCTGGTAACCGGTTTCCAGTCCGAAAATTTTCCATCCACCACCACCCTCTGTCTTCTGTTAGATAGCCAGTTACCTATCCAATCGGCCAACTTTCCCTCTATCCCACACATCCTTACTTTCTTCATAAGCCGACCGTGGGGGACTTTATCAAACGCCTTACTAAACGCCTTATGAGGAGAGACTAAGTCGGTTAGGATTATATTCACTGGAGTTTAGAAGAGTGAGGGGAGTCTCATAGAAACTTATAAAATTCTAACAGGATTAGACAGGGTAGATTTAGAAAGAATGTTCCCGATGGTGGGGGGAGTCCAGAACAAGGGGTCATAGTTTGAGGATAAGGGGTAAACCTTTTAGAACTGAGGTGAGGAGAAATTTCTTCACCCAGAGGGAGGTGAATGTGTGGAATTCACTCCCACAGAAAGTAGTTGAGGCCAAAACATTGTGTGATTTTAAGAAGAAATTAGATATAGTTCTTGGGGCTAAAGGGATTAAGGGATATGGGGGAAGGGGGGGGATCAGGGTATTGAATTCAATGCCAAAAGAGAAAATGCTGGAAAATCTCAGCAGGTCTGGCAGCAGCTGTAAGGAGAGGAAAGAGCTGATGTTTCCAGTCCAGATGATCCTTTGTATTGAATTTGATGATCAGCCATGATGAAGATGAATGGCGGAGCAGGCTCGAAGGGCCGAATGGCCTCCTCCTGCTTCTAGTTTTCTGTCGTTTTGAGGAGATTCCGGGCTGCACAGAAATCTCTGTTTAAGAGAGGAAAAAACTGGTTAAGGATGACGTAAGTCATTTCAAAGATTTATTTATCACCCTCCTCCGAGGTTTCTGAATGAGGTGTATGACCGGAAGTCAGATTCCTCCGGGCCCATGGAATGGTGTGTCTATTGTTCAAACTCAGGGAATACCCGATATGTGCCAGACTACAAACACTGGCCCCATTTCCTCCATCTCTCCTCATAAAACAATCCCACCATCCGGGGAATTAGTCTGGTCAACCTCCTTGGCATCTGCTTTACCTATAAGGGTTTGTAATAATGCAGGACTTTATTCAGTTCAGAGAAGATGATTCTGCTCATTAAAGACGTGTAGACTTGGGGAGATTAGTTTGAGGTGACACGATTCCGATTTGACAGGGATTGGAGGTGGGGTGGGGTGGAAAGTGGGGGGGTGGGGGGACGTGGAAAGGTCGGGGTGATACAGGTTGGCAGTAGCTTTGAGCTGATAAAGCGAATGGATTAATCCATCCTGAAATGAGATTCCTGAAACTGGCACATTTCCAACTCCAGTCAGGTTTTTTGGTATTAATATATTTAGTTAGCCTATAATTTTTTAAAAATAACTGCAAAAGTTTGTGTCAAATTGAACCCAGAACACTAAATAAGTGGGATTGATTAATACAGAAACATCATTGTGTTTGTGTACAACACGTTTACTCTGAATCGATGAAAGTTTTATGGATTAGTTTTTGAGGGCAGCTTCCCACGTCTTGCCCCTGTGGATGTCTGCTGGAAATTCAGACGTACACACCTCGACCCTTCTCGCTCCACCTGATGTTTCATCCATTAAGTATTTCTAATCAATGCTTCCAATGGGTGAACCCATTCACCAGGGGACTGGACAAAGTAAACACCCATTCATGTCTTTGTGTGTGTTAAAGGGACCTGCTTCATTCATTCTGGCTCCTGCTCTCTTTTAGCAGGAGTGGTTATCATAGAACCTTACATTACAGAAGGAAGCCATTTGGCCCATTCCCTCTGTACTAGCTCTGAGAAAGAGCTACCCAGTTAGCGTCATTTTCCTATTTCCCGATCACCCTGTTTTTTGGTATATCTCCAATTCTATTTTGAAAGTTGCTGCTGAATCTGCTTCCACTGCCCTGACACTTGTTCTGTTTCACCTCCGGAAGCTGGTCAGGGTCGTGAACAGGTGGATATACCGGCAGATGCCAAAGCAGGCAGCTTAGAAAACTCGGCTCCCTTCACTGGAACTCCAGTTTCCTCCCACAGTCCAAAGATGTGTAGGTTAGGTGGATTGGCCATGCTTAATTGACCCTTAGTGTTAGTGGGACGAGCTGGGGTAAATACATAGGGTTACGGATATAGGGCTTGGTAGTATCGTTATTCATGTAGGCTCGATGGGTTGAATGGCCTCCTTCTGTCCTGTAGGGAATCTATGATTCCACCCCAACCCCCTGGTTCTTTTGTCAATTAGCTTAAATCTGTGTCCCGCCAGTTACTGACCCCTCCTGCAAGTGGAAACAGTTTCTCCTTATTGGCATGGACTGGTTGGGCTGAAGGGCCTGTTTCTGTGCTGTAAATCTCTCTGACACCATTTACTCCATTGATTGATGTTCAGTGAATAACAGTCATTTTAAAGGGTTCCTAGTCTCACGCGTTAATCTTGCGCTTTGGTGTCAGAGGTCGGAATTTTACCGGCACGTCCGCCCTGATTCCGGGGACAGGCGAGGTTCGGAGAACGGGATTCTTCGTTAGCCTTGGGCGGGATCGTACGAACCTCGGGCGGATGTGCCGGTAAAATTCCGCTCACGGTGTCTCTGATCTTGTTACTGAAGGAAAACCGCTTTGTTTTCTGGGAGGGAAGTGCAGGATGTCAGGTGGGAGGCTGATTTTGAAAATATTATGATGCAATATGCAAAGCAGCATTTCCCATGGCAAGGCCGAGTCTCAGCTTCCACAGCTGGGAAAATATCCGGAAGTTTTGATCTTTCGTCAGAAACAGGAAAACAACAGGTTGAGGAAAAGTGAGTCAAGTGGCTGGACAACTTAACTGACAAATATTTATTGCTGAGGAACATCTGTGCCGAGGTGCGGAGAGTGGGGGAGGAGTGTTGGCCAAAGGGAAACAGCTTTAACACCAGATTCCTTCAGCATGACTGTAGTATAGAATGATCCAGTGTTTTCACTGCCCAACTGCTCCAATCCAGTCTTTATCCTGCAAATTCTCTCCCTCTATTACATCTCACCCTATCAGCAGATCCTTCTAATCCTTTCTCTCACATGTGTTTCCTGCTTCCCCTTAAGTACATCAACATTATTCACCTCAACCTTTCCCTGTGGGAGCGAGTTCTACACTCTCTTCTCTCTCGGGGTAAATAAGTTTCTCTGCAATTCCCCATTGGATTTTTAATGGTTATTTTGTTATTTATAATTTATGGCCCTTGGTGCCTGTCTCCTCACAGTGGTAATGTCTTCTCTATGTCTGCCCTCTCAAATCCCTCGCGAGACACGAGAGTCCCAGCCTGTACAATCTTTCTTGATAGCTATATCCTGCATTTCAGATTTGGACCTTCTATTCTGCACCTTCCCGAGTGCTTCAACATTATTATAATATGGAGACCAGAACTGTGCACTGTTCTGCCGGTTGCTTCCAACCAGGATTCGATACAAATTCAATGAATCCTCTCTGCTTTCCAGCTCTTTCCCTCTGGAAATGAACTCCAGTGTTTTCTTTGCTTTTCTGGTGGCTGTAGTAATGAGTGCTAATGGTAATGATTTGCACTGTGGATGGTATTCTGAAAGAACTGCACTGGAGCCTACAGGAATGAACTATTAATCTCCCAGGACTCTGAGGAAATAAAATCAAAAATAAAATATTCATGGTTTTACCAGAAAGGAATCCTCTCTGACCACAGAATTCTTTATATTTCTATCCCTATTCAGTTGTGTTTCTTTCTCCACAGATGTTGCCAGACTTGCAGAGTTTACCCAGCATTTTCTGTTTTAACTCATTATTCTTGTACTCTGTGACTTATCAATAAAGTTTGCTTTATTTTGCTGTTTGCTGTTTATGAGCAGATTTCCCACTCACCTGACGAAGGAGCAGTGCTCCGAAAGCTAGTGGCGTTTGCTACCAAATAAACCTGTTGGACTTTAACCTGGTGCTGTTAGACTCCTTACTGTGTTTACCCCAGTCCAACGCCGGCATCTCTACATCATGCTTATCAATAAAGCCCAGGCTTAATAACTGCTCCTGTCACCTTCAGTGATCTATCCACAAATACACGCAGCTCCCGCTGCTCCTGCCCCCTTTAAGAATTTTACCCCTTATTTTACATTGTCTCTCCATGTTCTTCCCACCAAAGTGCATCACCTCACACTTCTCCACATTGGACTTCATCTGCCACCTATCCGCCCACTCCACCAACTTGTCTCTGTTCTTTTGAGGTTCTACACTGTCCTCTTCACGGTTTACAATATTTCCAAGTTTAATATAATTGGCAAACTTTGATATTGTCCCTGCACACCAAGTCTAGATTGTTATGTATACATCAGGAAGAGCAAGGGTCCCAATACTGACCCCTGGGCAACACCACTACAAGCCTGAAAATTATCCACTGAGCATTACTCTCTGCTTCCTATTATTCAGCCACGTTGCTACTGTCCCTTTATTCCATGAGTTTTAGTTTTTCTCACAAGTATGCTGTGTGGCACTGTATCAAATGCCTTCTGAAAGTCCATGTACACCACATCAACAGAACTACCCTCATCTACCCTTTCTGTTACCGCTTCAAAAAACTCCACATTAGTTAAACACGATTTCCCCTTCAGAAATCCATGTTGGCCCTTCCTAATCAATGTTCCCATGACACGACTAATTCTATCCCAAATAATTGTATCCAGAAGCTTGCCTACCAGTGATGTTAAACTGACTGCTCTGTAATTGCTGGCTTTTTTGAACAAGGGTGTAACATTGTCAATTCTCCAGTCCTCTGACACCTCCCCTCAGTCGAGGGAAGACTGGAAGATTATGGCCAGCTCCTCTGCAATTAAAGTTAAAGTTTATTTATTATCGTCACAAGTAGGCTTACATTAACACTGCAATGAAGTTACTGTGAAAATCCCCTAGTCGCCGCACTCCGGTGCCTGTTCGGGTACACTGATGGAGAATTTAGCTCGGCCAATGCACCCAACCAGCATGTCTTTCGGACTGTGGGAGGAAACCGGAGTACCCAGAGGAAACCCACGCAGACACGGGGAGAACGTGCAAACTCCACACAGACATTTTCACTTCCTTCAATATCCTTGGCTGTATCTCATTCGCTCCCGGTGCCTTGTCAACTTTCAGTACTGACAGTCTATCCAATGCATCCTCCTTATCAATTTTGAACCCTTCTATGGACAGTGTTTCCTTGCCTGCCACCTTGGCCTGTGTGGTATCTACCTCCTCGGTAAAGACAGATGCAAAGTATCCATTTAATACCTCAGCCATGCTCCCCCCACCCCCATGTGTAAATACCCTAGTGACTGCAATCGGCCTTGCTCCTTTTACCCCTCTTTTACTGTTTATCTGCCAAAAGAAAACTGCGATTCCCCTTCATGTTGGCTTTCAGTCTTTTCTCATAATCCCTCTTTGCTCCTCCAATGTGTTTTTTCACTTCCCCTCTGAACTTCTGTATTCCTCTTGGTTTTGAATTGTATTCTCTACCTGATACCTGTCACAATTTCTCTTCCTTATCTTAGTTTCTATATTGAAGAGATGGACCTAAATGGTGCAATGCTTGTGCTGAACTGAAATGTGAATCCACAATATTAACTCAAGTCCAGGGACTGGGATTTAAACATTATGTCTGGGAGGTGTGTGTGCGAGTCCTGAGCCAAGGCTAACACCTACTCTACACATCCATTCAAGCTTGGAGAATGTGTTCACATTCTTCTTTAATGACTTCTACCCTGGGTCTGTAAGGAAATCCTGAACCTCATCTGCTCCAGGGTCCTGTACCCCTCCACATACCACATTACACTCCCTGAGAGCTCTCCCACACATCCCGGGACCACTGAACCTAGTGCTGGCCATATTGTCATGGGGTCTGCTGCTTGAAACGTCACTCGGCACGGAGGCACAGTGGTTAGCACTACTGCCTCACAGCGCCAGGGACCCAGGTTCGATTCCCAGCTTGGGTCACTGTTTGTGTGGAGTTTGCACGTTCTCCCCATGTCTACATGGGTTTCCTCCGGGTGTTCCGGTTTCCTCCCACAGTCTGAAAGATGTGCGGGTTAGGTGCATTGGCCGTGTTAAATTCTCCCTCAGTGTACCTGAACAGGCACCGGAGTGTGGCGACTAGGGGATTTTCACAGTAACTTCATTGCAGTGTTAATGTAAGCCTATTGTGACACTAATAAATAAACTTTAAAAACCCACGCTCCTGCCAGCTACTGGCAGGATTCAGGCAGGAAGATGTGGAAATAACCCGGGTATTAAAACATAGATCACCATGGAACCACGAGCGTCACTGGATAAATGTAAAGCCTCTTCCTTTTGAGAAATCCACCAAGCTGACTTTAAGGGGAAAGTGTCGCCTCGCTCGGTGCGGCTGTAACCTCGAGATGTAAAGCAAGTCAGCAAACCTGGAAATAAAACACTGGCTAATCAAACTGGCAGAGCACGTCTCCAGGATAAGGGAGTTATAGTAAAGTAAAGTTCCGATGCTGTTAAAGTGGAAGGTAGAGTTAGCACCAAGACTGTTATTAGATTTTAAGTAGTGTCTTGGCAGTGACTGCTCTTTATATTGCTGTGATGTTATCAAGTGCATGCACTGAATTTATTTCCAAGACAGTCGGTTTCCTGGCATTTTTACAGTTGTAAATCAATTTCACTGCCAGTTATAAATATCACAATGGTGATGTTACAACGTTCCCTTTCATGTTGCTTTTCAGATGTTGCATTGCTTTAACACGAGGAGTCCAGCTGTTGCAAATAATCTATGTTGCTGGCAGATATCTACCAGTAACTGGTTAAAATAGAAAATTGTTTAATTACAAAGAGGCAGAAATCCAAATGGCTCCATTAGTGAGACTGTGTCCTATGGATCACTAGGCTGATTTTGGCGTTGAGAGGGTTGGCTTATGAGGAGAGATTGAGTAAAATGGGACTATACTCATTGGAATTCAGAAGAATGTGGGGAGATCTTATGGAAACATATAAGATTATGAAGGGAATAGATAAGATAGAAGCAGGGAAGTTGTTTCCACTGGCGGGTGAAACTAGAACTAGGGGGCATAGCCTCAAAATAAGGGGGAGCAGATTTAGGACTGAGTTGAGGAGGAACTTCTTCACACAAAGGGTTGTGAATCTGTGGAATTCCCTGCCCAGTGAAGCAGTTGAGGCTACCTCATTGAATGTTTTTAAGACAAGGATAGATGACATTTTGAACAGTTAAGGAATTAAGGGTTATGGTGAGCGGGCGGGTAAGTGGAGCTGAGTCCATGAAAAGATCAGCCATGATCTTATTGAATGGCGGAGCAGGCTCGAGGGGCCAGATGGCCTACTCCTGCTCCTAGTTCTTATGTTCTTAAGGATCAGGAAAGGCAAAGGTTACTCTTTCTGGACCAGTGTGTGCACTGTCCGATAACAGTGACCAGCAGTAACAGGTACAAAAGATATTTAAGACTCAATCCATTTCATGAGTATTTGGAAAGTGAAAATGACCAGGTTGTGCTGCCATTCACTTCATCCCGTTTTGAGAAAGTGGAACTTGAAAGAACTATAATACCAACTGGGAAAGACTGAATATAACACCGGTGAGGTATCTGGCAGAACACAAACTCCTGCAACATGTTCTCTTAATCTTGTTCAACTTCAGGATTGAGGGAAATTACTAATATGGTGTCAACATATTATATTCAGCTGTCTGCTGCTCTCTACAACTCAAAAGCAGCATGGGAGAACGATCCAGCCTGAGCCACTCTCAGGAAGGCTAGAATATTATAACTAGACACTTCCTACTGACTCCAGCTGTGCCATCTCCAGAGAGAGGCAAGATAACCAGAAACTAACACCCACAACTTTTCTCCATTCCCCTCCACCTGGACAATATCCAGGCTCAGGCTGACAAGTGGAAAATAACATTCATGCCACACAAGTGCCTGGCAATGACCATCTGCACCCTAACCCTTTTTCCTTAACTCCCTTATCTTGAGTATTGTGTGCAGTTTTGATCTCCTAGTCTGAGGAAGGACATTCTTGCTATTGAGGGAGTCCAGCGAAGGATCACCAGACTGATTCCTGGAATGGCAGGACTGACATATGAAGAGAGACTGGATCGACTGGGCTTTTATTCACTGGAATTTAGAAGAATGAGAGGGGATCTCATAGGAATGTATAAAATCTTGATGGGACTGGACAGGCTAGATGCAGGAAGAATGTTCCCGATGTTGGGGAAGTGCAGAACTAGGGGTCACAGTCTAAGAATAAGGGGTAAGCCAGGGCTAACGGGAGGACTTTGAATAGTGTGGAGGAGCAGAGGGATCTAGGTGTATGTGTGCATAGATCCCTGAAAGTTGGGAATCAAGTAGATAAGGTTGTTAAGAAGGCATATGGTGTCTTGGCGTTTATTGGTAGGGGGATTGAATTTAGGAGTCGTAGCGTTATGTTGCAACTGTACACAACTCTGGTGCGGCCGCACTTGGAGTACTGTGTGCAGTTCTGGTCCCCACATTACAGGAAGGATGTGGAGGCTTTGGAGAGGGTGCAGAGGAGGTTTACCAGGATGTTGCCTGGTATGGAGGGGAGATCCTATGAGGAGAGGCTGAGGGATTTGGGATTGTTTTCGCTGGAAAGGCGGCGGCTAAGAGGGGATCTTATTGAAACATATAAGATGATTAGAGGTTTAGATAGGGTGGATAGTGATAGCCTTTTTCCTCTGATGGAGAAATCCAGCACGAGGGGGCATGGCTTTAAATTGAGGGGGGGTAGTTATAGAACCGATGTCAGGGGTAGGTTCTTTACCCAGAGGGTGGTGAGGGATTGGAATGCCCTGCCAGCATCAGTAGTAAATGCGCCTAGTTTGGGGGCGTTTAAGAGATCCGTAGATAGGTTCATGGACGAAAAGAAATTGGTTTAGGTTGGAGGGTCACAGTTTTTTTTTTTAACTGGTCGGTGCAACATCGTGGGCCGAAGGGCCTGTTCTGCGCTGTAATGTTCTATGTTCTATGTTCTATTCAGGACTGAGATGAGGAAGAATTTCTTCACTCAGAGTGTTGTGAACCTGTGGAATTCTCTACCACAGAAAGCTGTTAGGGCCAGTTCATTAGATATGTTCCAGAGGGAGCTGGATGTGGCCCTTGTGGCTAAAGGGATCAAGGGGTCTGGAGAGAGAGTGGGAGTGGGATACTGAAAGCGCATGATCAGCCATGATCATATAGAATGGAGCAGGCTCGAGGGGCTGAATGGCCTACTCCTGCGCCTATTTTCTAGGTTTCTATCACCCAATGTTATGTTCTCGACATAAATAATGTCCTCGGAGATACCTGATAGAAAGTTCCAGAGAATTAAAAATGATCTGTGAGAACAGAGAAAGAATCTTTAGTATTTGTTATGTCAACCTTTAGTGTTGGGGAACGCTTCTGGGTGAGACAGGCGTCCAGCGCCTCAGGTGACAATGCCTCATTGATTTGCAGATTCACTTCCACATTCACAACACAACTCAGAACTTTGATGTGAGATGTCCCAGTTTTATGAGTGTGCCTTTTACTGAAGGTTTAGATTGACTGAGACAGTGTACAGGATTATCAAGGACATTGTGTAGAGCTCCCCAGGGGTTGCCCATGGGTGAACTGTGTAAAAATAAACTGTCTCGCATTCTGTGCACACAGTATTATCATTTTAATTTTGTCCTTGAACCCTCTGGGTCATTCTCGTTCTCCAGCACTGTACTGCTTTCCTTAACCAATACTGCCATCCTTCCCCCTTTCCCTCATTCCCCATCTTTCCTGAACACCTTGCACCCAGTAACTTTTGACACTTAGTCCTGTCCTTCCTTGAGCCAGGACCCTGTGGTTGGAATGTGGAGCTAAAGTGGGTTTTGAGGAACGGCAAAGTTTTAACAATTGAATGGTGGTCCAAGCTGAGAGGCTGGATGGGCTCCTCCTGGATGGATTGAGATGGATAGAAAACTGGTTGGCAGAGAGGAAACAAAGAGTAGGAATTAATGGGTGCTTTTCAAATTGGCAGGCAGTAACTAGTGGGGTGCCACAGGGATCGGTGCTGGGACCCCAGCTATTCACAATATATATTAATGATTCGGATGAGGGAACAAAATGTAACATCTCAAAGTTTGCAGATGATACCAAGTTGGGTGGGAGGGTGAACTGTGACAAGGATGCAGAGATCCTTCAGAATGATCTGGACAGGTTGGGTGAGTGGGCAAATGAGTGGCAGATGCAGTATAATTTGGATAAATGTGAGGTTATTCACTTTGGAAGCAGAAACAAGAAGGCAGATTACTATCTGAATGGCTGTAAATTGGGAGAGGGGAGTGTGCAGCGGGACCTGGGTGTCCTTGTGCACCAGTCGCTGAAGGTAAGCATGCAGGTGCAGCAGGCGGTAAAGAAGGCAAATGGTATGTTGGCCTTTATTGCGAGAGGGTTTGAGTACAAGAGCAGGGATGTGTTATTGCAATTATGATGTGGAGATGCCAGCGTTGGACTGGGGTAAACACAGTAAGAAGTTTAACAACACCAGGTTAAAGTCCAACAGGTTTATTTGGTAGCAAAAGCCACACAAGCTTTCGAGGCTCTGAGCCCCTTCTTCAGGTGAGTGGGAATTCTGTTCACAAACAGAACTTATAAAGACACAGACTCAATTTACATGAATAATGGTTGGAATGCGAATACTTACAACTAATCCAGTCTTTAAGAAACAAAACAATGGGAGTGGAGAGAGCATCAAGACAGGCGAAAAAGATGTGTATTGTCTCCAGACAAGACAGCCAGTGAAACTCTGCAGGTCCACGCAACTGTGGGAGTTACAAATAGTGTGACATAAACCCAATATCCCGGTTGAGGCCGTCCTTGTGGACTCATGGTGAACAATCCTTTGGACTCATGGTGAGCAATCACTGAAACAACTCTATGATGACATCAACAAGTTCCATCCCACCATCAGGCTCACCATAGACTACTCTCCGGAATCGGTTGCATTCTTGGACACGCGCATCTCCATTAAGGACGGTCACCTCAGCACCTCACTGTACCGCAAGCCCACGGATAACCTCACGATGCTCCACTTCTCCAGCTTCCACCCTAAACACGTTAAAGAAGCCATCCCCTACGGACAAGCCCTCCGTATACACAGGATCTGCTCGGATGAGGAGGATCGCAACAGACACCTCCAGACGCTGAAAGATGCCCTCATAAGAACAGGATATGGCGCTAGACTCATTGATCAACAGTTCCAACGCGCCACAGCGAAAAACCGCACCGACCTCCTCAGAAGACAAACACGGGACACAGTGGACAGAGTACCCTTCGTTGTCCAGTACTTCCCCGGAGCGGAGAAGCTACGGCATCTCCTCCGGAGCCTTCAACATGTCATTGATGAAGACGAACATCTCGCCAAGGCCATCCCCACACCCCCACTTCTTGCCTTCAAACAACCGCACAACCTCAAACAGACCATTGTCCGCAGCAAACTACCCAGCCTTCAGGAGAACAGTGACCAAGACACCACACAACCCTGCCACAGCAACCTCTGCAAGACGTGCCGGATCATCGACACAGATGCCATCATCTCACGTGAGAACACCATCCACCAGGTACACGGTACATACTCTTGCAACTCGGCCAACGTTGTCTACCTGATACGCTGCAAGAAAGGATGTCCCGAGGCATGGTACATTGGGGAAACTATGCAGACGCTGCGACAACGGATGAATGAACACCGCTCGACAATCACCAGGCAAGACTGTTCTCTTCCTGTTGGGGAGCACTTCAGCGGTCACGGGCATTCGGCCTCTGATATTCGGGTAAGCGTTCTCCAAGGCGGCCTTCGCGACACACGACAGCGCAGAGTCGCTGAGCAGAAACTGATAGCCAAGTTCCGCACACACAAGGACGGCCTCAACCGGGATATTGGGTTTATGTCACACTATTTGTAACTCCCACAGTTGCGTGGACCTGCAGAGTATCACTGGCTGTCTTGTCTGGAGACAATACACATCTTTTTAGCCTGTCTTGATGCTCTCTCCACTCCCATTGTTTTGTTTCTTAAAGACTGGATTAGTTGTAAGTATTCGCATTCCAACCATTATTCATGTAAATTGAGTCTGTGTCTTTATAAGTTCTGTTTGTGAACAGAATTCCCACTCACCTGAAGAAGGGGCTCAGAGCCTCGAAAGCTTGTGTGGCTTTTGCTACCAAATAAACCTGTTGGACTTTAACCTGGTGTTGTTAAACTTCTTACTGTTATTGCAATTATACAGGGCCTTGGTGAGGCCACACCTAGAGTATTGTGTGCAGTTTTGGTCTCTTTTTGTGAGGAAGGATGTTCTTGCTCTCGAGGGAGTGCAGCGAAGGTTTACCAGGCTGATCCATAGAACCATAGAACCATAGAAAATTACAGCTCAGAAACAGGCCTTTTGGCCCTTCTTGTCTGTGCCGAACCATTTTTTGCCTAGTCCCACTGACCTGCACTTGGACCATATCCCTCCACACCCCTTTCATCCATGAACCCATCCAAGTTTTTCTTAAATGTTAAAAGTGACCCCGCATTTACCACTTTATCCGGCAGCTCATTCCACACTGGGGATGGTGGGACTGATGTATGAGGAGAGATTGACTAGGTTAGGATTGTTTTCACTGGAGTTGAGACGAATGAGGGGGGATGTCATAGAGACTTATAAAATTCTAACAGGACTAGACAGGGTAGATGCAGGGAGGATGTTCCCGATGGTGGGGGAGTCCAGAACCAGGGGTCACAGTCTGAGGATTCGGGGTAGACCATTTAGGACGGAGGTGAGGAGACATTTCTTCATCCAAAGAGTGGTGAGCCTGTGGAATTCATTACCACAGGAAGTAGTTGATGTCAAAACATTGAATGTATTCAAGAGGCGGCTGGATACAGCACTTGGGGCGAATGGGATCAAAGGTTATGGAGAGAAAGCAGGATTAGGTTATTGAGTTGGATGATCTGCCATGATTGTAATGAATGGTGGAACAGGTTTGAAGGGCCGAATGGCCTCCTCCTGCTCCTATCTTCTATGTTTCTCTGTTTCTATTCCTGTCTGCTCAGTTAAGATGTACCAAGAGAGCAGAGCTGGAAAACAAGATCAGATTGGCGTATTGGGGTGGTGGGTGGGGGGGGTGGCGGGTGGCGGGGTGGGGTGGGGGGTGGGAGGGGTGGGGGGGGCTGCAGGGGGGTTGGGGGGGAGAGGTGGGGAGCAGGGGTCTGACTTGCAGCAACTAAGATGTGTACAGCAAAATCCCACAATCCACTGAAAGCTGCAAGTCCATGCTCTGGGGAATTCTGGACTGGATTTTAATAACATTTCACAGAAAGCAAACACATTCTAAAGGGAAAGTTTTCCACACTATTTGAACTTTTGTATAAAAGAAGGTTTGAGGTTCCGGATCTGCTCAAACTGCCAAAGGCGGGGGTTCTGGTCACGGGCGTCTGTGCCTATTCTGAGTCAGAGACCATGTTGATCAGAGGCTCAGCTGCTGAAGGAATGGATGGTTAGATTGCAGCCCCTGTCTGCTCCCTCCCAATATGCAGGGAACAGAATGATGATTTCCAAATCCACATCACACAATGGAGTCAGTCAGATGTTGTATATCCTCATTGCTGCTGTATATATTCCCAGTGTTCTGGAGCTCTTCCCTCCCCAGCTTTCCCAAAGTGAGCCGGCCAGATAAAGGATTTCCGTAAAAGATGAACCAATTATTCGAATCATTGAATATTTGTAAGGCAGAGTTTGATAGGTTCCTGATTAACAAAGGAGTTAAAGGGTTATGGGAGGAGGGGGGAGGTGGAGTTGAGGCAACAATCAGCTCAGCCATGATCTTAGCAAATAGCTCATCACACGTCAGCTTACAAACATGGGAAATAGGAGCAGGAGCAGGCCATTCGGCCCTTTGAGCCTGCTCCACCATTCAATGGCTGCTCCTCTATCTCAGCACCATATGCCCACACTCTCTCCATCTCCCCTTGACACCTTCAGTGTCTAGACATCTGTTTCCTTCTTAAATAGATTCAGTGACTTGGCCTCCACAGCTTTCTCTGGCAGAGAATTCCACAGGTTCACAACCCTCTGAGTGAATACAATTCTCCTCATCTCAGTTCTGAATGACATACCCCATATCCTGAGACTGTGACCTCTTGTTCTAGGGCACTAGCCAGAGGAAACATCATCCCTGCATCCAGCCTGTTCAGCCCTGCCAGAATTCTATACGTTTCAATGAGGTCCCCTCTCATTCCTCTAAACTCCAGTGAATACAGGTTTAGTCAAACCATTCTCTCCTCTTACACAATCCTGCCATCCCGAGCAACTAAGGTGCCAACAGAAGACTGGGGTTTATTTCTCGGGGTAGGAAGTTGAAAAGGAGCGATGTTGAGTCAAACAGGCCACACCTGGAGCATTCTGCTCTCCACTTGATAAATGGACTGAGAAATGATGGAGAAAGGGCAAACTGAGATTGACGAGGCTGATACCAGAGCTGGGATGACAGCTCTGAGGAGAGATTGGACAGATTGGGCCTTTTTTCTTTAGAACAGAGAAGTCATAGAGTCATAGAGGTTTACAGCATGAAAACAGGCCCTTCGGCCCAACTTGTCCATGCCGCCCCTTCTGTTTAAACCCCTCAGCTAATCCCAATTGCCTGCAGTTGGCCCATATCCCTCTATACCCATCTTAGCCATGTAACTGTCTAAATGCTTTTTAAAAGACAAAATTGTACCCACCTCTACGACTACCTCTGGCAGCTTGTTCCAGACACTCACTACCCTCTGAGTGAAAGAATTGCCCCTCTGGACCCTTTTGTATCTTTCCCCTCTCACCTTAAACCTATGCCCTCTAGTTTTAGACTCCCCTACCTTTGGGAAAAGATATTGACTATCTCGCTGATCTGTGCCCCTCATTATTTTATAGACCTCTATAAGGTCACCCCTCAGCCTCCTACGCTCCAGGGAAAAAAGTCCCAGTCTATTCAGCCTCTTCTTATAACTCAATCCATCAAGTCCTGGTAGCATCCGAGTAAATCTTTTCTGCACTCTTTCTAGTTTAATAATATCCTTTCTATAATAGGGTGACCAGAAGGAGGAAGTCTGAGATTTGTGCTGACAGAAGTTGCTAAAATTGTCGGAGAATCCAAAACCAGGGGCCGTAAATACAAGACAGTTATTAACAAATCCAGTCGGGTCATGAGAAGTAATTTGCCAGAGGTAGTAGTAGAGACGGGTACAATTTTATCTTTTGAGAAGCATTTAGACAGTTACATGGGTACAATGGGTATAGAGGGATATGGGCCAAACGCAGGCAACTGGGACTAGCTTAGGGATTTAAAAAAGGGGCAGCATGGACAAGTTGGACCGAAGGGCCTGTTTCCATGCTGTAAACCTCTATGACTCTATAATGTCTTCACTGAGGGAGTTCGAATGTGGAATTTGCAACCACGGGAGTGGATGTGGTCAGAAATTGAGATGATTTTGAAAAGATAGTGGACAACTGCATCAGAAAAAAGGCAGGAGAAAGATTTACCGAAAAATTGGGTGGAGGCAGATTGTGGTGATGTCCCTTTAAGAGCAACACAGCAGGTTAAGGGTCACCTGGCCGGGAGCACCAATGAGGATTCCGAGGAGGGTGGAATCATGCGGCTGTTGAATGATTCTTATTAATAATTACCGTTTGTGTTCATTAATGGAGTTTCTGAAAGTGGATCCTCACACTGAAATGCATGCGGGGCATAAGCACTAGTACAGATTAGTTGGGCTGAATGGCCTGTTTCTAATCTTGTAATTCTATGTATCAAACTGTTGAAACCAGATGGATCGAAAATTTCAACATTTGATTTGATTGAATTTTACTCAGGAACAGGGGAATGGAACCACGGTTGGTCAATGGATTAGAAATGGCCACAGTCCAACTGAATGTTAGAAACTGCTTGTGGGTTTGAATGGCCTTATCCTGTGTCAATGTTCCTATGAACATAAGAACATAAGAACTAGGAGCGGGAGTAGGCCACCTGGCCCCTCGAGCCTGCTCCGCCATTCAATAAGATCATGGCTGATCTTTACATGGACTCAGCTCCACTTACCCGCCCACTCACCATAACCCTTAATTCCTTTATTGTTCAAAAATTTATCTATCCTTGCCTTAAAAACATTCAATGAGGTAGCCTCAACTCCTTCACTGGGCAGGGAATTCCACAGATTCACAACTCTTTGTGTGAAGAAGTTCCTCCTCAACTCAATCTGCTTCTCCTTATTTTGAGGCCATGCCCCCTAGTTCTAGTTTCACCTGCCAGTGGAAACAACTTCCCTGCTTCTATCTTATCTATTCCCTTCATAATCTTATATGCTTCGATAAGATCTCCCCCTCATTCTTCTGAATTCCAATGAGTGTAGTCCCAGTCTACTCAGTCTCTCCTCATAAGCCAACCCTCTCAACTCCGGAATCAACCTAGTGAATCTCCTCTGCACTCCCTCCAGTGCCAGTATATCCTTTCTCAAGTAAGGAGACCAAAACTGTACACAGTACTCCAGGTGTGGCCTCACCAGCACCTTATACAGCTGGAACATAACCTCACTGTTTTTAAACTCCATCCCTCTAGCAATGAAGGACAAAATTCCATTTGCCTTCTTAATTACCTGCTGCACCTGCAAACCAACTCCTTGAGATTCCTGCACAAAGACACCCAGGTCCCTCTGCACAGCAGCATGCAGCAATTTTTTACCATTTAAATAATAGTCCATTTTGCTGTTATTTCTTCCAAAATGGATGACCTGATATTTACATTTATGGCTTGTGGCTGTGTCTGGGTTTGAAAGGTTGAGTTGCTGCGTTCTTCATTTTGGAAGTTTATGGAAACGCTGTCTGTTATTTTCTATGAAGGTGATTTAAATCAATATTGTTTTCTGATGTTGGGACCTTTTTCCAGGCCGCTGGTTTAATCACCAGCGGTTCCCCCAGAGCTCGGAAATGGATTGTGATAGATTACTTTTCGAATGCACAGTGAAAGGTCTGAATCACTTCGGACTGTAACTGGCAGCAAGAACGAACCAGCACTGATAATTCCACTGGGCTATTCATCAATTCTCATCCTGGGCACTGTGTTAATCTACAGATGATTTTTTAAAAAAAATTGTACTGTGATTTATATGAAGTTAGAGCAAAGCTGATTGGGGAAAATTAATGCTTAAAGTGCAGATACCTTTGAGTTGTGGAAGGGGTGAGTGATAGTGGAAGCGTTTATCTGTGTCGTCACAGCTATAGATCCCCTCTGATTCTGGTTATTTGGACAGGATGGATACATCATTTTTAAACAGAGTCGACCATTTCTGAATTTGGAAACAGCACACTGAAAGAATGTTTGGCTGAGTGTCACATCATCATCAATCCCAATGCTGTGCCGTAGAATCTTTACAGCAGACAATCATAGAATCCCTTCAGTGCAGGAGGAGGCCATTCAGCCCAGCAAGTTAGCATAGACTGTCTGATAGAGTATTCAACTCAGACCCTCTCCCTATCCCCATAACCTCACACATTTATCATGGCCAATCCACCTAACCTGCACATCTTTGGACTGTGGGAGGAAACCGGAGCACCCGGAGGAAACCCACGCAGACACGGAGAGAACGTGCAAACTCCACACAGACAGTGACCCGAGGCTGGAATTGAACCCGGCTCCCTTGTGCTGTGGGGCAGCAGTGCTAACAACTGTGCCACCGTACTGTCCATTCAGCCAGCTTCTGTGCTAGCCCTTTGAAAGACTTATCCAACTAATTGCACTCCCCTGCTGTTTTCCCCAACATTCTTTTCTGTTCAAGTTTTTATCCAATTTTCTTTTGAATATAACTATTGAATCTGTTTCCATTGCTCTTTCAGGCAGCATTTTCCAAATCACAGCACAAAACCTTACTCCTAATCTCCTTTGTGTCCTCCAGTTCGCCACCCTTCTATCCGTGGAATCCATTTCTCTTTATTCTTAAACTTCTCGTTATTTGAGACGTTGATAAACTGGAAGATTGTAAAGAAGATTTCCAAGGATGTTGCCAGGACGAGTGGGCCTGAGTCACAGGGAGCGGTTGGCCAGGCTAGGGCTTTATTCAGTCGAACGTAGGAGAATAAGGGATGACCTTATTGAGGTGTATGAAACCATGAGGGACAGAGATAGGATGAATGCGCGTTGTGGATAGGGGAATTGAAAGCTAGAGGGTGTAGGTTTAAGGTGAGAGGGGAAAAATTTAAAAAGGACATAGAAACATAGAAGAAAGGAGAAGGAGGAGGCCATTTGGCCCTTCAAACCTGCTCCGCTATTCATCACGATCATGGCTGATCATCCAACTCAATAGCCTAATCCTACTTTTTCCCAATAACCTTTGATCCCATTTGCCCCAAGTGCTATATCCAGCCGCCTCTTGAATACATTCAATGTTTTGGCATCAACTACTTCCTGTGGTAATGAATCCCACAGGCTCACCACTCTTTGGGTGAAGAAATATCTCCTCATCCCCGTTCTAAATGGTCTACCCTGAATCCTCAGACCCCTGGTTCTGGACTCCCCCACCATCGGGAACATCCTCCCTGCATCTACCCTGTCTAGTCCTGTTAGAATTTTATAAGTCTCTATGAGATCCCCCCTCATTCATCTGAACTCCAGTGAAAACAATCCTAACCTAGACAATCTCTCCTCAAACATCAATGGCGCCATCCCCGGAATCAGCCTGGTAAACCTTCACTGCACTCCCTCGAGAGCAAGAACATCCTTCCTCACAAAAGGAGACCAAAACTGCACACACTTCTCTCAGTGTGGCCTCACCAAGGCCCTGTATAATTGTAACAACACATCCCTGCTCCTGTACTCGAAACCTCTCGCAATGAAGGCCAACATACCATTTGCCTTCTTTACCGCCTGCTGCACCTGCATGCTTACCTTCAGCGACTGGTGCACAAGGACACCCAGGTCCTGCTGCACACTCCCCTCTCCCGATTTACAGCCATCCAGGTAGTAATCTGCCATCTTGGTTATGTGAATAACCTCACATTTATCCAAATTATACTGCATCTGGACCTGAGGGGCAACTTCCTCACGCAGAGGGTGGGGCGTGTATGGAATGAGCTGCCAGAGAAAGTGTTTGAGGCAGATACAATAGAAACATTTAAAAGCATTTGGATAAGTATGTGAATGGGAAAGGATTCGAGGGGTATGGGCCAAACCAATTGGGATTAGCTGGGAGGGGTGCCATGGTCGGCATGGGCAGGTTGGGCCGAAGGGCCTGTTTCTGTGCTGTATTGCTCTATACCTCTATTTTGAACACCTCTATTAAACCTCCTGTTAATCTTATCGGCTCCAAGGGAAACTGGGGTTCACATTCTCCGGGATAGTTACTGACATGTGATACATCCATTTTTATTTAGTTCAAAGACAGAACTGAACTCTCAGAGTCTCAATGTAACATTTTGTTTGTGCTCCCGTGAAGGACCTTGCAATGGTTTACTACATTAAAAGGTGCTATATAAATGCAAGCTTATTTTGTTGCCTCAGGTACCTCTCTCAGAAATCAGGTTTCTGATTTGTCCAGTGGTCATTTGGGAAGGAATTGTGTCGCAATAAAACTGTGGATGCCTGAGCTAAAAACCACAGCAATATTGTTTCATCTTAACCTTCAGTCTAATATAATCCTTAATAGCACAGAGGCCATTCGGTCCATCCCATCCATACTAGCTGTGTACAGAGCAGTCCAGTCAGTCCCACTCCCCCATTCTAACCCTATAGCCCAGAGAGTTTGTTTTGCTCGTGCCCATCCAATTCCATTTTGAAATCGTTGATTGTCTCCGTTTCCACCACCCTGTGCACAGAGAATTCCAGATCATCACCGCTCGCTGTGTAGAAAGTTCTTCCTCTCATCCCCCTGCATCTCCTGCCCCAAACCTTCAATCTGTGTCTTTCTCCCACCAGCCAATGGAAAGAGTTTTCTTTATTGACCTTATCTAAACTGGTTATTATCTTGTACACCTCGATCAAATCCCCCTTCGATCTGCTTTGCTCCAAGGAGAACAATCTCAGCCTTTCCAAACAAAAGCATCGTAAAATACAAATTTGATTCATTGGGAGAGTGGTCAGGTGGTCAGTGTGAGTAACTGAGGGGTTGGTTGTGTAGTCAATATCCAGTTAAGTCCCACACAATCTCTTCCCAATCACAACACTACCTCAGAGTCAGAGACATTGACAGAGGCTCCGGGAATTGGGCAAGTTGCCCATTGGGAGTTGAAACTCGCACATCGGTCCGTGCATTCGGACTTCCTCAGCATCCCAGCACACATCTTCAGTGTGTCCAGTCCCTCACAATCTAAGGACCAGGGGATCTGGCCCATTGTCCAATCATTCATCCCATTGGTGTTTCTGGGACCTTACTGGATGCTGTGTTTCCTACATTATTACAACATCAAAAAATAATTAATTCGGGCATCTGGAATTGTGAAGGTGTTACAGAAATTCAACTTCTCTTTGATTCCTTGAGTGTCGCACTTGTCTGAAACTTTGGAACACTCTCTATTTCAGGTGGAAGCTGACTCTCACTGAGTACAGTAACATCTTGTAGGTATCATTCCTTTACCATGGACAGTGTCACTCCATTTTTGCTGTTGGGGCAACAGAGAGACGGCCAGTAAATACCATCCACATCAAGCAAACACATAGATTGGAATCTTAAACAATTTTTCAAAACCCATAATGCGACTGAGAGAAACAAAACTCTCGATATCGGAGCATTTGTTGGATCAAAACAAAGTCATTTTGCCTGAAGTAATAAAGTTACAAAGAGCGTGGACGTGTTTCAGTTCCTGCTGCCGTGTGATCCAAACTCTGCTGTCCACATTCGAACTGGAACCAGGTCCCATTTGCTGATCAGGTTCTGTATTACCTGCTGATCTGGCAAAGCCTCCAGTTTAAAATTCTCATCCTTGTTTTCAAATCCCTCCATGTCCTTACCCTTTTGTATCTCTGTAATCCACAAGAGCTATCATGGCTGCCACTCCAGAGTGCGGCACTGCCAAAGATGGCATCTCTCAGAGGTGCCGTCTCACAGAGGTGGCGGTAAACCCAGGCTGTGTTTGCCCCCTCAGGTAAAAGATTCGATGTCACTATTGTGAAGAAGAGTGGGCAAGTTACTGCATTGTCCTGGTCAATATTTATTCCTCAGTTAACATCACAAAAGCAGATTATTTGCAAGTGATGATCTTGCTGTGCGTAAGTTGGCTGCTGCGTTTCGTACATTACAACAACGACTACACTTCAAAAGCACTCATTGGCTGTAAAGTTCTTTGAGGTGTCTGGTGGTTGTGAAAGGTGCTATATAAATGCAAACTTTTTATTTTACTCTCCGATACTGGCTTTGTGCTCCCCCTGTTTAGATCACTCCAGTACTGGGAGCTGTGCCTCTGGCTCCGTGAACCCTAAGCTCTGGAATTCCCTCGTTTAACCTCTCAGCCTTGCCACCTTCCCTTCCTCCTTTAAAACACTCCTTAAATCATCCCAAAATATTGTGGATGCTGAAATCTGAAATAAAAACAGCAAATGCTGGAAATACTCAGCAGGTCTGGCAGCGTCTGTGGAGAGAGAAACAGAGTTAATGTTTGGAGTCAGAATTGAATCTTCAGGTCTCTTCAGAATTTTCCCAGCATTTTCTTTTTGTTATTCCTTAAAACTTACCGCTTTGACTAAGTTTTTGGTCACCTGACCTAGTATCTCCTGGCGTAGCTCAGTGTCAAATTTTGTCTGATAATTACCCCCATGAAGCAAAGTAAAGTAAAGTTTATTTATTAGTCACAAGTAAGGCTTACATTAACACTGCAATGAAGTTACTGTGAAAATCCCCTAGTCGCCACACTCCGGCGCCTGTTCGGGTCAATGCACCCTAACCAGCACGTCTTTTAGACTGTGGGAGGAAACCGGAGCACCCGGAGGAAACCCACGCAGACATGGGGAGAACGTGCAGACTCCACACAGACAGTGACCCAAGCCGGGAATCGAACCCGGGTCCCTGGTGCTGTGAGGCAGCAGCGCTAACCACTGTGCCACCATGCCGCCCCTCAATCTTCAGAAACGACTCGGATAACCTTCTCCACCGAGGACTCTGTTAACAATGAAAGAGGAACGGTGACTGGCTGTTGCTAGGCCTGGGTTACATTGAGCACTGATAGAGAAATTCCCTTTGATTGAAGAGTTTGCTGAGTCAGGATGTCATTGAGACTGATTCTAGTCAGCTACACGACCACATGTCAGAGCGACAATCCCTTGCACAGTTTGATTTGCAATCCCAGGGGCTGTTTGGTCAGAACTCCGCCTGCAGTGATATCAAGTCTGAATCAGATAGCAGCTGAAGCAGGGCAATGTGTGTCCAACTCCACTGGAGTGAGACAGCACGAGATCTTTCTGGAGCAGATGCATCGACCCATTTTTCAACCTTTCCCATCAATCTCCAGCTGTAGAACTCAATGTCAGAGCAGCCAGCCCCAGCCAGCCCCAGCCAGCCCCAGCCAGCCCCTGGCAATGTCACAACAGCTGAAACAAAAACATCCCAAATGTCCTCGACTGGGGGTAGGCAGAGAAGGAGAAATAAATGCCAGCCAGGCAAAAATACCACAAAACCAACTTGAATATGAAGTTTGCACCAGAGATTCATTTACATTCAATGGGCTAGATCTGAACTCACCGCGATGGATCTGAATTCACCGCGATAGATCTGAACTCACCGCGATGGATCTGAACTCACCGCGATGGATCTGAATTCACCGCGATAGATCTGAACTCACCGCGATGGATCTGAATTCACCGCGATAGATCTGAACTCACCGCGATGGATCTGAACTCACCGCGATGGATCTGAACTCACCGCGATGGATCTGAATTCACCGCGATAGATCTGAACTCACCGTGATAGATCTGAATTCACCGCGATAGATCTGAACTCACCGCGATGGATCTGAACTCACCGCGATAGATCTGAACTCACCGCGATGGATCTGAACTCACCGCGATAGATCTGAACTCACCGCGATAGATCTGAACTCACCGCGATGGATCTGAACTCACCGTGATAGAATCATAGAATTCCTACAGTGCTGAAGGAGGCCATTCGGCCCAAGTCTGCACCAACAACAATCCCACCCCAGGCCCAATCCCCACAAATTTACCCCACTAATCCCTCTAACCTACACATGCCCTGACACTAAGGGGTAATTTAGCATGGCCAATCAACCTAACCCGCACATCATTGGACTGTGGGAGGAAACCAGAGCACCCGGAGGAAACCCACACAGACACATAGATCTGAACTCAATGTGAAAGTGTAATGTGGGCAGTGGCGAATGAGCTTTAACTCTTCTGATTGATGGTAATTGCAGTAATAGAGATACTTACACAGGCTGATGATTCTCCGATCACCTGTTTTACACTCTGACAAAGGGTCATCCAGACTGGAAACCTTGGCTCTATTCTCTCTCCACAGATGCTGTCAGACCGGCTGGGATTTTCCAGCATTTTCTGTTTGTGTTTCAGATTCCAGCATCCCCAACATTCTGCTTCCGCCTGCTTTACCCGTTCAAAGCGAAGATCCACTCCACTACCTTGTTTATGATTTCCAATCCTCACCCAGTGAGGTTCAGCGATTTAAATCAGTAATTGTGCGTGTTTGTACTTGTTCAGTTTTCAGTTATACCGTGAGAGGAGAAAGAAACAACAAGTCGTATTGGTTCTTTCTCCCTCTCGCTGTCTCTCTTTTAAAACCCTCCTCAAAACTGACCTGTGTCCCCTGTCCTAATAAGCGGTTCGAGGTCGGATTTTGTTTTACAATGCTCTGGAGAAACACCTTGGGATGTTTATGACATTCAACCTTTCCATGGAACAAAGAGAGCTGAGGGTGACTTGATAGAGGTGTATAAAATTATGAGAAGAAGAGACAGAGTGGACAGGATAAACCTGTTTCCCTTGGTGGAGAATTCTAGAACCAGGGACATAGATTCAGGATAAGTGGCAGTAGGTGCAGAGGGGATGTGAGGAAGAACGTTTTTGGTGCAGAGGGTGGTGGGTGTCTGGAATTCACTGCCCGAGTTGGTGGTAGAGGTGGAGACCCCAAACTCTTTTCAAAAGTACCTGGATCTGCACCTTAAGTACTGGAAGCTAAAGGGCTACGGGCCGGGTACAGGAAGGTGGGATTAGAAAGGGCACCTGGATGTCCTCAGGCTGGCATGGACAAGATGAGCTGAATGGCCTCCTTCTGTGCTGTAACTTTTCTCTGGTTCTCAAAGCACAATATCATTCTAGATTGTTGTTTATCTGACAGAGCTGACTTGAGGCTGGATGAAGTTTGTGTGTCAGTAAGAAGTAATTTTTTTTGTATTGATTCAGGGTTTTGTGGGACTGTCTTCTGATGAGAGATTGAGGAGACTGGGCCTCTCTTCTCTAGAGATTAGAAGGATGAGTGGTGATCTCAAACCTTACAGGGGTTGACAGGGTCGCTATAGGGAGGAAGTTACCCCTCGCTTGGGGTGGGGGGGATCTAGAACCAGTGGACACAGTCTCAGAGTAAGGGGCAGGCATTTCGGACCGAGATAAGGAGGAATTTCTTCACTCACAGGATGGTGAATCACTGGAATTCTCTGTCCCGGGGGGTTATGAAAAGCTCAGTCACTGAGGATGTTCAAGACAAAGATTGATAGATTTCTGGACATGAAAGATATCATGGGATACAGGGACAGTGAGGGGAACAATGGCATTGAGGTAGATCAGCCATGATCATATTGAAAGGTGGAGCAGGCGTGAGGGGCCAAATGGCCTCCTCCTGTTCCTGTTCCCCATGACCCTCTGCTGCTGCTGTGTTTCTCTTTAATTTTAAAATTTCACCTCTTGTCCAACTAGCTGCAGCAAGCATTGGAGTGAATCCTCTCAGGGTAGATGTAGGAATGAGGAGGCTTGTTCTGAATGGATTGATGATGGTTTCCCCTCTGTTCAGCTTCTGGCTAACCTTCTCCAGATGTGGAGATGCCGGCGTTGGACTGGGGTAAACACAGTAAGAAGTTTAACAACACCAGGTTAAAGTCCAACAGGTTTATTTGTGTGGCTTTTGCTACCAAATAAGCCTGTTGGACTTTAACCTGGTGTTGTTAAACTTCTTACTGTGTCAACCTTCTCCAGGCCAGGGGCATCTGTGGAGAGAAACAGACTGAACATGATAACCAGAAGGTCATTGAGCTCAAAGCCCTGGGCGGGATTTTCCAGTCCTGTCGAATGGAATGCCCCCATGGTGCCGGGAAAGGTGAGCCACAGCACTATGGACATCGATGGGACTGGAAGATCTTGCAGACAGCCAATGGTGAGCCATCTCCACCACCTTAATAGACACTGCAGGGTGCCTGGGAAATGCCACCCAGTGTTTCTAGGGCAGCAGGGTGGCACAGTGGTTAGCACTCACAGCGCCAGGGGCCCAGATTCGATTCCCGGCTTGAGTCACTGACTGTGCAGAGTTTGCACGTTCTCCCCATGTCTGCGTGGGTTTCCTCTGGGTGCCCTGATTTCCTCCCACACTCCAAAGATGTGCGGGTTAGGTGGATTGGCCATGCTAAATTGCCCCTTAGTGTCCCGGGATGTGTAGGTTAGAGGGATTAGCGGGGTAAATACATGGGGTTACGGGAATAGGGCCTGGGTGGGATTGTGGTCGGTGCAGACTCGATGGGCCGAATGGCCTCCTCCAGCACTGTGGGGTTTCTATGATTCTCTCCAGCGACACAGCTGGCTGGACCTGCTGAGTTTCTCCAGTTTCCTGGTTTTTAATTGAGATTTGCAGACGGCACATTGTTTTTGGATATTTCCTCCCTTTTTTGCTGTGGTTCCGACAGCTCGAAGCAGGTCACAAACAGGAATGACTAACATGTTGTGCTGTGAAGATTGAGTGAGCATTATTTATTAGGGTCGACTCTATGAAAATGACTAAAGTGGAGATAGTTTAGAAAATGATGTGGCTATTTATTGGAAACAATATGACCTGGACACACCATCTGTCTGCCGGGGGATTACTCGCAGCTAATGAAATTTAAAACCATCTTCAATAAGAGGCTTTTAATCGAGGCGGTGGGTCAGATCACATCAGCAACAGAGAGAGCAACACTCAATGTGAACTTGTTTCTGCTTTCGCTGTCCAATGTTGTGAGATTGTGAAGATTCACCTTTCAAAACTATTCCCATTGGCTTTGTCCATGCACGATCGCAGGCCTGGCCTGGGACTACTCCAGGAAATCCTCCTTCTCCGAGCACTGAATCCCTGATTCCCCCTCCGCCGTGGCGTTAGTGGGAGATATCTGTGCAAGGATCAATGTTTGAGGATAAGGGGAATCTCATAGAAACTTACAAAATTCTAACAGGGTTCGACAGGGTAGATTCAGAAAGAATGTTCCCGATGGTGGGGGGAGTCCAGAACGAGGGGGTCATAGTTTGAGGATAAGGGGTAAACTTTTTAGAACCGAGGTGAGGAGAAATTTCTTCACCCAGAGGGTGGTGAATGTGTGGAATTCACTGCCATAGAAAGTAGTTGAGGCCAAAACGTGTGATTTGAAGAAGAAATTAGATTTCGCTCTTGGGGCTAAAAGGATCAAGGGATATGGGGGGAAGAGGGGAATCAGGATATTGAATTTGATGATCAGCCATGATCAAAATGAATGGCGGAGCAGGCTCGAAGGGCCGAATGGCCTCCTCCTGCTTCTAGTTTTAAAAAATGAACTGTTGGGCTTCAAGATCTTAGAGGAAAATACTCTTCCCGGAAACAACATGTGCTCACTTTCCCAATCCTTCCTCCAGCAGATGTTACCTTTGGAGTAATGAGCTGTGTAGACTCCAGATGGATGCTGTTTTTCTTGGTGTTTGTAAGTATTCTGTGGGTTTAAGTCTTGTTGCAAAGACTTGGGCACCAATCTATGCTGATGCTTCCTGTACAGCACCGAGGGAGTGCTCCACTGCTGTCAGAGCCATTTTTTGGTTGAGGTGTGAATGTGAAACCCTGAGACCCTCCTTGTGGATGTAAAAGGCAATATTTCAGAGTAGATCAGGGGACGCCTGCTTGGTGACCTGGCCAGTATTTATCCATGAACTAAGCTTGCTGTAACAGACGACCTGATTATGATCACATTGCTGTTTCTGGGAGCTTGCTGTGTATAAATTGGGTGTTAATTTCTGTACAACAGTGACTGCATTGCATTGTACTCAACAGATTGTAAAGTGCTTTGGGAAATCCTGACATCATGAAAGGCTTCATATAAGCGCTAGCCTTTCCTTTCTCATTTCTTTCAATTTTTGTGGGTAATAGTTTATATTTCTAGAATCACAAACTCTATATTTCAATAATGTTTAGTTTTTGACAGTGAGGGAAAAAAGCTCTCTGGTGGCCCAAGGTGCCAGGTCAGAGTATCAGTGCCAGGGTGCCTGGGCAGTGCAAGAACAAAAAGAACAAAGAACAAAGAAAATTACAGCACAGGAACAGGTCCTTCGGCCCTCCAAGCCTGCACCAACCATGCTGCCCGACTGAACTAAAACCCCCTACCCTTCCGGGGACCATATCCCTCTATTCCCATCCTATTTATGTGCTTGTCAAGAAACCCCTTAAAAGTCACTACCGTATCCGCTTCCACTACCTCCCCTGGCAATGAGTTCCAGGCACCCACTACTCTCTGTGTAAAACATCCGCCTCGCACATCTCCTAACGTTGGCACTGCCGAGGGGCGGGGCTGAAGGGGGCTCTGAGGTGGGGTGGGGGGGGGGCAGGATGTCTCTCTTGGAGTGTCTCTCTTGGAGGCCCCCACAGAGTCAGAGTCTGAAGATTATGGGTCAGCCATTTTGGACTGAGATGAGGAGAAATTTCTTCCCGAGGATTGTGAATCCTGGGAACTTTCCTACCCAGAGAGCTGTGGCTGTTCGGCTGTTGAGTGTTTTGAAGCTTGAGATTGTTAGAGTTTTGATTGCAGAGGGAATTGAAGGATATGGTGATGGTGTGAGATGATGGAGTTCCGGCTGGGATGCAGTCTATTAAATGCTGCAGCTGTCTCCAGGGATCATGTGGTCTTTTCCTGTTCCTATTTATCGCAGAGGAGAAGCTGTGGAGGAAGATGGAATGAGCTGTGAACATTTCACACCTCGAGCTTATGACATAAATAGGGCCAATCCTTAATGTGGAATGGAGCATTGCAGCAATTTTAAAGACTTACAGGTGTCCATGGGGCATGGATATCAAAGTGAGCAGGGCACTTCAAAGGTTTTAAAGGACAGAGACATTTATCTGTCTGTGTGGTGTCTGCACGTTCTCGTGTCTGCGTGGGTTTCCTCTGGGTGCTCCGGTTTCCTCCCACAATCTGAAAGATGAGCTGGTTAAGTGCATTGGCCATGCTAAATTGCTCCTTCGTATGACAAGACGTGTGAATGGCTAGGGGAATTAGTGGGGTAAATATGGGGGGTTACAGGAATAGGGCATGGGTGGGATGCTCTGACAGAGAGCCATTGCAGACGCGATGGGCCGAATGGCCTCCTTCTGCACTGTAGGGATTCTATGATCAAATTTGATTTTAAGATGTCCTTTCCTGAGATTTGAGCTCTCACCTTCACCAGTCTTGTTCTGTAACATGACCCGTGCCAGTCAACCAATTGTTTGGTGAAAGCCAGAGGCTGCAGAGGCTGGATGTGATGATGTGGAGATGCCGGCTTTGGACTGGGGTAAACACAGTAAGAAGTTTAACAACACCAGGTTAAAGTTCAACGTTGGATTTTAACCTGGTGTGGTTAAACTTCTTACTAGGCTGGATGTGTCCAGCAGGTGGAGAGAGAGGTAACATTTTCAACCAATGACCTGCCAGCAGCAAATGCAGCTGAACCAATCCGTTGCGAGATATTTTTTAATAAGGACACATCCACAACTGGCTTGGGGAAATGGAAACGCTTCTCAGGCTGAGGCTTCCCTACTTCCTCCTTTACTCCAGACACTCACTGTGAAAGACACAAGGTTGACTTTCACATGTTTATATTTCAATGTGAGAGTAACTAAACAGATGCTGAACTGCGTCTTAACTCCAGATTTAATGCGTTTCTGGTTTGGCAAGACTGTGTTACAGATTTTCTAAACTTGTCCATCTAGGGGAGTGAGCTGCTCATCTTAATGTTCAACTCAGAGACTCTGGGCACTTTGCCTGTAATCAGTTCTTCCATGAACTGGAGGGGGGCTAACATCCTGGCGGGGAGATTTGCTCGAGCCACTCGGGAGGGTTTAAACTAGTTTGGCAGGGGGGTGGGATCCAAAGCAGTAGGGAGACAGAAGAGAAGTTTGAGAACAGCACAGAAGTTAAAGAGAGCACATTAAGTAGCAAAAGCAGTGTCAGTAATCCTAGTACCAGACAGATCAGGCAAAAGCAGGACAGAGAGCAAGGGAAGTCCAGATTAAACTGCATTTATTTCAATGCAAGAGGCCTGATGGGCAAGGCAGATTAACTCAGGGCATTGATGGGTACATGGGACTGGGATATTATAGCAATTACTGAAACATGGCTAGGGGAGGGACAGGACTGGCAGCTCAATGTTCCAGGGTACAGATGCTATAGGAAAGATAGAACAGGAGGTAAGAGAGGAGGGGGAGTTGCACTTTTGATTAGGGAAAGCATCACGGCCGTACTGAGAGGAGATATATCCGAGGGTTCGGCCACTGAGTCTATATGGGTAGAACTGAGAAATAAGAAGGGGGAAATCACTTTGATAGGGTTGTACTATAGGCCCCCAAATAGTCGGCAGGAAATTGAGGAGCAAATATGTTAGGAGATTACAGATAGCTCCAAGAAAAATAGGACGGTAATAGTCGGATATTTTAACTTTCCCAACATTGACTGGGACAGCCATTGTATTCGAGGGTTGGATGGAGAGAAATTTGTTGAGTGTATTCAGGAGGAATTTCTCATTCAGTATGTGGATGGCCCGAATAGAGAGAGGGCAAAACTTGACCTCCTCTTGGGAAATAAGGAAGGGCAGGTGACAGAAGTGTTAGTGAGGGATCACTTTGGGACCAGTGACCATAATTCTATTAGTTTTAAGATAGCAATGGAGAATGATAGGTCTGGCCCAAAAGTTAAAATTCTAAATTGGGGCAAGGCCAATTTTGATGGTATCAGGCAGGAACTTTCAAAAGTTAATTGGGGGAGTCTGTGGGAAGGCAAAGGGACGTCTGGTGAGTGGCATGCTTTCAAAAGTGTGTTAACTAGAGTTCAGGGTAAACACATTCCTCTTAGAGTGAAGGGCAAGGCTGGCAGAAGTCGGGAACCCTGGATGACTGGGGATATTGAGGCCCTGGTCAAGAAGAAGAAAGAAGCACATGACATGCATAAGCAGCTGGGATCAAGTAGATCCCTTGAAGAGTATAGGGGGTGTAGGAGTAGAGTTAAGAGAGAAATCAGGAGGGCAAAAAGGGGACACGAGATTGTTTTGGCAGATAAGGCAAAGGAGAATCCAAAGAGCTTCTACAGATACATAAAGGGCAAAAGAGTAACAAGGGAGAGAGTAGGGCTTCTTAAGGATCAACAAGGTCATCCATGTACGGATCCACAAGAGATGGGTGAGATCCTAAATGAATATTTCTCATCAGTATTTACTATTGAGAAAAGCATGGATGTTAGGGAACTTGGGGAAATAAATGGTGATGTCTTGAGGAGTGTACATATTACAGAGAAGGAGGTGCTGGAAGTCTTAAAGTGCATCAAGGTAGATAAATCCCCGGGACCTGATGAAGTGTATCCCAGGACATTGTGGGAGGCGAGAGAGGAAATTGCGGGTCCCTGAGCCGAGATATTTGAATCATCGATAGTCACGGGTGAGGTGCCTGAAGATTGGAGAGTGGCAAATGTTGTGCCTTTGTTTAAAAAGGGCTGCAGGGAAAAACCTGGGAACTACAGGCCAGTGAGCCTCACATCTGTGGTGGGTAAATTGATGGAAGGTATATTGAGAGACAGGATCTACAGTCATTTAGAGACGCAAGGACTGATTAGGGACAGTCAGCATGGCTTTGTAAGTGGAAAATCATGTCTCACAAATTTGATTGAGTTTTTTGAAGGGATAACCAAGAAGGTAGATGAGGGCAGTGCAGTTGATGTTGTCTACATGGACTTTAGCAAGGCCTTTGACAAGATACCGCACGGTAGGTTGTTGCATAAGGTTAAATCTCATGGGATCCAGGTATCTAAATGGATACAAAATTGGCTTCTGTCTCTTGTGCCTCAGGGGTCAGTGCTGGGTCCACTGTTATTTTTCATTTATATCAGTGATTTGGATGAGAATATAGGAGGCATGGTTAGTAAGTTTGAAGATGACACTAAGATTGGTGGCATAGTGGACAGTGAAGAAAGTTATCTCCAATTGCAACGGGATCTTGATCAATTGGGCCAGTGGGCTGACAAATGGCAGATGGAGTTTAATTTAGACGAATGCGAGGTGATACATTTTGGTAGATTGAACCAGGGCAGGACTTACTCAGTTAATGGTAGGGCGTTGGGGAGAGTTACAGAACAAAGAGATCCAGAAGTACATGTTCATAGCTCCTTGAAAGTGGAGTCACAGGTGGACAGAGTGGTGAAGAAGGCATTTGGCATGCTTGGTTTCATCGGTCAGAACATTGAATACAGGAACATAGAACATTACAGCGCAGTACAGGCCCTTCGGCCCTCGATGTTGCGCCGACCTGTGAAACCAATCTAAAGCCCATCTAACCTACACTATTCCAATATCAGTTGGAATGTCTTGTTGAAGTTGTACAAGACATTGGTGAGGCCACACTTGGAATACTGTGTGCAATTCTGGTCACCCTATTATAGAAAAGATATTATTAAACTAGAAAGAGTGCAGAAAAGATTTACTAGGATGCTACCGGGACCTGATGGATTGAGTTATAAGGAGAGGCTGGATAGACTGGGACTTTTTTCTCTGGAGCGTAGGAGGCTGAGGGGTGATCTTATAGAGGTCTATAAAATAATGAGGGGCACAGATCAGCTAGATAGTCAATATCTTTTCCCAAAGGTAGGGGAGTCTAAAACTAGAGGGCATAGGTTTAAGGTGAGAGGGGAGAGATACAAAAGTGTCCAGAGGGGCAATTTTTTCACACAGAGGGTGGTGAGTGTCTGGAACAAGCTGCCAGAGGTAGTAGTAGAGGCGGGTACAATTTTGTCTTTTAAAAAGCATTTAGACAGTTACTTGGGTAAGATGGGTACAGAGGGATATGGGCCAAATGCGGGCAATTGGGATTAGCTTAGGGGTTTTAGAAAAAAAAGGTGGCATGGACAAGTTGGGCCGAAGGGCCTGTTTCCATGCTGTAAACCTCTATGAGTTAGCTCTGTGGATAGCAAGCCTATTGCACATTAGAAGCTTCTCACTGCTTTACATTTGAAATTGAAATGCAGGCACCTCATGGATATGCGGATTGGGAAGTTGGGAATACTTCCTGTGTCTGGGGAGACCACTTCCTGTGTCCAGGGCGTCCACATGTGCAGGACGTAACATGTCCACGTCTACACCCTAGCTATGTATGTAACACTACACTCTGCACTCTCTCGTTTCCTTCTCTATGAACGGTATGCTTTGTATAGCGCGCAAGAAACAATACTTTTCACTGTATGTTAATACATGTGACAATAATAAATCAAATCAAATCAAATCAAAAAGGAAGTATCTCCAGCTGCAGTTACTCAGAATCCACATTTTGGAGCTGGAGCTGTGACTGGAGTCACTGTGGAGCATCCACAAGGATGAGATCTTTGTAGATAGTGTGTACAGTGAGCTGCAATAAGAAGTCTCACAACACCAGGTTAAAGTCCAACAGGTTTATTTGTGTTCTCAGACCTCTTACTGTGCCTACCCCAGTCCAGTGCCAGCATCTCCACCTTACAGTGAGGTGGTCACAGCACAGGTAAAGAATGCACAAGGGAAAGGGAATGGGTGACTGCCAGACAGAGTAGGCAGAAGAAGGCAAGGACAAATGGGACCCTCGTACAAAAATGTTAAAGGCATTGTATCTAACTATATGGAGCATTAGCTACAAGATGGGCAAATTAACAATGCCAATAGCTTTACTGGGTAGGATCTGACTGTGATTATGGGGACATGGCTGCAGGGTGACCAGGGATGGGAACTGAGTATCCAAGGGTATTTGATATTTAGGAAGGCCAGACAAAAAGGAAAAGGAGATGAGGTAGAGTTGATAAGGGTAAAATCAATGAGAGAGAATATTGCTCAGAAAATCGAGATATAGAATCAGTCTGGATGGAGTTAAGAAGAAACAAGGGGGAACGCTAGTGGGACTTGTCTAAAGGCCTTTAAACAGTGGGGGAGAGGTAGGGGATGGCATTAGACGGGAAATTAGAGATCCGATTAACAAGGCAGCTACAGTAATCATGGGTGACTTTAATCTTCCATGATTGGACAAACCAAATTAGCAATAATATTGTAGCAGATGAATTCCTGGAGTGTGAGATGGTTTTTTAGACTAATATGTCAAGGAACCAACTCAGGAACATACCATGCTAGATTCAGTATTGTGCAATGAGAAGGGATTAATGATTAATCTTGTTCCGTGGGGTCCTTAGGGAACAGTGATCGTAACATGATATAATTCTTCATTAGGATGGAAAGTGAAGAGGTCCGATCCAAAATGAAGGCCCTAAATCTAAGCAAAGGGAACTTTAGAGATATGAGGTGTGAGTTTGCTAAGATAGCTTGAGGAACTTTATAAAAGGACTAACGATGGATAGGCAATGGCTAATATTTAAGCAATGAATGTATTGCACAATTAGACATTCCTTTCTGGTGTAAAAACACGAGAATAATGCCCCAACCATGGCTAACAAAATAAATTATTATATAACTCCTCTTTGGATTAAATACCAATAAAGTTACTCGAAGAAGTATCAAGCCTGAGGGTTGGGAGTAGTTTAGAATTCAGCAAAGGAGGACCAAGAGATTGATTCAGAGGGGAAAAATAGAGTATGAGAATAAACTTGCAAGTACTGAAAGTGGACAGTAAAAGCTTCTATATGTAGATAAAAAAGATGAGTGAAGACAAAGCTCCCTTACCATCTGAAACAGTAGAATTTATTGTTTAAGTTTATTTATCAGTATCAAAGTAGGTTTACATTTCCAGATCTTTGAAGGTGACGTCACAGGTGGAGAAGGTGGTGAAGAAGGCATATGGCATGCTTGCCTTTATAGGACGGGGCATAGAGTATAAAAGTTGGGGTCTGATGTTGCAGATGTATAGAACGTTGGTTCGGCCGCATTTGGAATACTGCGTCCAGTTCTGGTCGCCACACTACCAGAAGGACGTGGAGGCTTTGGAGAGAGTACAGAGGAGGTTTACCAGGATGTTGCCTGGTATGGAGGGGCTTGGTTATGAGGAGAGATTGGGGAAACTGGGGTTGTTCTCCTTGGAAAGACGGAGGATGAGGGGAGACTTAATAGAGGTGTATAAAATTATGAAAGGCATAGATAGGGTGAACGGTGGGAAGCTTTTCCCCGGGTCGGTGGTGACGTTCACGAGGGGTCATAGGTTCAAGGTGAAGGGGGGGAGGTTTAACACAGATATCAGAAGGACATATTTCACACAGAGGGTCGTGGGGGCCTGGAATGTGTTGCCGGGCAAGGTGGTGGAGGCGGACACACTGGGAACGTTTAAGACTTATCTAGACAGCTATATGAACGGAGTGGGAATGGAGGGATACAAAAGAGTGATCTAGTTTGGACCAGGGAGCGGCGCGGGCTAATTGTTCCTGGTTTCTCGTTTCAAGGCTTCATTCTACGATCATCTTGCTGGTGCCAGTACAGAGTGATACTGCGGATAGTTGGGAACCTGTCTCGGGGGCAGGGGATTCATATGGTGTTCGTGGAAGTGGAAATGACTAGGGTTGGGAAGCATTTTCCGATCGGGGCCATTGTGATCTCCTGGACTCGTTTCGATCGCCTCAGGGGGTCGGAGAGGAATTTCCCAGATTTTTTTTTCCCCATATTGGCCCTGGGGTTTTTCACTCTGGGTTTTCACCTCTCCCTGGAGATCACATGGTCTGGAATGGGGGGGTGGGGGTAAGTTAATAGGTTGTAATGAACAAAGCATCGTAGCTGTGAGGGACAGCTCGGTGGATAGGATATTGGTATGTAGATAGGCTGGAAAATTGGGTGGGGATCCTGGATTCAGGATTCAATCCTGGACTGGGGAGCGGCGCGGGCTTGGAGGGCCGAAGGGCCTGTTCCTGTGCTGTATTGTTCTTTGTTCTTTGTTCTTTGTTATTAACACTGCAATGAAACTGCTGTGAAAATTCCAGAATAGAAAAAGAAATGGCAGAGCAATTAAACAACTATTTTAGTTCTGTCTTCGCAGAGGAGGACACAAATAACTTCCCAGAAATACTGGATCCAGTGGGAAGGAAGAATTGAAGGAAATTGGTATTAATAAAAAAAATATTGCCAGAGAAATTAATGGGACTGAAAACTGATCAATGCCCAGGGCCTGATAATCACCATCGCAGGGTGCTAAAGGAGGTGGCCAGGGGAACAGTGGATGCATTGGTTGTCATCTTCTCAACTTATCTAGATTCTGGAGGGTAACAAATGTAACCTCGCTATTTCAAAAGGGAGGGAGGGAGAAAAGACGGAATTACAGAGTGGTTGGCCTTAAATCGGTAGCAGGGAAAGTGTTGGAATCTATAATAATTGATGTGATATCAGGACACTTAGTAAATATCAACGCAATTAGACAAAGTCAACATGGATTGATGAAAGGGAAATCATGTTTGATAAAACGACTGGAGTTTGAGGATGTAACTCATAGAATAGATAAGGGAGAACTAGTGGATGGGGTGTATTTGGACTTTCAGAGAACCTTTGATAAAGACCCACATAAGAACCATAGAACCATAGAAAATTACAGCTCAGAAACAGGCCTTTTGGCCCTTCTTGGCTGTGCCGAACCATTTTATGCCTAGTCCCACTGACCTGCACTTGGACCATATCCCTCCACACCCCTCTCATCCATGAACCCGTCCAAGTTTTTCTTAAATGTTAAAAGTGACCCCGCATTTACCACTTTATCCAGCAGCTCATTCCACACTCCCACCACTCTCTGCGTGAAGAAGCCCCCCCTAATATTCCCTTTAAACTTTTCTCCTTTCACCCTTAACCCATGCCCTCTGGTTTTTTTCTCCCCTAGCCTCAGCGGAAAAAGCCTGCTTGCATTCACTCTATCTATACCCATCAAAATCTTATGCACCTCTATCAAATCTCCCCTCAATCTTCTACGCTCCAGGGAATAAAGTCCCAACCTATTCAATCTCTCTCTGTAACTCAGCTTCTCAAGTCCCGGCAACATCCTTGTGAACCTTCTCTGCACTCTTTCAATCTTATTTACATCCTTCCTGTAACTAGGTGACCAAAACTGTACACAATACTCCAAATTCGGCCTCACCAATGCCTTATATAACCTTACCATAACACTCCAACTTTTATACTCGATACTCCGATTTATAAAGGCCAATGTACCAAAGGCACTCTTTACGACCCTATCCACCTGTGACGTCACTTTTAAGGAATTCTGTACCTGTATTCCCAGATCCTTCTGTTCAACTGCACTCTTCAGAGTCCTACCATTTACCCTGTACGTTCTTCTTTGGTTTGTCCTTCCAAAGTGCAATATCTCACACTTGTCTGCGTTAAATTCCATTTGCCATTTTTCAGCCCATTTTTCTAGTTGGTCCAAATCCCTCTGCAAGCTTTGAAAACCTTCCTCACTGTCCACTACACCTCCAATCTTTGTATCATCAGCAAACTTGCTGATCCAATTTACCACATTATCATCCAGATCATTGATATAGATAAAGTAAAGTAAAAGTAAAGTATATTTATTGGTCACAAGTAAGGCTTACATTAACACTGCAATGAAGTTACTGTGCAATTCCCCTGGTCGCCACACTTCGGTGCCTGTTTGGTTCAATACACCTAACCAGCACATCTTTCAGATTGTGGGAGGAAACCGGAGCACCCGGAGGAAACCCACGCAGACATGAGAAGAATGTGCAAACTCCACACAGACTTTGACCCAAGCCGGGAATCGAACCCAGGTCCCTGGTGCTGTGAGACAGCAGTGCTAACCACTGTACCACCATGCCGCCCGGGGTTAATGTTAATGCCTGGGGTTAAAGGGTTAATGTGCAAAATTAAAGCAGATGGGATTGGGGTAATATGCTGGCATGGATTGAGAATTGGTTTGCAGACAGGAAACAGTGGGTGGGGGTAAATGGATCTTTTTTGGAATGGCAGGTGGTGATTAGTGCGGTCCCAAAGGGGTCAGTGCTTGTACCGAGCAGTGAGGCAAATGATTGGTCAGAGCAATGATGTAGAGTAATGAGGTCTCGTTGAGTAAAGCAACAGGAAAATCTCTCTGAATGGGAAGCAACGCCACAGGAAAGGCTGCCCCCTCAGGAGAAGTTTAGGAATGCAGAAATACACCCCTGCTCAATAACAAACAGACACCCTCACCAATGTGGCACTGTTCAATGTGGATAATTCAACTAACCTCTTCCTCGTCAGGACTTTAGCAATGACAGCCCTGAATGTAACTTCACACATTTCTCTTGGAAGCCCTGGCTACTTTCCCGGACGGAACAAACTTAGACTTGGGCTCTCCCCTTTCCATTTTGTTATTTCTGATCACAGGGAATCCACGGACTGTTACTGGAATGATTCATTTGCCAGCAGGCCTGTCCATAAGGCTGGCCTCCTCCGTCCTGAACTTTCCCCCCAATAGCAGTCTTCCTTGTTGACCTCTCTGAATATATCAACTCAACAGCAGTAAGTGTGAATGTTCACTGAAATCTGACACCATTTATTGGGTATTGGCCATGGCCTAGTGGTTTCGCTTCTCACCCCACCCCAGTCCGAGGATTGTGATCCCAGTGCAGTGACTAGAATACAGAGATCTGGGCTGACACTCCCAGTGCAGGACTGAGGGAATGCCACATTGCCAGAAAGGCTGTCTTTGGAATGAGATTTTAAACCAAGGCTCCATCAACTTCGTCAGGGGAGCTTAAAAAAAATTGCATGGCGCCATTTTGGAAGAAAACACAATAAGAAGTCTCACTGTGTTTACCCCAGTCCAACACCGGCATCTCCACATCATGGCTGCCATTTTGGAGGAGCAGAGGGATCTCTCCCCAGTGTACTAGCTGACATTTTAATCCCAGCCACCATCACTAAAACAATGGTCTTAATCCCATTGCTGCTTGTGGAATCTTGCTGTGCATAAAATGGTTATCATGCTTCATACATTAGAATCATGAAACTTCCAGAGTAATTCATTGGCTGTAATAGACTTTGGGATGTTCTGAGCTTGTGAAAGGTGCTATGCTCTTGCCACAGAGCGTGTGTGAGGGCAGAGTTCTTGTGTTTATTTAAGGCTGAGAGAGATTTTTGATCAGTAAGGGAATCAAGGGTCATGTGGAAAAGGCAGGAAAGTGGATGTGAGGAATGTTGGATCAGCCATGCTCCTACTGAATGGTGGAGCAGGCTCGAGGGGTCGAATGGCCTCCTCCTGTTCCTATTCCTTATGGTCTTGTATAAATGCAAGTCTCTCTCCCTTTCCATTGTCCAAATCATTCTGGCGCTCAGTCCTTTTCTGAGTTTAACTCTTGGGAGCCACGATTAATTTAGTAGTCCCACTTTTAACATAAATTACACCTCGACGTGGAAACACCATCAGAAATAGCCAAACATTTCAAACTGGAAGACAGAGATTGCTGTTCTGGTTGTGTGTTACACCTGAATATATTGCTGTAATTCAGACCAGCCACCTGGGGAGTGAGAGCTGTCAAAGTGTCTTTATGCTTTATTAATAACAGATGACTCTTATTTGTTTGTACTTTTTAGTTTTTATCGCAAACAAAGTGTTTAACATTTGAAAATGCCTGTTCCGTGGTTACAGCAATGCTCCGTGGCATACAGAAAAACACGGTTCTCCATCCTGAGGGATTAGCCGTTGTACTGTGTGAGAAGAATAGATTGCAAAACAATGACACTTATTGAAAGGAAGTTGAGGCTCTGTATTTTCTGGTGAAACCTCCCTCGTGTATCAGGTGAAAGGTCAGCGACTGTGTTGAATTAACTCAGTTTGATTCATTATTCCTTGGATTCGTGAAGGAACTCACGCTGTAGAACCACAGAAAGGTTAGGGTGCAGAAAATACAGAGCCTCAACTTCCTTTCAATAAGTGTCATTGTTTTGCAATCTATTCTTTTCAGGCAGCACAATGTTTAATCCCTCAGGACGGAGAACTGTGTTTTCCTGTATGCCACGGAGCATTGCTGTAACCACGGAACAGGCATTTTCAAATGTTAAAGACTTTGCTGTGGCTCTGGAGTCACATGTAGGCCAGACCGGGTAAGGACGGCAGATTTCCTTCCCTACAGGACATTAGTGAATCAAGTTCCAGTGAATTAACTCATCTGTCAAGGTGGGATTTGAACCAGGTCCCCAGGGCATTAGTGTAGGTCCCAGGATTGCGAGTCCAACAATAATACCACTACAGCATCACTCCCCCATTCCATCATTACATCCCTGCTTTTGTATTCAATACCTCACTCAATATAAGAAAACATTCCATATGTTTCCTTGACCACCTTGTCCACTTGTCCTGCCAGCTTCAGGGACTGTGGTCATGCACTCCAAGATCTCTCATTTCCTCAATCCCTCTCAATATCTTCCCATTTGTTGAGCATTCCCTTGCTTTGTTTGCCCTCCCTGAATGCACTCCCTCACACTTTTCTGGATTGAATTCCATTTGCCACATCTCTGTTCACTCAACCAAACCGGTGATATCATTCTGGCATTGGCAGCTATCCTCTTCACTATCAAATACATGGCTAACTTTTGTGTCATCTGTAAGTTTCCCAATCATGCCACCCACATTTAAGTCTAAATCATTAATATATACAACAGACAGCAAGGGCCCCAACACTGGCCCTGTGGAACACCACTGCAAACGTGTTTTCCATTCGCAAAACCATCCATCAACTATTACCCTTTGTTTCCTGTCACTGAGCCAATTTTGGATCCAACCTGCCACTTTCCCCTGTACCCCATGAAATCTCACTTTCCTGACCAGTCTGCCATGTGGAACCTTGTCAACTCCTTTATTGAAATCCATATAGTCAACAACCACTGCACTACCCTCATCAATCCTCCTTGTTACTTCCTCAAAAAAATTCTGTTAAACTCGTAAGACACAATCTTCCCCTAACAAAACCATGCTGGCTATCCCTGATCAATCCATGTCAATTAATTCTTCCTGACTCTCGGAATTATTTCCAATAATTTTCCAGGGATAAGTCAGACTGAACAGCCTATAGTTTTCTGGCCAATCACGCGCACCCTGTTCAAAAAGCACATATTCCAGGCTGGCACTCTGGCACAGTACTATGGGAATGCTGCACTGTCAGAGGTGCCACTTTCTAGATGTTAAACAGAGGCTCCCTCTGCCCATTCAACTAAAGTTCAATATTTTAAAGAATGGGGAAAATTTGTGTCAATACCTATCCCTCAGCCAACATTGCTAAACAACGGGAAAAAGATGATGTGGTTGTCATAATCTTGCTGTTTGTGGGATCTTGCTGTGCACAACATGGCTGCTGTGTTGCCATATTATAATAGTGACTTCACAAAAGCAGTCTGGGATATCCTGAGGTTGTGAATGGTGCTATAGAAATGCAAACATTTTCTGTCTTTGTCTCTTTACCCCTTTACACTGGGAGAGGATTTTTGGACGAATGAAGCTCACTTTCTCTGTCCTCAGTGTAACTGGCAAAGCAAGTTCTGTAAGGGCAGCCTGAACTTTCACACAATGCAACCTCAAACCTAGAAACAGCCACAGTTTCTTCTCAATGTTTATTCTTGAAGTTATTTATGATTTTTGTCCAACTCTGTGTTGGGGGAAAGTTGTGCGTTCATGATATTAGAGTCATAAAGGGATACAGCACAGAAAAAGGCCTTTTGACCCATCACATCTGCCCCGGCTAAAGACAAACCACCCAACTATTCTAATCCCACTTCTAGCACTTGGCCAACACCTTGTATGCCTTGGCATCGCAAGTGCGCATCTAAATACTTCTTAAATGTTATGATGTGGTGAGGCTCTCTGCCTCCACCACCCTTTCAAGCAATGGGTTTCAGACTTCCACCATCCCTCAGGTGAAAAAGGTTTTTCTCTCATCCCCTCAAAACCTCCTGCCCTTTACTTTAAATCCATGTCCTATATCTGGTGGAGTAGGCTGTTTTTGGATAGTTCACTCTATCAGATCACTTGTTGATGCATTGGAAAGGGTGCAGAAGAGATTTTCCAGGATGTTGCCTGGTTTGGAGGATATGGACTAGGAAGAAAGGTTGAACAAACTTGGATTGTTTTCATTGAAGCTTCGGAGGATGAGGGGGGACCTGATAGAGGTTTACAAGATTATGACAGGCTTGGATAGAGTGGGTAGTCAGAGTCTTTTCCCAGGGTCGAAGGATCAATTACACGGGGGCATAGGTTGAAAGTGAGAGGGGGAAAGTTTAAAAGAGATGTAAGGGGCAAGTTTTTCACACAGAGGGTGGTGAATGTCTGGAACGCGCTGCCGGAGAAGGTGGTGGAAGCAGATTCCGTAACAACATTCAAGAGGCATCTGGATAGATACATGAATAGGCCGGGAATAGAGGGATATGGACCACGTAGAGGCAAGAAAATATTAGATTAGAGAGACACCTGTGTCGGCACAGACTTGGTGGGCTGAAGGGCCTGTTCCTGTGCTGTACTGCTCTTTGTCTTGTCTTGTCTTGTCTGTTGCAGGATCAGACTTTGGGCTGCCTGTTCTGGGATTGCTAGCCCTTTAAAGGATAGCCCGCATTTCTTACCTTGATGCCAGTTACCCCTAACTCAGAACAGGTTGCACAGAGGAGGATTATTCAGCCCGTCGAATCTGCGCTGGTCCTATTGAAGAACAGTCCAGTCAGTCTCACTCCTGTTCTTTCCCCAATATCCTTTGCAATTTTTCCTCCATCAGGTACTTTTCTGAATCTCCTCTGAAGGATTGAAGCTGTAACCCCCACCATATCAAGCAGCACATTCCAAACCCAAAGCACCAGATGTTTTTACCTGATGTCACTCTGGTTCGTTGTCAATCAGCTGAAACCTGGTTATCAGCCATTGCAAACTGTTCCTCTTTATTTACTCAATCTAAACCTGTCAGACCTCTTCTTAATTTTCTCTGAGAATACTTTAAGTTGATCCAATGTATAATTGGAATCCCTCAGCCCCGGAACATTCTAGTCTCTCTCTCCTGTACCCTCTCCAAATCCTCAGACCGGACACAATGGCTGAATTTTCCGTCCATTCACGTCCCACTGCCAATGCAAGTGAAGACGGAGGATTTGACACTCAGCCAAATCAGAGAATCAGAGAATCCCCCTGGTGTGAACGGCCGGAGAATTCCGGCCAATGTTCTAGTTGGGACTGATCTTTAGAATGGACATTTGGAATATTGTGTGCAGTTCTGGTCACCTCACTATAAGAAGGATGTGGAAGCGCTGGAAAGAGTGCAGAGGAGATTTACCAGGATGCTGCCTGGTTTGGAGGGTAGGTCTTATGAGGAAAGGTTGCGGGAGCTAGGGCTGTTCTCTCTGGAGCGGAGGAGGTTGAGAGGCGACTTAATTGAGGTTTATAAGATGATGAGGGGGATAGATAGAGTGGACGTTCAGAGACTATTTCCTCAGGTGGATGGAGCTATTACAAGGGGGCATAACTATAGGGTTCGTGGTGGGAGATATAGGAAGGATATCAGAGGTAGGTTCTTTATGCAAGGAGTGGTTGGGGTGTGGAATGGACTGCCTGCAGTGATAGTGGAGTCAGACACTTTAGGAACATTTAAGCGGTTATTGGATAGGCACATGGAGCACACCAGGATGATAGGGAGTGGGATAGCTTGATCTTGGTTTCAGATAAAGCTCGGCACAACATCGTGGGCCGAAGGGCCTGTTCTGTGCTGTACTGTTCTATGTTCTATGATCTATTGTTTTCTGAAATTCCTTGGGCTGTTCCACCATTCGATATTAAGCTTTAAAAGCTAGCACTGTGTAAATGTAAGTTGTTACTGTCGTGAGGCAGATAGAGTGGAAATAACAAATGAATGCTGGCAATACTGGGCACTACACCAGAATTCCCCACATACACTGAGACTGTGAGGCTCTGTGTGAGGCACAAAGTCTTAGTTTAACCTGTTTTGTTGATCGGTTTATTCTGTCAAAAGAATTCTGCTCAAGTTTTGCAGCATTGAGTGATTCTGGGGAATGTTGTGCCATTTATGGATTTATTGAGTACAAACAGTGCATGACACCAGAACTGTGTATTGATGAATGTGGCAGAAGACTGTTGTCTGTGTTTACCAAGCACCTTCCATCATTGATCAATAGGTGAAGACATTGTCTGGGAGGGCAATGGAAACAGATTCAGTGGTGATTTCGAAAAGAGGATTGGATATGTACACAAAGAGGATTGGATATGTACACAAAGAGGAGAAAGTTGCAGGGCTTTGGGGAAAGGACAGGGGGCAGAAGTGGACCAATTGGGATACACAGTGGCCTCTTGCCCTGCTGTTTGTTATGAACAGAGTTTAATGGCTGATTAGTAATGGAGAGAGATTGGGGTTAAGTCTCACCCTAGCTGTTTGAGAAGTTACATTGTTGATGTGAAGAGTTATACTATTAAGTATTAAGCCTGAACATGAAGCTGTAAAGTAACTGAGATATATTACAACAACAACTTGCATCTAAACAGTGCCAATGGGTTGCCCAATTTGCATAACTGCCCAAGATATCTTTGACTCCCATCGCCTGACCTTCCTCCAATTTGAACAGTTCTTGTTTAATCAGTAACAATGGTCTCTGCCTCACTTAATGGGAAAGGATTGGATGTTCTAACCCTCTGTGTGGAAAACAAATCTAAGTTTCCCCACTTTCTTCCTCTTGTGATGGTCCTCAGTCTTACTTTTTAACATGTATTCATTGACTGGATGTGGGTGTCATTGGCCAGGCCAGCATTTATTGCCCATCCCTAATTGCCCTTCAGAAGGTGATGGTGAGCTGCCTTCCTGAACCGCTGCAGTCCCTGAGGTGTAGGTACAGGAAGTGGTCCTGGAAATAGCAGATCCATTGGAGGTTATTTTTCAAAATTCTTTGGACTCTGGACTGGTTCCTACAGATTGGAAGGTCAATAATAGAAGCCCACTATTCAAGAAGTGAGCTAGAGAGAAAACAGGGAACTATGGACCAGTGAGCCTAACGCCAGTACTGGGGAAGTTGCTCGAGTCTGTTACCAAGGATTTCATAACTTGGCATTTGGAAGGCAGTGGGCAGCAGGATGGCACAGTGGTTCGTACTGCTGCCTCACAATGCCAGGGACCCAGGTTCAATTCCGACCATGGGTGACTGTGTGGAGTTTGCACGTTCTCCCCATGTCTGCATGGGTTTCCTCCGGGTGCTCCGATTTCCTCCCACAGTCCAAAGATGTATGATTAGGTGGATTGGCCATGCTACATTGTCCCTTAGTGTCAGGGGGATTCGGAGGATAAAAACATGAGGTTGTGGGGATAGGGCCTGGGTGGGATTGTTGTTGATGCAGACTTGATGCACTGTCGGGATTCTATTCTATAAATGAACAAAGTCAGGATTTACAAAAGGGAAATCATGCTTGACGAATCTATTGGAATTCTATGAGGATGTAACTAGTAAAGTTGACCGAGGAGAACCAGGGATGTGGTTTATTTAGACTTTCGGAAGGCATTTGGCAAGGTCTCACCTAACAGACTACAATGTAAGATTAAACCATATGGGATTATGGATAATGTCTTGAGATGGATAGAAAGCTGGTTAGCAGATAGGAAATAAAGAGTTGGTATAAATGGGTCTTTTTCTGATTGGCAGTCAGTGACTAGTGGGGTTCTGCAGGGATCTGTGTTAAATCCCCAATTGTTCACATTATGTATTATTAATTTGGAAGAGGAAACTGAATGTATTATCTCCAAATTTGCAGATGATGCAAAGTTGGGTGGGAGGGTGAGCTGTGAGGAGGATGCAGAGATGCTTCAGCGTGATTTGGACAGGCTGAGTGTGTGGGCATCTGCACGGCGGGTGCAGTATAATGAATAAATGTGAGGTTATCCACTTTGGTAGCAATAATAGGAAGACAGATTATTACTTGAATGAGTGTAAATTGAGCGAGGTGGATACTCAGCGAGACCTTGGTGTCCTCGTGCATCAGTTGCTGAAAGTAAGCGCGCAGGTACAGCAGGCAGTAAAGAAGGCAAATGATATGTTCGCCTTCATCGCGAGAGGATTTGAGTATAGGGATAGGGATGTTTTGCTGCAGTTGTATAGGGCATTGGTGAGACCACACCTGGAATATTGTGTGCAGTTTTGGTGTCCTTATCTGAGGAAGGATGTCCTTGCTGTAGAGGAAGTGCAGTGAAGGTTTACCAGGCTGATTCCTGGGATGGCAGACCTATCATATGAGGGGAGACTAGGTCGGTTAGGGTTATATTCACTGATGTTTAGAAGAGTGAGAGGGAATCTCATAGAAACTTATAAAATTCTAACAGGGTTAGACAGGATAGGTTCAGAAATAATGTTCCCAATGGTGGGGGAGTCCAGAATTAGGGGTCATAGTTTGAGGATAAGGGGTAAACCTTTTCGAACTGAGGTGAGGAAACATTTCTTCACCCAGAGGGTGGTGAATGTGTGGAATTCACTCCCACAGAATGTAGTTGAGTCCAAAATGTTGTCTGATTTCAAGAAGAAATTAGATTTCGCTCTTGGGGCTAAAGGGATCGAGGGATATGGGGGGAAGGGGGGATCAGGATATTGAATTTGATGATCAGCCATGATTGAAATAAATGGTGGAGCAGGCTCGAAGGGCCGAATGGCATCCTCCTGCTGCTGTTTTCTATGTTTCTATGTTTCGACACCTACAGTGCTGTTAGGAAGGGATTTCCAGGATTTTGACCCAGTGACAGTAAAAGAGTGGTGATATATTTCCAAGTTATGATGGTGAGTGACTTGGAGAAGAACTTCCAGATGGTGGTTTTTCCATCCTTGTCCTTCTTGATGGAACTGTGTGCAGTTCTGGTCACCCTATTATAGAAAGGATATTATTAAACTAGAAAGAGTGCAGAAAAGATTTACTAGGATGCTACCGGGACTTGATGGATTGAGTTATAAGGAGAGGTTGGATAGACTGGGACTTTTTCCCCTGGAGCGTAGGAGGCTGAGGGGTGACCTTATAGAGGTCTATAAAAATAATGAGGGGCACAGATCAGCTAGATAGTCAATATCTTTTCCCAAAGGTAGGGGAATCTAAAACTAGAGGGCATAGGTTTAAGGTGAGAGGGGAGAGATACAAAAGTGTCCAGAGGGGCAATTTTTTCACACAGAGGGTGGTGAGTGTCTGGAACAAGCTGCCAGAAGTAGTAGTAGAGGCGGGTACAATTTTATCTTTTAAAAAGCATTTAGACAGTTACATGGGTAAGATGGGTATAGAGGGATATGGGCCAAAAACGGGCAATTGGGATTAGCTTAGGGGTTTAAAAAAAAGGACGGCATGGACAAGTTGGGCCGAAGGGCCTGTTTCCATGCTGTAAACCTCTATGACTCTATGATTCTATGACTATGGCTGTGGTTTGGAAGGTGCTGTTTATTATTACCAATTTGTTACTGGATGAAAACAATCTTTCCCGAAGAATCTGGAACTCCTTTCCCAAGAAAAGAGCAAGGGAGAAATTTATAATTAGTGAAGAGTTTGTTGTTGATGTTTCCATTGGTGAAATCCGAAAACTGCGGGGGGGTTCGGGGCATAAATATCAGAATCACGAATAAATCCAATGGGGAATTCGAGAGAAACTTCCTTACCCAGGGAATGGGGAGAACTTGGAGCTCCTTGCACAAGGAGTGGGGAAAATGCGGAACTCGCTCCCTCAGAGAGCAGAGCGAATGTGGATCTCACTCCCACAGAGAGCAGAGCAAATGTGGGACTCGCTCCCACAGGGAGTGGGGAGAATGTGGAACTCATTCTCACGGGGAACGGGGAGAATATAGGACTCACTCCCACGGGGAGTGGGGAGAATGTGGGACTCGCTCCCACGGGGAGTGGGGAGAATGTGGAACTCACTCTCACGGGGAGCGGGGAGAATATGGGACTCACTCCCACGGGGAGTGAGGAGAATGTGGAACTCACTCTCATGGGGAGCAGGGAGAATATGGGACTCACTCCCATGGAGAGTGGGGAGAATGTGGGACTCGCTCCCACGGGGATTGGGGAGAATGCGGGACTCGCTCCCATGGGGAGTGGGGAGAATGTGAAACTCTTTCACGGGGAGTGCCTGAGGTGAACAATATTGATACACTTAAGGAAAAACTGGATAAATGAATGAAGGAGAAAGGAATAGAAGGAGATGTTAATAGGGTGAGATAAAGAGTGGGAGGAGGCTGGTGTGGAGCATAAACACCAGCACGGAGCAGCTGGGCTGAATGGCCTGTTTCTGTGTTGTAAGGTGAATGTAGTTAAATGTGATGAAGTGTTTCTCTCACTGATTACCTCCCGCAGCACCCTGTGGCAGGGGGTTATTTGGAATAATTTCAGCCAGCTGAATTCTGTTTTTTGACACTGCTTCCTGACAGTGCAGTAATTACTCCGTAATCAGAACAGAAAATAACATGGGTCGCTCTCTGCCAAATTGAAGGACCCTCGGGTTAAGATGTACCAACATTTCGCCATTCTAGTGAATCTCTTAATTACACAGCCGGGGATCTGGTAATGTATTGACATTCTGATAAACAAACGGCCTATTTAACTGCAATGCTAATTTTCCAATTTCAGATGCTATCTCATTAGTTCAGTTGTCTCTTCAATGGGGGGAAATCTTTTCTTTGTGTTTAAGCGAATCTTATATGGATGACAATTGATTTTTGATGCAAGGTGAGATGATGTGGCAATATTGATTTTGTTGTGTCAAAGTTTATTGATCAAACTCCTGGCTCTTGTACAGAAAATCTCTCCCCATCAGTTAATCTATCACAGTAAGAAGTCTCACAGCACCAGGTTAAAGTTCAGGTGATGAAGGAGCAGCGCTCCGGAAGCTCGTGATACCAAAGGAACCTGTTGGACTTTAACCTGGTGTTGTGAGACTTCTTACTGTGCCCACCCCAGTCTGACGCCGGCATCATCACATCAATCTATCACAAGTTTTGAAAAAAACATTGATGACAAATGCTTGAGAAAAGTCTCCCTCATTCTCAGCATTCCCAATCCCCATAACCTCCTCCAGGCCACACTGCTCTCCAAGAACTCTGCTTTGCTCCAATTCTTCTCCCACCCACTTCCCTCACTTCAGCATTCAGTTCCGTGGTATTCACATCCACCCTTCCTCTATTCATCATCAGAATGGTCGTCACTGGCAAGACAGGCATTTACTCTGCAACCCCAGCTGAGAAAACTGTCTTCTTAAAGCTTATTTATTATTGTCACAAGTAGGCTTACATTAACGCTGCAATGAAGTTACTGTGAAAATCTCCTGGTCGCCGTACTCCAGTGCGAGTATACTGAGGGAGAATTCAGCATGGCCAATGCACCTAATCTGCACGTCCTTCAGACTTGAACTGCTGCAGTCCAAGTGGTGTATGTACACCCACAGTGCTGTTAGGGACAGAATCCCAGGATTTTGACCCAGTGACTGTGAAGGAACGGTGATATATTTCCAAGTCAGAATGATGGAGGATCGAGCAGAATTAGTGACGTATCAGGCACATCTACGCTCTTAAATTAAAAGACAGTCGATTGCCATGAAACTAATTGAACAGCTGGTTCTGAGCTCTGGCGCTGGGGGCTGAGCTTCCTCCTGTGTTGCGGGATCTTACTTTGCTTGGGTTGGGATCTTTATTTCATTCCTGTGTAGGAAGGGGTGGTGGGGTTTACAGGCTGTGACAATTCTGCTGAAATAAGCAACCCTGGGAGCTTAGCTCGATCAAAGTGCCAAGCCCACCCCATACCTGCCCAGTGCCAAGCCCACCCCACCCCCGCCCAGTGCCAAGCCCACCCCATACCTGCCCAGTGCCAAGCCCACCCCACACCCACCCAGTGCCAAGCCTACCCCACACCCACCCAGTGCCAAGCCCACCCCACACCCACCCAGTGCCAAGCCCACCCCACACCCACCCAGTGCCAAGCCCACCCCATACCTGCCCAGTGCCAAGCCCACACATTACCTGCCCAGTGCCAAGCCCACCCCACCCCCGCCCAGTGCCAAGCCCACCCCATACCTGCCCAGTGCCAAGCCCACCCCACACCCACCCAGTGCCAAGCCCACCCCACACCCACCCAGTGCCAAGCCCACCCCACACCCACCCAGTGCCAAGCCCACCCCACACCCACCCAGTGCCAAGCCCACCCCACACCCACCCAGTGCCAAGCCCACCCCATACCTGCCCAGTGCCAAGCCCACCCCAACCCCACTCAGTGCCAAACTCACCCCACCCCTGCCCAGTGTCAAGCCCACCCCAACCCTGCCCAGTGCCAAGCCCACCCCACACCTGCCCAGTGCCAAACTCACCCCACCCCTGCCCAGTGTCAAACCCACCCCACCCCCGCGCAGTGCCAAACTCACCCCACACCCACCCAGTGCCAAACTCACCCCACACCCACCCAGTGCCAAACCTTCATCACCAAGCGCTCCAAGTAACCACAGCTCCAATTCCCCAACTCTTCCACATTCTACAGCCCAGGCTGCATCTGTCAAACGTCTGTAGGTCATTTTTAAACATGCCTGTATGGCCAGCTGTCTGTCCCAATATAACAGACGACTATGCATCTGTTACAGAGGCACTCAGAGTACCAGTTATACAGCCTGCTGTCTGCTAAACCCACAGAAATATCATCCTCACTCATTCAGACAATGCAGTCCCAATTGCAGAAATGTGGATGTCAGGCAGTGAGAAGGTGGCTGGAATAACTGAGCGCATTAACCCTCATCGTATCCTAGCTGGTGGAAGTTAAATATGTACAGCGAGGAGAGAAGGAATAGAGTATAAAGGAGAAACTAGTGTGAAGAAGAAAGGAATAGAAAGGTATGGCACCAGTGAATAGGGTGGGAGAAAGTTTGTGTCGCGGACAAACTCTGGCCTCTGGGACTGGTTGGCTGGTTGCTGTAAATTCAAGGTGTTTCTATCCCTGTAGACAGGTCTTTTCCATTTCTCTGAACAGCAGGAAGTCATTATGTGCCCAGTGGGCTGTGGGTTGTAGAGTCAGTGAGCTGAGGCTGCCATTACTCACCGAGAGATCATATCCGTTACTGCTCCAAAATCCGCAATCTGTGATTAATGCCATATGCCTTCGGAATACTCGCAAAGTAGGATGCTTTCTTTCATGTGGTGAAAGTCACTGTCCAAATATTCAGGGGCTTACCAATTGGATGAAGCTGCTGCCTCTCTGTGAGTTCCACGCCCGTTACTGCGGAGTTTATAGCATCTGACAAAACAAACTGAGTGGGTTGAACTCAGAAAGATCAGTGAACTCAGGCCCAGTGACCTGTTTCTGTTCTTTCTCTCCCTTTCTCTGACGTGTTTACAATGTGTCCCTGGCACCAAAACCTCAACAGATCCGAGCCACATCTTTCATCTGTCCTTGTTGGTAAATAATTTACACTGAAGATTAATAGGGATCACATTGTGCGTGTGTGTTATTCACTTGACAAAACTCTCAAACTCCCACGGAAAAAGTCTTTGGACTGAGATTTGTTGTTACTGAAATGCAGTGACTCCCATTCTACCAGGGAGATTGTGAGTCCGGGGGAGAGGGAGCGAGATTGGGTGGGGGAGGGAGGGAGACTAGGTGAGGGGGGAGGGAGGGGAATTGGGGGTGGGATTCAGGGCTGTGAGACTGGAGATGGAGAGGATTGGGGTATTGTGAGGGAGCTGGGGGAGAGGTTGGAAATTGAGGGAACTGTCGGGATGATTGGTGTTGGTGATGAGGGTCGTGGGTGGTTGTGGGCTGTGGGGGGTGAGGGTCGGGGTATGGCTGGAAATCAGGCTTGTTGGTTGGGAGGAACTAGAAGATGCTGGAGGCGATTCCTGACTGTGGTTCCTGATTGCAGTTCCTGATTGCGGTTCCTGATTGTGGTTCCTGATTGTGGTTCCTGATTGCGGTTCCTGATTGCGGTTCCTGATTGCGGTTCCTGATTGTGGTTCCTGACTGTGGTTCCTGATTGCGGTTCCTGATTGCGGTTCTTGATTGCGGTTCCTGATTGCGGTTCCTGATTGCGGTTCCTGATTGCGGTTCCTCGTTGTGATCCCTTGTTGTGATTCCTCATTACGATTCCTCACTGTGATTCCTCATTGCGATTGCTCGTTGCGAGGTTAATCTATGTTGAGAAGTGAGACAGTTGGAATCTGAGCCATTCACAGATTGACTGAACAAGTGGCTGATGTGTGAAGGATGTGTTGTGTGGGATTCACCATGGATACGGTGTCAGTTATGGGATAGTATGGCTTCAGGTTCATTTATTGGTTGTTAAGTTTCACTGCTTTGCTTTAATTGCCCCATTGTTACCATGGCAGCGATTTGTTAACCGTTGAGATGTGAAAATTTATCCTCCGAAAAGGAATAATTACTTTAACCAATCATCGGTCAACCCTAATATCGAATAAAGTTCTCGAGCTGGAACAGGAGGAGGCCATTCAGCCCCTCCATGGCAGGGACTGGCTTCTTAATTTACTCACCTTGATTCCATATCATTAATTGTTCTAACATCACTAACCTCAATTTTGAAAGTTTTAATTGACCCCCCATCCCCAGCTGGCC